>NW_004955407.1:27531919-27553617 GCF_000276665.1 Chinchilla lanigera
TGGTTGATCAGCTTTGTATGTCTATATCTGTTTTCATGAGAAACCACTTTGAAGATATCAATATATAATACAACAAGCATTGTTAATTCCCTACCACTCTGTTTGTAACTCTGTACCGTCTGTACTGTTCCTTTGCTATTTTGTAAAATGTCGACTGTCTGTTAATATTTTCCTTTTATTTTTAAAATAAAAAAAAGAAAAAAGAAAAAATAACCATTATATGGTAACAAAGGGAGCCCCAGGGAACAAAAAGAGGGACTGATTAGCACCCATACAAGACAGCCACTGGTCAGAACTACTTCACTGTGACTTTCAGTAGCTAATAACCTAGTAGGTGAAGAGTAACTATAGAATCAGGACAGAAATGTTCAAACTCTTTGCCTGCCATTCAGGTTGTAAAGAAAGAACTCACTATTTGCAGATGACATGGTCTTATATTCAAACAATGCTAAAGCCTCAATTCTAAAATCTACTAAAACTAGTACATGAGTTTACCAAGATTACAGAACACAAGGCCAACATAGAAAAATCAATTTTTTTAAAAAGAGCAATACAAAAAATAAGAAAATACTTCCACTAAAAAGTAATATGAGAAAGTCAAATACTTAGGAATGAATTTAAGAAAAGAAGTGCAGAGTAAACTCTGAAAAAAATTAAATGTTATTGAAGGAAACTAGGAAACATTTAAATAACTTGAAAGACAAGCCACATTCATGAGCTAAGGCGCTAGTATTATTAAGGTTGCCTTGATTCTAAACTCGATTACAAATTCAAAACAAATCTTATCAAAATCCCAGGTGCTTACTTGCAGAATTTGACTATGTGATCCTTAAACTCATATGGAATTTCAGGGATCCTGGGCAGACAAAACACATTCAAAACAGGAAGAAATGGAGAGGATTCAAACTGTCTGGTTTTAAAACATAGCACAAAACTACAATGTTGTACTTGTATAATGGTATCAGTTGGAGACTCCAGAAATAAATCCTCATAATTATAGTCAATTGATTTTCCAGAGAGTGCCAAAAAATTAAGCAATGTAAGAATGGTCCTTATAGCAAATAATGCTGAGAAAACTGGAAATCCACATATAAAAGAATGGAGTGGAACTCTTACTTTATACCACACACAAAAAAATCAAATCAGTATGAATCAGAGAAAACCAAAAATACCCCCACTTCAGGAGCCATGCTTTGTCCTGGGAAACACCGGGAGCCTCAGTGACCATGCCCTGGCCTGCATGTGCAGGAGCCAGGCCAAGCCCTGGAGAGCTTCAGGAGCCTCAGAGAGCTGCCTGCCACAACCCATATCATTGCAGGAGCTACGCTGAGCTCTGAACAGCTTTGGGAGCCTCAGTAACTACATCCTGTACCCAAATCTGTCACAGAATCCACGGTGAGCCCCAGCGAACCTCAGGATCTCCAGTATTTAACATGTGTCTCCACTATATGATTGTATACAAATAATGCCTATAATGCAATACTATAGACATATTGTAAAATTAAAAACAAGAAAAGGATCAGAATGGACATTTTTTCAGAGCAAATAACCACTAAGCAAGTTAAAAGATGATGACATTAGTAGCCATCAGAAAAATACAAATCAAAACCACTGTGAAATATCACTTTATATCTATTAGGATGCTTATAATGAAAAAGAAAAGGAACATGAAGATATGGATAAATTGCCACTCTTTGAACCTTCCAGTAGAAAGTAATATAGTCTATGTAGCTACTTTGTAAATTGAGTCACCATATGACCTAGGGTTTTAGGGACATGCCCAAAAGAAATGAAATAGATGTCCACAAATATACTTGTACATGAATATCTTTAATAAGCTTATTCATAACAAACAAATGTAGAAACAACTCATTTTGATCAATAGAAGACTATATAAATAAAATATTATATGTCCATACAATTAAAGACTGTCAGATATAAAAAAGTAATGAAGTACTGTGCCTTAAAAATATGATAAGTTAAGGCAGACAATCAAAAAAAGCAGATGAATACTAGCATGAAATATATTGGTGGCTTCCCAGGGCTAGGAGAGACAGGGAATAAAGGGAAAAAAGTATAAGATTTCTTTGGGCCAATGGAAATACTCAAAAATTGATTATAACATTTATTTCATAGCTCTGTGAATATAATAAAAACAGTGACGTATAATTTATGTAAATTCTACAGTATGTGAAATATATCTCAATAAAAGTTGCTCCAAAATTTATGACAGTCATGCTAAAGGAAATAAATTTATGAAAGCTCTTTTCTTTATCAAATTTGTGATCCACTTGCCACGGTGAATTAATTTCCAGTCCATTCCCTGTTCCAACCTGTGGTCTACAATCAAGATGCTTTTATATTTCAATGAACTTCCAAATTCATTGCTAAGGCAACAACTGAACAGAGCTAGGCAGAGGACACTATGTGGATGTCACTTTGATGCTCGTAGTAACTTCTGCATAATAACCCTCTACATGTACTAAGAAAATGTCACCCAATTGTTCATTGCATGGTGATACTGCTCAATTCATGGAGTCATGTTTCATCTTCTCAGATCAGTGTTTACTCATTGGATGGCAAGAACTGTATTCCATATATCATGATGATCACACCATATGCGCTTAGAATACCTGAGTGATAAATACTAAATAAGTGGAAATACAACCATGAGTAGTGGGTATATAAACTGCCAGAGAACCTGAACTCACTATGTGTAGCATGGTGGAATGTGAGCAATGATAAAATTTTCCAGTTATTTTCAGTACCAGTTTGTTAATTTTGAAATGCTTATGAATTATAGAGTGATAGAAATATTTCTGATTTTTAAAGAAATACAACTAATCCATTTCTGTCTTTGCACTAGGGTAAGTTAAGATTTATAAATTATTGTAAAATTTGAGTCTTATTTATAAAAGCTCTTTTTCTACATCCTTCATGTTTGAAATTTATGATATTCCTTTATAAATTCAGCAGCTATATATTTTTAACATGTTCAAAATGAAGCCATTATTATTCAATTGTAATAACTGAATTATTTTTGGTAAAATGAGGTTAATGTGTGAGTGACTTCTGTTTTGCCAGATTTTAGCAGTTACATGTGTGAAATCTTTAATACATTAATGAGACTTCAGAGTTGAGTAATGAGTAAGAAGAGTTAGAAATTTGCTTATAAAAATAGTTCTATTATGTACCTAAAATGAAATATTTTCTCTCAGTCTGAGAGAAATTTGTGGCTGACACTTTTATGGTTTGTATCTAGATGTCTCCCCCAAAGCTTTATGCAGTCATAGCAGGGTGTTTTGTCCGGTGGTGGGGGGTGTAACTGAATCAATGCCCGGATTAAGGGTAGGTGATTGCTAGAACAGTTCTCTGATTGGGTTGGCACCACCCTAATCCCAGTAGACTAGGCACAATATAAGAGACAGAAGGAGCTCTCTCTCTCTTTCTCTCTCTCTCTCTCTGTCTCTCTCACTCTCTTTCTGTCTCTCTCATTGCTTTTGTTGTCTTCTGCTGCCAGAAACTGTTTCTCCTTTTCGTGTCACCCTACCTTGGAGCCAGGCAATTAAGGATGAAACCTCTACAACCTATGAGCTAAGTAAACCTTTCCCTGTTTAACTTTGGGTGTTGGGTATTATCCCACAATCTCCAAAATGAGTGAACCACAAAGACTTAAATAAAAATAAGACAACTGAAATTATTTTAGGGCTCCAGGGAGATCCAGTCCTCTCACAGAACTTGAGATTCTCTGGGTTAAGATGAAGAACTTCCCTGGGCTGCCCCTGTTTATTTGGTTTTCAAACAAAGGAGGGGGATCCTGAAGATAATGCAAGAATCTGGGCTGGACTTGGGAATCCTTTTATGGACTCCTCCAAGTAATACTTTATGTTACTGTAGAAGAACTATGTTATCTACAGGAAGGCTTTCACCACAGGAGTGAGATATTTGCAGCTAGTATTCTTTTAGTTAATTGGGGTTGGAGTCAAACATCCTCAGCTATGTCTTTAACTTCTCCTTTGAGGCATTCCGACTTCACAGGCCAACAAAGGCCTCAGTGGGGACCAGTGACACACAGAAGTTCATTTACTATGAATCCCCTGCCCATCTCCAGACAAGGGCCTAGGCCTTGGGTAAACTCTCACATAAATGTGAAAAACCAATAGGTTAATATAAATCCTGCTCACAGCCACTGTGTAGTGGTCTCCATCTGCAAGTCAACCACACTTACACTGACTCTCCACTTTCTCCATGCTTGTTGTTCAAATACAGATCTCAGGCTGTCACTGGATAAGGTTCACATTTATTTGCGTGGGAACTGTGAGGTTCCAGGGAAGAACTCCTCATTACTTCCATTACCATCAAACAAGTTGGATCCATGTTCTTCAATCTCTGAAAAAGGCTGCCCCTCCCACATCCAAACCCCATGAACCAAGCTGGTGTCAGATTCAAGACCAATTCTGGGTAAAGGACATAGAGAGCAGAGAGAGTCTCTCTCAAATTAGTTATGCTATTTCTTATCTTTGCTACCAAGAAAGTTCTTTTTCAGAGGTCATTCTAAGATATTTGTGTGTTCATCATCATACATACATTTTCTGTATGATTTCCTTTTCAAAGATCACTATTTTGCTGACATTGAATAAGGCCCTGATAACCACACATGTAATTTTATCATTCTGTACATGTGTAAGGATTTTTATAGAAGAATCCTAGAAGTATAACTTTTGGGCTAACGAAAAACATAACATTTATTTGAATAAATATTGTGACATTATCCCTTCTGCTCTCAAAATCTTAATTCATTTGCAAACCAACAATAATTTCTACATTTTTCTACATCCTGGGTAATACTAGTTATTAGGCCTATCAGGGATGTCAGTGTAACTAGTGGAAAAAGGGTTTTTTGGTGGTAATTCCCATGATGATGTTTGTTCTTAAACACTTTTATATATTTATTCATCATCCATTCTTACTTTATCATACATTTTTCTGCTTTTTATTTTACTTAACTGGAATGTTTTTTGGATTCCTTGTTATTTGGCTTATAGAATTTATAAACAATTTTACCCTATGTGTCTTTCTGACATATGCTGAGACTTCAATATTTTTATTCATAAGTGTATCTTTAGATGCATTTTATGGCTTGTAGCCCTATAATACTTAAAGGTGTTTTGTATTTCATCTTTTAATAAATTGTTAGTATATAAGAAAGCTTTTGTATTTTATGTATATGTTTAATCACTTGCTCATTTCTCTTATTCTAGTATTTTAATTTATTCTCTTTAAAAATCTTGAATTTTATTAAATTGCTTGTTTTTGCTCTCAATGGTTCTGAAATGTTACAGTGCATCTGATTTCCCCAGAGGACATATTAAAACATAGATACCTGCACAGTAGGTCTAGGACGGAGTCTGAGGCACTGCTTTGACAAGTACTCAACACATGCTAAGTCCTCCATTCAAGTAATCCTACTTTTAAAGCTGATATATTGCATAACAAATCTTAATCTACAAATAAAAGAGTTTCAACATCAGAATTAACCAAGACTGCAGTATAATACTGAAAAAGTAAGTGACAGTGATAGCAAGTGTATGGGGGATATTATTCATTACAATGGTAATATTTCTTTATTCTGTTATGTGTGTTTACAGCAAGGTTTCTCTGGTGTGGTTAACTCACTATTCCTCCTCTAGTAAACTAAAATATCTTATTTAGCAAAAAGTTTGTAGTTGGTCTCTACCAATGCCTAATAGTAATACTTATGTTTTGATTTACTAAATTATTTATTCTACTAGAAAATATAAAAATCTAATCTGTTTATTTTGAAATTAATAATATAATTTTATCACTGCCTTTCTTCTGTTATTATTTTCCTGAAATGAAGTTCATGATTCAGCTCAATAACGTTGAGATAAGGGCTGGGGATATATCTCAGTGGCACAAGTGCCTGCCTGGCAAGGACAAGGTCCTGAGTTCAATTCCTGGTACCAAAAAAATAAATAAATAAAATTTTAAAAAATAATGTTGAGATATTCTTGCACTAAGAGGAGCAATTTAATTGCACTTGGTCTATTATTATTATTATTATTGTTATTATTATTATTTGTTTTTGAGACAGGGTCTCACTATGTAGTTCAGTCTGGCCTGGATTCATGTGTAGCCTACACTGGCCTTGAACTTGTGGAAATATTCCTGCCTCAACCTCCCAAGTGCTGGGACTATAAGCGTCTGTCACCACACCCAGACTATATTATTCTTATATGTACTTTATTATAGTATTTAATCTATCCTTAATAGCGTTTAGTTCCAAACTGAGAAGTGTTTGACATGTTACCTTGAAAGCTAAGCAGTTTGTATGGCAGGTATATATTCATGTGTATGTGTATGAGTAATCCATAGTAGTCTGAGTTGGTGAAGAGATCATTTTCTCAAAAAGAAGTTTTTGCTATTCTCTGTTTTTCTATTAAGCTAATGTAATGGTACTCAGTTATCTCTTGAACATGCAATAAAGATTGCACATTAGGAAAGGAGCCCCCAAATTTGGAAATTGATATTTCTATAAAAGCTACTAACAATGATGTCATCCCAAAGAGAGATGAAAGAGGGAGAGGGAGAGAGAGAGAGGGAGAGGGAGAGAGGAGAAGAGGGAAAGAAGGAGAAAGGGAGACAGACAGAGATAGAGACAGAGACAGAGACAGAGACAAAGAGAATCAGTTCATGACGTTACACGAAATGTTGAACTGTCTCTGGGAGCTAAGACAAGGATCATTGCTTTGCTCTACTGAAATATACACAAAGAGATCCACAGAGAAAACTCTGCTTATGTCTCCAGAAGTATCTTTCTCTGGCTTCCAAGGCTTGTTTATCATCCAGTTATCCTTTAACTCAGGTGCTGTTTGCTTAGAAAGCTCAGACTCCACAGAAACATAGAATTCTTCACTGAACTTGGTCTCCAGCAGGTCCCAGTGATTGTTAAAACTGTTGTGTCATCGTATTTCCTTAGGCAAATAATGAAAAATATGAACTGTTTCAGACAGCATATTAATTTTCTGAAAATTCTTGGTATTCTGAACTTACTCATAAACTTTGGTCTAAGAATTCTTACATCTGATTGAAGAAATCTGAAACACAATTCTAACCAGGCCCCTTCCATTTCATTTTCAAAAGGAGTTTCTAATTAACTCTGTACTGACTCTGGGTTCACATTCTGGCCTTCATGATCTTCGATAGCATGGCTCCAATTTACCTTCCAATACGATTTCTCAGCAGAGCTATTTTTCTTCTCTTGCTACTTTACTTCACTATTTTGTTCATCTTTTTTAAACATCATTTCCACTCATACCTATTAAAATTCTTCCTAACTCATAACTAACTCTTACTTGCAAGCCTCCTTAAGATTTCTTATTGAATAGTTATAATTATTTTTTGGCAGCTAGTGAAATATGTTTGCATTTCTTTGTAAAATGTAATGTATAGTCTTAGATTCTATTTTTTTTTTTTTTTTACTTCTTGCCTCCAATAAATTGCAACCTTCTTCAACAACAAGACTTATATTAAATGGAGTTTTATTTCTTAAAATGTCTAGAGAGATAACTTGGACAAAGTTAGAGATTAATAAATGCATCTAGGGGCTGGGGATTTAGCTCAGCGGCAAAGCGCCTGCCCGGCAAGCGCAAGGTTGTGAGTTCGGTTCCCGGTACCAGAGAAAAACCAAAAAACAAAAAAACAATAAATGCATCTACAACATTATAAAAATTATATAACACTATAACTGGTCATATGGTACTCATTTTCTTTTTATTCAAAATATATGTCTTCTGATGAAGTTATATTGGATCAATGCTTCGCTTATAAGTATAAAGCTATACTTATAAACTATGCTTATGAACTATGTTTTTAAAATATTACAGGGAACAAGAACACACACTAATGCTGATGTTTATAACAAGGGATCTATGATATCGGATTCTGAAAACTATATTGATGTCAGAATATGCAGAAGTGTATACTTTGTTTTTAGAAATCTACCCCATATGAATTAGTGTTGTCAAAGCTGGAGATTGCTTCTGTTTAAAATTTAAATTTTCTGTAAAGTTTTATTTTGCCTTGTTAGCTTTTCGGTGGGGAGACTGATGCCTTTCTCAGTTGCCTCTAAGTATCTGAAAGCAAATTGTGAGGGGCTGGGGATGTAGCTCAGCAGCAAAAGCTCCTGCCTGGCAAGCGCAAGGTCGTGAGTTCGGTTCCCAGTACCGGAGAAAAACCAAAAAAAAAAACAAAATGAAAGCAAATTGTGAATCTCAACTTTGGTATAGTAAAGTTAAAAGTTTTCTATTATCAACTGTTTGCTCGAATTCATATTCAATAATTGAACATATTTCTAATTCATAATTCAATGTATGTTTCTAATTCAGAAAAAGAAGAAATCTACACTATGGTTTCTAGTTTTTTATACAAGTACTGAGGTTGGGTGTTATGTAAAACATTAATTTCTCATGTTTGTTATAGGAAATTACATCAAAGGTTTGTGTAGTGGGTCCACACTGAATAAATGGATGTTGCAGAATATTCGGATGCTCTGATTACTACCACCCATGTACTTGCTTTTTTAAAAAAAATTTTATTTTTCCAATGAGTAAGCCAATCTTTTGGAGTTAAGAAAATAAACTTCAGTTTTGCTATCCACCTTTGTTTCCTTTTCATTTTTATGTAACTTTTCTCTTGTACAACTTCCTCTTAGAGTTCAAGCACTTTACTTGTCCTGTTTCTAGGGTCTTGTCAGCTTCCGCCCATTCTCTGTGTCACTACGTCCTTTCACACAGAGATTGTATAGCTAATCTTTATTTCTGTCCAAGCTGATTCCTTGTCTGGTCTCTATGTCTTTCTTTCTCACCATGTTTTCTAATAGAAGAGCAGCTCTACACCGAGTGCCTAATTTATTCATAAATTTAGCTAAATACTGAGGAAAAAAGGAGTAAGAGGTGATAGCCACATTTTCTTTTGCAGAGTGGTTTTCATTCTACTAAAGATATTAATTTACCCAGCAGTTGGGAGACTGGGGAAGGAGGATTTTTTTTCAAGTTCAAGGCCAGCCTGGGTTACAAAGTGAGCTCAAGGCCAGCCAGAACTGCATAGTGAGACCCTATCTCAAAAAGACAAAGCAATAAAGAATAAAAAGGCAAAGATATTAATTTATAATACACAAATGAGAGGATAAGTGTTAGGAATGGGAAAGAAAGAGTCAAAGTGAGCTTATAGAGAGATGACTTATTCTGCAAGCTTAAAAAAGGTTCTAGAGAAAGAAAAGTGACAATAAATTCACAGTATTGCCTCATAGAAAGTAAAATATAGAAAATGGCAAAAATGATAGTGGAAGCTGAAACGGATTCATGCAAATTATAGCCATCATGTACTATGCAAATGCATCAAGAAGAGGAAGGATTTCTTGGGGAAAAATATTAAGGCTTTTTCTAGGGTAACCATAATAAATCAGCTTTATGAGTTGCTCAGAATAATAGTTTCCATGATCCAATTTTCCTGCTATAATTTTGATACATTTCTCCCCTTCTGACTCCAGGATTGGCCATGAGATTTCCACTGACCAATAGGACAATGATAAATGTGACTCAAAAATCGACTCAGAACTACTTTGGAGTTTCTGTTTCTTTTCTCAGACACCTGCTATTGCCAGAAGCCAGCTTTCTGGAGGCTGAGAAACCACACGGAAGCTATCCAAGTCAGACCAAGGTCATTCTAGACCAGCCAGCCCTAAGCCAAGATGCCAGCTGATTTAAGATGCAGGAGAAATCCTCTTAGAGATTTTCCTGGATTAGTAAAACCACCCAGACAACTCCAGATTTGTGGCATCTCTTTTTAACCACTGAATTTCAGGGTTGTTATTAGAAAACATTATGAAATAGTGCAATAAGATAAACATGGCCGGGGCTGGGGATTTAGCTCAGAGGCAAAAGCGCCTGCCTGGCAAGCGCAAGGTCGTGAGTTTGGTTCCTGGTACCGGAGAAAAAACAAAACAAAAAAAAAAGATAAACATGGCCATCTCTACATAAACATTCATACTTGATAAAATCTGGAAGTAGTCTTTGCATGAAATCTTTTTCCTGGGTGATACTTTCAAATGCCAAGTGCTAGTTAATGTGTTCTACAGTCACCTCAGCTTTCTTTTGTAATGCAGAAGGAGAGTTTATTTTTCAAGCCATATTTTCAGTAAGGCCTTGAACATTCAACTGGATGTTTTTATTATAGTTTTTCAGTTAATGTTCTAAGTGTGCAATGAATAGTTTAGTGCTAGGTTCATATTTTCTTTATTTTTTAAAGATTACATACAAAGAAGTATTAATCACATCTGATTAGGAATGTTATTCTGCCATCAACTAATAACTGTACTAGGCCATGCAAAATAGAAATCAAAATAACTATTTTGAGAGTCTTGTGCAGGCTAATGAGAACAGTAAAAATCTATGAGACTCTCACATGTGTTCCTTGGGCTTTGTTCCAGTGGAACAAAGTTTGGTTGTGAGTATGTGTGCTATGAAGTTTGTACTCTGAACAATTTTGATTACAGCTAGTACTACAGGTTATTCTCAGTGGTGTTTGGATTCTTTTATGGGAGTTGCTGGACTAGGGACTAAAACAGTCAGAACACTTTGGCATGGCTTTGGAGCTGGATTTCACCCTGTGACTGCAAAGCTCCTCTCGCAAAGGTTTTATAGGACGGATCAGTGAGCAAGTGTGTCTAAGGAAGAGCTGACCCATTACACAAGCATCTCCACTCTGCTTTGCCACAAAGAGGATACTACACACCTGCTGCTAAAATTGTCTCTGGTTAAAAAAAACAGTTTTCGCTTTAATTTAGGAAGCCTGATGAAGAGATATATTAATGTTTCTCTTTGTCAGTGAACTCAAATTTTTTATTTGCTTAATCTGATGCAATTTCTTTCTCCTCAGCTCACTTTTTATGTAATTTTCCTTTCTTGGAGTAAAATGAGGGAGGGAAATAAGGTTTAGATTAAGTAAACAGATGCCAGCCATTTCATGAGACTGTCATACATTAGATGTCTCAGCTGTAAACTTTATCTGTCCTTATAGCATTATACCCTTGTGAATACTGAGTTAGATATATGCCATTGTAAAGCTTAATCTTGGAAGTCCTCTCTTGGGAGATCTTTGAGAAACTTCCTCAACAATATACAGTCCCATCTATATAACTATTTTAGGTGTTCTCTCACAGCAAGATGATCCAGGACAGACAAGAGCATCTTGCCCTGCTTTGTGTGATTCATCTGCAATTCAATTCTTTGCAGTTTCAGCTCTAAGCAAAATACCACTTCCTGTTTTTGAGGGGGGAAAAAGCATGAAAAGTCACATAAAACGTCTCATAAGGCCCTTGGACTTCAAATGACTCTTGAAAAACAACATTTTAATGAATTAAGTGTAAATGAATCAGAAACATGTGGGTTGAATTACCCTGGAAATACCCACGGGCTTAAAAATTTTTTAAAAAATTAAAAAAGAATTGCTTGGCAAACAACCTTGTGAGTTTTATTGAGCTCAAGCCTTTTGAAAAAGAGCAAAGAAAGCAGGCTTGATTTGGTTGACTGAATTAAGAAAACACTCCTTTAACCTTTATTTATTTATTTTTTATTCTACAAATTCAGATTGAAGGTGTAATTGTGCTTCTTTTCATGCACCAAATACATGGATGTTAGAGCATTTTTCAAGTACAGTAACATTTTAACTAACCAGAACCTCAAGTCATGGTTGTCTTTTCAAGGGCAATAATGGCAATCAACGAGGGAAAAAAACCTAAAAACTGTAGTTCAAGTAAAATTCATCAGAGATGAGGTAAAGAAAACATGGGGATCATTCAGTTCACTAACCAAGAAGATCCTAACTCCAAAGGAACTGTGAGCCTTGTTAGTTAGTCCCTGATAAAAAGGCTAAGAACCAGTCATGTGAGGACCAAAGCTCAGAAGGTAAGGAAAGCTGAAATAAGTGGAAAAATCTGTCTACAGAAAGGAAATAGTGGAATAGAAAGAAATGGCTGACCAAAGGGAAAAAAATTGCAAGGGCTGAAAATTTAAATGGCAGCTAACAAAGGCCAAAATGAAGCAGGAACATAAGGACTGGAAGACTGGAGACAGAAAAAGCAGAACAAAGAACGGTATCCAAAGCCCTAAGTCTATTTTGAACACAGAGGTTAAAATGGGTATAAATGTACGATGCTGACCCTATCAATTTTTCATAGTAGAAGCCACACAAATGCTTCTTGCACCTATAAATCTTTAAGGGGAGAGTATCTTAAATTTTTTGTGGATGTACTCAGGATTCTTTAGTGCACATTTATTTGCTTAGATATTTTTTATATTCAAACATACCATTCTTATGATCTTGGTGGAGTGAAGAATTTGAATTGAGAGGTAAAACTCTAAGTTTCAAGTGAGAATAATAATGTCACACAGTAAGGCAAAGAGTGGTGGAATCAGCCCTTATCCATTCAGGGTAAAAGGAAACCAGGGTTGTCTTTGTAAGTATTCTAAAACGTAAATAGATTTATACTTAATTTTTTTCTGAAATGTGTTCCCCTAACTTTTAGATTGATAAATAGCTTCTCTTAGAAATAGTCTCATAAGTTTTTTTGATACTAGAACTTGAACTCAGGACCTCATACTTATCAGGCAGGCATGATACCATTGAGCTAAATCCCTGACCCTGATAAATCTTTATATAAATTACTTTTCTTGGGCTATGCAAGAGAATTATTTAGATTTTATGCAAAATATATTTATTAAGGAAGTTCACTTTTACCAGGACATTTGCATGTTCATATCTTAGCAGACACAGCTGTGATGTTGTGGCTACCATGAGTAATGATCTTTTCCCAAAGAAACTGTGAAGAGGGAAAATTGCTAAAGTAATAAAAATAATAACAATAACATACATTTTGAAAATAGTAAGTCTTGTTTGTCATTATATTTTGTCAGCAAAAAGTAATAACAATAGGGACAGACATGCTGATATAGCAAATGGACTTGTACATGATACAAATTCACTGAAAATTTCAGTGCCCAAAACATAGTTGATGATATTAAAAATGGCATGATACAGGAACCTCAGATCTAGTCATAATTAACAGTCTTAAATACAGGTTTTTTGCATTTCCCAAAAAGTTGCTTATTTCTTCCTTCTATGTTTATGTTAAACATGTAAACAGAAAAAATACAGTCATTTTGGGAACTTTTTAAGGGTGTACAAGAGCCTATACGTTCAGTGTTACCCACAGGAGAAGGAAGGGGGACAGAATTTCAACGTGGCAAATTTATTTTCCTACAGTCAGTAATTTTAGCTACACTTCATCAATTGTCCTTTCTCATCTCATGACGTATACACAGATTCCAAATTGCTTTTACACTTTTCATTACGAAATAAGCACCCTTTAAAATGTAAACTTAAATTCATAGTAAAAATAAACTTCTCTTAAACTGGCCTGGGTTTGAGCTGAGACCTAGGTATTTACCATCAAACAGAGCCAGGACAGGAAAGGCCTGGCTTTGAGTTCTCTTGTCTGTGCTTTCTTCATTGCATGGCTCCTTCAGCATGTAGCAATGGGAGAGATGTGCAAAGAGAAAGTGTCTCAACTACTCTCTCGGCTCTTGTGATCTTCCTTTCTCAGTCTCTCCTTCTCTCTAACATTGACTGACCTGCACTACAGTATGGGTCACTCTGAAGTGGCCGATTTTCATGTGTTCAGGCTGGCCTTGATCTCACTTTGTAGCCCAGGCTGGCCTCAAACTCACAACGATCCTCCCGCCTCCGCCTCCCGAGTGCTGGGATTACAGATGTGCACCATCACGCCCAGCAATATGTGCTTGAAAGAAACCCACTGGTAAGATCTTCAAAACTAAGACACCCATTTCCTACAAGCTTGGACAATATGCATGGTTTACCAAAGCTTCAACACTGACACTTTTAAAATTTATTTAATTTTTTTGATATTGCATATATCAAATTCAGGCCCTTCACATTGAGCTACATACCCACCTCTTTGAGAAGGTGTTCCTCTCAGTTCCTAAGTTGTCCAGGCTGGGCTCAAACTTGTCTTCCCAGCACCTCAGGATTCCAGAATTACAGGTAAGCACCACCAACCCCAGCTTAAACATATCACTTTATATGAAGAATAAGCTCTTGGAATAACTTTGTTATAAATTTGTTACATTTTGTGTCCACTTAAGAATACTCTTATATAGTTATATTCATGGTATCTCCTTCCTTTGCTTAAATCTATTATACTATGACTTATACCAACTTTTACTGGTTCTATATTATCACAGCAGTATAGACAATATTATCTTTGAATGTCCACCCTTGCACATGAGTACGTAAGTGTGTGTGTGTGTGTGTGTGTGTGTATGCTAGAGATGAAGATAAGAGTAACAGAACAACTCAAAATGAAATTATACTATGTAGCCATTCAGTATAAGAACATATTTCACTCTCTTTACTCAAAATTGCCCTCTGAAAGACATTAAAATCCACTTAATATACTGGGAAGGAAACAAAATCTTCAACTCTATGCAAATTCCTGATGTTTTCCCCCTATCATTAGGGACTGTACAGCTGTAAAATGTCTCTCATCTTATTCTGAGGGTTGTTTAAGAACTTCACACTTTGGAACACCTGTCAGAAGCACGGCTTACAGTTCTCTATGTTGGATTTCTCTCTTTTGGGGGCTGTTTCACCCAGCTGCTGCTAATTAGAAAAACAAAGTGAATCTCTCTCATGGATACTGATCTCTGGTAAAAGCCAAAGGAACATAAATCCAAAGAACACCATAAGCCTTTTTAGTTTCCAGCCAAGAGGAACACTTTACTATATTCCCCTTGACTACAAACCACAGGAATGGAATAATATCACTAACCACAACAGACTTTTGTGTATGCATGTGAGAGGAGGGCATAAGAAGAATATTAATCTATGATGGATGACCCTATATTTCTGAAAAAGTTTAGAAAGCCACATGCATTTGAACTGGTGCATTATAAATATATCAGCCAAATAGGATGAATAATATGGCTAAGCGCCAAGAGCTGAGTTATTTCCCAAAAGTTACTATTTTTGGCTCAAGAAATTTTCAAATATTATACAGAGATGAACATTCAATAAACCGAGCAGACCAAAACAAGAATTCAAATGCAAAGCAAAACTCTGGCACCAGATAAGCTAGATCAATCAATCATTAGCTTATCATATTACATACACATACATGCATATGTTTTGTATAATCAGTGTGTGTATGTCTGACATAAATTTATTAAAATTAATAAAAACATTAAAACTTGTGTTGTTTAAATACTAACAAAATGAACTATACCAGCAAAATAATAGCTATTTTTTATGTCCTCGGTAATTTTAAAAGAAATAAATCAAAATATATTGTAGTAACTTGACTACTTACAAAGTAACTAGTAAATTAAATATGCAAATTACTTTGCTTCTTAAAATGACAATTTCTTGAGCATCTATAATATAACAAACATTTTACTAAGCACTATGGTTACTAAAGAAAAAGTGAACATGGATGACAAACCATATTCACAGATCTTTCTAAATATCCTAAGATTCAGATCATGTTCTTCTACCTGCATGATCTTTTCCTAATGGAACTGTTTAGCTTCCAAAATAAAAATTAGATTTTCAAATAAATCAATGCCTTTTGAATACAATAGAGTCCACCCCTCCCATGGTTTTCCATTGATTCATTTACCCATATTCAACAACAATGCAAAATTATTAAAGAGAAAATTCCAGAAATAAAAACATCACAAGTGTTAAATCATATGCCATTCTCAGTAGTGAGAAAATCTTTCTCAATCCTGGGCCCCAGCCAAAATGTGAATCACCAGTCCCTCCATCATATCCATGCAGCATACGCTACCAAGTCATTAGTCATCTGGGTTATCAGTCTGACTATTGTAGAACTGCAGCGCTGTATTCATATAACTCTCATTTAATAATGGGCACAAAGTATAAAAGTAATGGTCCTGCAAGGTCAGATATTCCAAAAAGAAGCTACTTAGTGTTTCTCTTAAATGGAAAAATGAAACAAAAGTAAGAGAGAAAGACTAGATTCATGTAACTTTGACCACTCTATATTGTTAGTCATGCTACCTTGTTATTATGGCTGTTATTAAACTCATACTGGGCCTAGTTGTAATCCAAATTTATCATAGATCTATATGTTCAAGAAAAAAATCATAGGAAAGATCAGTTTATTATGATTCCATTCAAAAGTTCTCAACATTTCAGTTCAATAGAATATATGTTCCAGATCTTGAGTTTAGGTGCCAGGAAAAGACCCTAAAGTCTTCATTTGTAGGATAAACGAGGTCAATTTGGTTATTTTAAAGGTAAGGTGTTTGCAGTATCATAGAATTACCCAGAAGACTGGAACATGAGGTTTAGAAAGAGGCTATCGCTGCTTTGTTTAGAGTCCTAACTCTGGAAAGCAATCATTGACACCTTAAAGATATGGAAGCTCAAAGAACTGAACCAATCAAGAAGAGAACACTGAGGAACACTTATTCTAATAGAAGATAAATAAATAAAATATTGAGTAGCTGGCTACCCACTGGCACCAAAGAGCTACTTTCTCCTATCAGAGATTAGAATAAGAGAGTATTACAAGCAGAGGAAATCAATGATCATACACATTGCAGAAGCCCTAAGAAATAATCATTGAAAAATAAAATTAATAAAAGAATGTGATTCAAAGTCATTAACTTTACAAAAGTTACAAAAGTCAGTAAAAAGCCATGACAAACAGACATGGTGCTTGGAACTCAGTGTAAAAACAGTGAGTGAATAGAGTAATCTTAGAGGTTTGAAGTGAATGTCAACAGGCTATGACAGGATTAAGGGAGATGGATGAGGTAAAAAACGCAATCTCTGTTGTTTAAATCAGTTTCTGAAACCACAGTGCACAGTGAGTATTCAGATAAGAAAAAATGTCAGCTATCATTCTTTTAATTAATTAGAGAAAAAAACAGCACAATGGCTCATATCCAAACAAAACTTTCTTCTCTATAAAAAAATCTAACAAAGTATCTAAGTAATAAAATAACTTGGAATTAATTAATAATTTAGCATATAGTAAAATAGCTAGATACATTTTTGAATATGCTATGCAAAACTTTCATAAAATTTTATTTTATGTCTATATTTTAAAACACCCACTAATAAGTAAATAAAAACAAATTAATTTAGACTTGTTTAATTAGACCTTCTTAAAGTATATTTCCACTATCATTTTTTAGACAGTTTTATTATGTAACATTTTCTCCATGGAGACTGTGCATGATTTAATTATTGATGTTAAAAGTATAATAATAGCTAATAATCCTGACTGAGGATTATTATGCTTTACATTTACTAAGTCCTGTTATGCTTTACATTTTCTTTTTATTACAATGTTGTGACATCACTGATATAACACCAGCTTCGTTTTAAAGATGAAGAAACTGAACCTCACTGATATTAGGTCACAAAATTGCCCAAAATCAAATAACTGATACCAATAAAAACTGGCTGGACCTCTAGTATCTAGGAATTGTAATGGTTGATACATTGTGTCAACTTCAGCAGTCTAGAAGCTGAACTAAGTAACTCAGCAATTCTACATTTTAGTGGATAGAGGACATGCCCTTAGTGCTCTAGGATGTTGTCCATTGTGTCAACTTGAGAAGTTTAGAAGTTAACTAAGTGACTCAGCAGGGGTCCAGGGTTCTCATTTTGCAAACATTCTCAGCCTGTGCAAGAGGAGGGCTTGGGGATGATGTGAGTGCTACACGCACCCTAGGGTGGATAGCCTACTTACAATATAAGGGAGGAAAAGAGGTTTATTACCCACCTCCTTTTTTGCTCTTATTACTATTTTTTTGTTTGTTTGTTTCTTTTTTGTTTTTCTCCGGCACCGGGAACCGAACTCACGACCTTGCGCTTGCCAGGCAGGCGCTTTTGCCGCTGAGCTAAATCCCCAGCCCCATCTTATTAGCATTGTTATCTTCTGCCACCTTGAAGTGATGGAGCCAGCTGCTTAAGGTCTGAAACCTCTACAAATGTGAACTAAATAAACTTTTCCTCCTTTAAATTTGGCTATTGGGTATTTTGTCCCAGCAATGAGAGAAAAGCAACTAAGACAGGTATGAATATCATATCATATCTTCACTTAATCCTCAGCATTTCTGAGTAGTAGGAGAGCATATTTCTAACTGAGTAGCTCCTCTTTTAAAGAATTGTTCAATATAATAACATAGCTTGGTTCTACCTAGTTATAAAACAAAGCTCTGTTACAAGAGCTTACCCACTAATGTATTAGTAGTGGGAGTTGATATTCCTTGAGATGATTTCCTACAGGTAAGCTGGCAAACTTGTCAAACAGAGGTCTGTTTGTACGGTGCTGGCCAAGGTAGAGAGTTCAGTAAAATCTACTGCAAGAAGAAAATGTCTCTATTTTCTTAAATTCTGATTACAGACTGCAAGGCAGTATGTTCTCAATTTCTCCAGTGCGATGAAGGCTATGAAAGGAACAAGGATTTTATTTTGAAACCATGTGATCAGAGACTTCATAATCTGATTTGGTGTCTAATTTGGATGTATCCGCTCCCCACAGATGGCAGGGAAAGTGTTTGGATCCTGATAAGTCAGCTGCTGCTGTAGTGTGGACTACCGGAGTCAAAAATCAAATCTCCTCCATGTCTAAAGAAAATTTTGGAAGAAGATGAAAGACCCTGTGTACCTATAAAAGATCAGGGACATGACAATGTGACCCTAGGATGAGATATCATAAAAGAGGCCTTCCACAGTAGGAATAACATAAATAAAGGAGAGAGCGTGTTTACAATAGTTCTTTGAGGGAGAGAGATGATCCTCCTGTTGGCACCACATGAAACTGATTTTAATCACTGTAATAGGGGACATAGATTCCTACTGAAAGGAAAATTCTATAATAGAACATTTAGGAGGAAATTTATTATTTTCTTTGTGTGACTAGAAAATCTCATAAAAAAATCAAGTAACATGATTGTAGACACAGGATAATTGCTGTTTGGTGAAAGAATAGCAAGGGGGTGGGGAAGGAGATGGTCTGAGGAAGAGCTGTAGAAATCCAGCCCTTGTGATGTGCAGCAAAGTTGTTTCCTGTTAGAGCAGCAACATTCAAGGAGGACATGCTTGGGGCTAGGGAAGTCACACAAAATAAATCCTTAAAAATTACATTAGCCTTACATCACAATGAAAGCAAAACACATGAGTCAACATGAAAATAAATCTACTTTTCATATTATTACCTTTCTTCTTAAACTTGGCAAAATATAATGACACCATATTATTACCCCAAAGTATCCCGTGGGTTTCAAATGTGTTTTCTTGAAAGAAATAAACTTATGTTGTATCAAATGGGTGTTACAGAAGAAATATAGAGATATGGTCAAATGAATAATCTGGAACTTATTTTTAAATCCAGATTCTGTACTTTCAAAGGACTTTATCATTCTAATTTATTTCTCAGCATACAAATTCACAAAAAATTGGCTATAATTCTAATCATAGCCTAATTAATACATCCATAGAGAGTCATAACCAGAAAAAAATCACGTAATGATTGAAAATTGAAAAAAAAAACAAAAGTAAATTAGATACAAAAGAGTATTCTAGTATTGATTTTGACATTTACTTTAAAATACTTCCACATTTGATCTTATACTAGAGTATCTGCATTAAATTACAGAAAAAAAGCTAAAACTAGAAATTCCATTTTACCCAGCTGTTCCCCTTCTAGGTATCTTCCTAAAAGAGTTAAAGACAGCATATTACAGTGATACACGCATGCCTGCATTGATAGCATCACAATTCATAGTAGGTAAATCTTGGTAGAAACCTATACGTCCATTATCAGATGAATAGAAAAAGAAAATGTGGTAGTTGGAGATGATAGAATACCACTCTGTCGTAAAGAAAGGTAAATTTTACTTCTTTGTAGGAAAATGAATGAACCTTGAGACCATATCATTAAGTGAAATAATTCAGACACATAAGTTTAAATATGAAAGAGTTTCTCTTTTGTAAGAAACCCAAATTATAAGTAAAGAACAAAATAAAATAGAGAATAGGAAGTAAGGAGATAGATTTTTTTCAAATGAGAAGGGGATCAAGAGAAGAATAAGGAGAGAGAGACGTAGGAAGGGAATGGAAAATGGAATGAAGATGTATTACGTCCTACAAGGGCCAACTCCACACAAAGAATGTAACCACCGTGCACAGAGAACACGTAGTAATAAAAAAGATACATAGGTTCTGACACTATCTGGAGTCCAAAATCACCAATGGAGTTTATCACTGAAACCTTGAGCCAAACAATGGCCTAAAGCATGTTTTCTTTTTAAAATGTACTAGAATTTGCTTTTGAAAGAATTAGTGTTTATGCGTTGGCTGAAATGTAGAACTAGAAATGGAAAGTTACTAGAACAGAGAAAAGAAGTTCAATTCAGAAAGCAGGACAGCAAAGGGCCTGAAAGCATATGAGGTCTAGACTACGTCACAGTGCATTTTCAACCAATTTAATAAACTTAAGAATTCTCAATGGAAATGTACTAAAGGGCTGGCAAGAAGCCAACAATGTTACAGTTGCCTAGAACTTAACTCAAACAAAACGCTCAAAAAAGTCCCAATACTCTATTTTATTGTTTTATAAAATAAAAACCTAAATTTATCAATATTTCCAAAAGTTTTCAGTTATATAAAGTACACTGCATTTTAAATATTTAGCATAAGTACAGAAGACTAGAGGCAAATATTGGTTTATTTAGAATCTCTGCCACTCTTTTTAAGAATGGAAAGAGAGGTAGAAGATGATTCTACCAAACTCTCTTGCCTATCTACTGTGCCTGCTACTACAGAGCTTAAAGCTCTTTTTCAGTTTTCCTAAGAAATACAAATCATTAGAAAATAAAGATACACCTCTTAAAGATAACTACACTAATATTCACTAGTACATGGACAGTAAACTAAAGAGGATATTGGTGAAAAAGTGCTGCACTGTTAATCTTTCGCTATGTCACTCCACACCATTGCAGTAGCTATTACACAAACACTCACACACACACACTTGACTTCTAGGATTTGTAGATCCTCCCCTAAATTTGTGTTGTACTTGCTCATGACAATATAAGTTTATACTCCAGTTAGGTACATGGAATATTTTTGCTTTTCCACATCCATACCTCCCCTTCGTACAATTACTTTGTTAAATTTCAAGGAAATGATTTCATGTTTGTTTATTAATTTTCCTCATTATTGGTAAATTTTACTTTTATGCTAATTGAAATTCCCTATTTGGCAAACTATCTACCGATTTTGGTGAAAATACAAAAGGTCAAATTGTCTTCAGACTCGCGTGAAGTAGTAACCTTAATCCACGTGAAGCTTAACTGACAACTCCCAAGTAAGCTCCAGCCAAGGACACAGGAAGCGGCAACCTGCGGAGCCCAGGACTTTTGCTGGGTCCTTCCTTTCCTCGTTATCACTCTCTGTACCAGGTTAACCAATGGGGTTTCTAATGTGAGACTCAAAAGTGCAACTTATGTTCATAGCAGCACAATTTGTAATTGCTAAAATGTGGAAGCAACCCAAAT
>NW_004955407.1:27554017-27565702 GCF_000276665.1 Chinchilla lanigera
ACTTTGTTTGTAACTCTGTATTGTCTGTACTGTGCTTGTGATGTTGTAAAATGTTGTAGTTCTGTTAATGTTTCCCTCCTTTTATCTTTAAAATAAAAAAAGTGAAACTTAGATCTTTAATGTTTGTTGTTTTAAAATACCATTAATTTACTATATAGAAATATGTTATTCTTTAATGTTTCCTCTACCTTGAAATGTTGCTCCTGTCCTCCTAAGAAGTTGCTTACTGGCTTGGTATAAATTTTTCTATATTCTTTCATATAAATATTTGCAAATGAGTAAATGTTTACTCAAATTTTTCTTATACACATTACATCCATGTATAATTATTATTTAATTAGTAATGTAGAACCACATTAAGTTTAAGAGGGAAATATAATAAAATGGTAACAAAATAAATGATTCTATTGTAAAAGATTATTACCTTTTGTGTCTAACTGCCTTTAAGTATTTTTAGTTTAAACTTTACTAAATTATTCATCATAAGTAAGTGAAATTTTCAGTTTACTTTAACGGGTAATTTGCTTTACTTTTGCTTAGAACAGACTATTTGATACTGTTCTTTTCATTAAGGTTCACCTTACTAAGCTTGTTTAAATAGTCTCTGTAATAAAACTGACTATTTAAAAGGTCTCATTCAAATCATTGTGTAAAAGTTAATTCATCCTGTGTATGTTTCTTGGCAAAAAAAGGAATATAAAATAAGCAACACAAATGCATGAGAAAATTTGCTCCTGTCCTCCTAAGAAGTTGTTTACTGGCTTGGTATAAATTTTCCTATATTCTTTCATATAAATGAGAAAATTTTGATAACATTTCATAGATTCATCCTGACATTAAATAATTTTCCTTAAATTCTGCTTGGCATAGTAGCTGCTATTGGGCAGGAAAAAAATTGGCATCATGAATCAGACTTTCTAGATTAATTGATGATGAAATTATTTTCATGCCTGAAGGATTACTTACATTATTATACTGGTATATATTTTTCATAACACAGGTAAGAAATAAAATATGCAAAGAAAAGTATCCTATAGAATAAGCTTGCTAGCAATAAAAGGTACTAAAGCAGAAATTTGAAGCACAATTTTTAAAATGTTTGTTAATCTTCAAGAAATAAAACATTATTCATCATGGGAATATAATTTATATTATTTCAATATTCTTTTTCTGGGAAGCCATTATTAAGTTGTATTTTTAAAATTTTGATTTAATTAAAATGGTGTTATACATCAGAAATCCTACAGTTTAGGGGGTTTCAAATAAGCTGTACAATTATAAAAGAATAAGTATTAAGAAGAATATAATATACCCAAAAGCCAATGGTTTTTATTTCCACCAGGGTTGTACTCAGGGTTTACAAGGAAATAGATTTCACAGAGGACACATAATTTATCAGGAAATTTTATAATATCCACCCAAAAAGTCAAACACAGAAGAGTGCAGATCTGTCCACACACTAGAGACCCAAAGAATACAGCTGAGGGCTAGGATCTCACGGCAATGTCGAACATGAGTTCAGCCGAAGACCTAGAGCCCATGGCAACATCCTCCATGAGTGCAACTACAGGCCTAGAGCCCATAACAACTTCTCATGCAGTTCTGTATCAAGGATGTGCACTGGGAAGGCCCAAAGATCAGTGGTGGAAGCTAAAAAGTCTGCACCAGCGGGATGAAGGATCTGTGCCAGCAGGCTGCGGGATCTGCACTGGAGCCAGGAGACAACACAGAAGGTAAAGAACAGAGCTCTCCCAAAGAGAACCACAGCCATCCGCAGGCACAGTGAGGGGCCCAGCTCTTGCTATGATGAGAACAGCTGAGATCATGTCAGGAAAATCAGCATGACAAACTTGTCCGGCAGGATCAATAGCCCACCATCTTCCCTGCAGTTCTCCTTTTATGCTCTTAGCAAAAACCCTCAGGTGGGCCTTCCAAGCCCAGAACCACCCTGATTCAGTCCAGCTGGGTGCTACAAGTTGACCATTACTTAATCCACAACAACTAGTAATAACATAAATTATCTGCAACACTTGAATAATTTGTGTTCCAACTAGTGTTTGTTGGTTATTCCAGGCAAACATACAATAGTATTATTACTTTGTTCATATGGAAAGTATAGGTTTTATATATGTCAGAATGTTAAGAAAAATTTGCTTTCCCAGTAAAAATTTTCCTAGAGTGAAACCTCAAGTTCCTTTTATGAATTAATAATGGAAAGAAATCAAAAGGGAAATCACCATATATTATATGAATTGTTGTTTTTTTCTCAGTTAATTGAATTAATGTGAAAGTCCTGAAGGTACATTCTGTGATTTGGTAAAAAGAATATGGAATTTGAAATCATAAGAAAACAGCTCTTTCTTTCTATGAGGTGTGATTGAAAGATACAGTAAATGTTTACATTTGATAAGTTATGGTAAACTACAGAGCACCATTAATCCGCCCTAATAGACTCGTACTCTGTTCAAATGTCCTTCCAATTCTTACCACCTTCTGATGCAGTTTTGGAAGTCTTCTTTCATAAGTCTCTAGTTAAGCCATCCTGGCTGCCTTGATGTCCTAAATTGATTCAAAGTATTTTCTTTTCATTATCATTTTGATTTTGTACAAAAGCCAGAAGCATAAGGTGCACTATCTACTGCATAGAGTGGATGAGACACAAGGTAGTGTTTTTACGGGTCTATTCTTCCAGTGGCTGACTGGCAGCATGCTTCACCACATTTTTTTATCACACCTAAAGACGCTCTCAAAAGAGGACTTTCAGAACTGCTTCAGAAAGTGCTAGAATGTGGTAAGTCTATTCAAAGCAAGAGGGATTATACTGAATGAGATTAATGACAATGTGTCTGTTACTATATTACTTTTTTATTAAAACACACAGTTGGATAATTGCATGCATATAACAGTCTAGTATCTGGCATGTGGTATTGTTGAAGTCACATTTATATCTGTAATGTATTGGCTGTATCTCCATGCAGGGTCAATAAGTTGAAAACAATAGTAATAAAACTTTATAACTGCAATTGAAGAGCTTACCAGTCTTCTCATAAAAATAGTTTATTGTAAACCTAATGAAAAAGACCATTTCGTTGAATAATTCAAATCCATTTGTGTGTAAATCATTTTTATTCATGGTTTTAAGATATTTTCACAAACAGCCTTTATACACAAAACTGATTAGGTGGTGTACATTTTAAATCATTATTTAACTTAAAAGATTATGTGAATTTATGTTTACTCAAATCTTTAATAATGTTCTTGTTAACATGGATATGATTTTGTAAAGCTATATTAAGGAGAAGGAAGTATAGAAGAATGTGTTTGAAAAAGTTACAAAAATTTTGCTGTTTTTTCTTAAAGAAATTTGATATATAAAATATAATCTATCATTAATTTGGAAGTTAAGTTATTATAGCCATTTGAGTTTATTTTGCTCCATCATTTAAAACTTGATTGATTAAATTCATAGTCTGAAATGTTTTAAGGAATCTTATAAACAGTGGGATGTTTTCGCATGCCAAATAATATTACTTATATTAGGTATCTCTACAAAAATAAAAAGGTATTTTTTATTCCAGTGTAATATAAGTAATACAGTATTGATTCATGGCTTTCATAAACCCTTTCAAATTACCTTACTGCACTGGATCATATCTTGAGCTTCACTTTGATGACCACCGAAAAACATCTGGTGCAAACACAATCTCCATCCTGTTCTTACGTTTTCCACCACCTAGAGTGTGCACTAAACACACTCATTCACAGAGAAATTCAATGTTACTTTTTGTATAAATAAGAAAATAAGATATTAGAGTAGCAGTTAGAACTTCATTACCACGTATAAGTACAATCCAATTTCCACCAGATGCTCTTCACAGACTGTTTTGGTCTCATTGCCCTCTCAATTTTCATACTCTTATTTCAAGAAAACAGAAGTACATGCCATGTCTATAAATGAAGTTTTGTCCCTTTAGAATGCACTAGTTGATTTCCTTTGTAGGATATTAGCTACTGTAAAAGTGGATGACAAATCAGATAGATAGATGATAGATTAGATAGATAGATAGATAGATAGATAGATAGATAGATAGATGATAGTTAGATAGAATGAATCAGGCCTTAGCTTGCAAACTTTATCTACTTGTTGAAGATTTTGTATACTTTTGATTAAGTCCACTAACTAGAATCATATTGTCACAAAATTTTCAACTTTTTGAGCATATGTTGACTCAGAAATCATGTCTCAGAGCAGAAATAAGCTAAAACTCTCTGAGGAGACTAACTGAATTTTTTTAAAAACATTAATTACTATTTAGATTAATTGGTCAGATAATCTCTGTACCTCTCTGGCCTTAAAACATGGATTTCTAGAATGCTGATAAAGTTTTAAGTTTTCAAAGTATTTTTGAATAATATAAGAAAAATGAAAACTTGTTCTTGACACTAAGAAACTAAATTCAGAGTAAAGGGATATGAATGCTTCTGCAAGACTTTTTAGTCAGGAGTAATTTGTCAAGAAACTGGTCTTATCCTATCATAGGAGAATGAGGAAAGTAAGGCACAAATGAATGAAATAATTTAATTATAGAAGAACCAGTTATGGAACTTGAATCTTCTAATTCTCAGAGCACCATGTAACTAGAATAATACGCAAGCATTGGTTATTGTGTCTTCCTGTCTTACACACACTGAAATTCAATTTCTGGTGAATCGATGGCTTGCAGATGGTTCCCTTCAAGATTAATGATCAAGAAGCTAATGTGCTTCATTTAATTAACTGTAAAACTCTCAAAATATTATGAATGCTTGAAAACACACTAAAGTATTTAGAAGGATGTTCTTTAAAAAGTTTCTAGGAGAACTTCTATACAATGTATAAAAGTATTTACGTTTATATCTACCTCCAAAATGTGTATTGTCTTATATGTAACTTTTTAAATAGAATATTTTATTAATAGTAACTGCTATTTATATGCAAGATATTACAATGTATTTGATAAGCAGTTGAAAGTTTGAGGAATGTTATCCCATTTACTTCTCATGACTTGCTACGTCAAGTATACGTTCTCCCATTATAGGTGAAGAAGATGCATAAATTAATGAAAAAATTAAAGGGTTAAAAGCAAAGAAAGATTGTGTACAAGATGTTCAAATGAATAGTTGTGGGCTTTTAAATAATCATGATCTCTGGGTTTAAAGACTACAATAAATGCATTTTTATCTTCTGGGTTTGTGAGAAGTAATTAGAGACTTCAATTATTTCTAATAAGAAGATATTTTGCTTAGGAAATTTTACTTATCTACATTGCATAACACTACAGTCAGTGTCATCAGATTAATTCAATTTCACATCTCTCTATAAAAGCCAAGGATGCAGCCTGTCATGAGAGATTTTAAATATAAATTTTAATGCATTGAAATTAGGGATTCTTGGCTAATGGATGATTTAAAGAGTCCCTTAAAATTTTGTGAATCATACTTTTCCAATTAAAAAATAAGTTTTGAAGAATGTCGTATGTCATTTAGTCCCTTAGTAATTAAATTATACATGGTCCTGTGAAGAAAATACTGTTTCCACTCAAAGCAGAAATATATTTTATTATTATGAGATTAATAATGTCATCACCATTATTTAAAAGGAAAACCTTGTAATGGGTCATTATCTAAAAGGCATAGCCAAAATAATAATGTGATTTTCTTTTAAAATGTGCTTTACTCTACATAAAGATATTAAAGTAAAACACACAGAAGAAAGGAGTGAACACTGTGGGTGTTGAGAAGGAGTGAAATAAAAATTGCCTGCTTGACTGTAGAGAAATCTTAGCAAGACCCCTAAGGACCATTCCATTTTTCAATAGTGTTTGCTCCCAGATGAGGTTAGAATTTTAGCACTTGAGGTCAGTGTTGATAGGCTGCATCATACTTTCACTAGCAAGACTTCAGGCAAGACCAAAAATAGTAATTTATGAAGATCTGTTTCTCATTGAAAAGTTAATGAGGATATTACATAGAAATCCCAGAAAAGAAGGAATACTAGACTCATTTATTTTCAAATTTCCACATTCTTAAAATCATTTATATCTGTAGGTTTTTACTTTCATTTGTTTTTGTTTGGGTATAGTTTTATAGTAACTATTGATGTTTTGAATATAACTTTGTTACTTAGCAAACTATGGACACTTTTCCTGGCATGTTTTACTTAAAATAACTGAAAGCCATCAGAATACATTGTCACATAGTTATACTATGGTGGATTTGTCCATTTTTTCTACTATGACATACTTGAATTCTTTCTAGTGCTATATTAGTATAAATAATATGAGGATAAATTTCATAATTTGACTATTTTCTTATATGTTGTCTAGATATTGAATCATTTTGTCAAAGACTTTAATGCTTTTGAATCAAATTACAGTCCTGTAACTATTTCAGCATTATTACATTTAAAACAATATTGATCAATTTTATCCATGAAATGTATTTTATTAACTGCTAACTCATTCTATTATTATTACCATTGTTCAGAGAAGCCTAATCTTGTTTCCAACAATTTTTTCCTATTTATGTCAGTGATTTGTTAGAATTCCTTTTTATGTTAAACATATTTTATTTATAAAATATTTCCTCTACATCAAATTTCTTGTATTTATTTATGTAAATATACAGGTAATTTTATGAATATCTTTATGCAAATCTTTTCATGACCCATAAACTTGTATTTATCTTATGTATTTAATTTATGTAGATTATTTTTCTAACTCTTCACTTATACAATAAATTTCAGCATTTTTTGTATTGTTTCTTATTCTCTTAATTTGTAAGTGATGAATTTCAGTAATTCTTACTGCTTTTAGTTAGCTATCTTGAGGTTTCTAATATAATAATTTAATTCAAGTGTTCCAGATTGATTTATTTATAATACTTAAATATCTTATTAGGTTAGTGGGCAAAGTATTCATTCTTTTTAACAAATTTTAATTGGAAAGCTTTGCCATTCTACAAGTACATCCATCAATAGATGTTGATCTATCTTTAAAAAGAACTTTTAGTCCTACTTTATTGATTTTTCTTTTGCTTTGCTTTGATTTTTTAATCAAGATGATCATTAATTTTTAAACATGATATCTATTAAAATGATCGTAGAAATGTTATATTTAGAATTATTAGTGCATTCATTTTGAATAGGAATTTTGGTTATAATTTACATACAATAGAATGTACATATTCTATATGTAGGATCTAGTGTATTCTGACAAGTGCATATATTACATTACCTATGTTGTATGAAACCTTTTGATTCATTTCCTACCCTGTCATTCCTAGCATCAGGAAAACTATTTTAAAAGTATAGATAAACATATACACACTTTTAAAAGTCATGCAGATGGAATCAGACGCTTGAGAACATGGGATAGAACTGGTGCCCTTCTAAGGAAACAAAGAGGCCAAGCTCTTTTTCTCTCCTCCTCCTCTTCATATGAGGACATACAAAGAGGGAATCCTCTGAAGCCCCAGAAGAAGGCCTGCACCTGGAAGGAACATATCATATATGTGCTCTCTTGTGGACATTTTCCTTGGGCCAAATAATGCTAATGAAATCCATCCACTGTAGCACACATTGGTAGTCGTTCTGAAGATAAACCACTACTGTGAGTCTGCTGATTAACTCTCTTGCTGATAAACATTTGAATTATTTCTAGTCTCACTATTTTGTGTGAAGTTGGTATGTAGTTTCTACTTAAAATCTTTTTGTGAAATTACATCAAAAGGCACGTGTATGTTTAACATTGCAAGAGATGGATATATGTCTTCAAAGTATTTTTACTACTTTATACTCCCACAGGCAATTCAGGAAAATTCTAAATATTCCACAGTTGACACAACATATAGCTGTTTCGATTTTAGATATTGAAAGAATCAGATTAAGGTGGTACAGGTTGCTATGTAAATGCATTAGGGAAGCATATAAGGGTACCTTGACAAGTGCTTGGAAGAATTTCTTCAGGAAGAAATATCTAAGTAGCCTCAGACTGAGATAGTCATCTATCATCAGATGATTGGTTTTACCTAGTCATCATAATAGTAGTTCCAGTGTTTTGTTAAATTAGCTTTACTAGAATTTTAGTTCAAAATATGCAGATCATTATGCACTATAAACAGAAATTAATAAAAACAAACATTAACTCATTAAAAAAATTAAATTAAAAAATCAGAAGTCTTCAGACTGAGTCTCTGCATGTGTGTGCTCATATGATTTGTATGTGTTTAGCTTACAACAAACTCAAAAATATATTCAAGAACTCCCACTAGTTTCTCCAGAAATATTTAGCATTATTAATCACATGCTGATGAAACCTTACATACCCACTGAAAGTAAATTTTAATATCAGTTAAGGTCTATTAGTTAGACAGAACTGGAACAGTTCTGGCCCTGGAAGGGCTTCAGTTTTCTGGAATTTGTAACAGTCTTAGAATCCTTCATTGAATCAATGCAAATAGAACACTCATCACTAAAACTCAAACTATGCTCTTAGTCTGCAGTATGAAGAAGTTACTAATTATTTTTCTGTGGACACTATGAATACTTTTACAACATCTTCATACCTGTATGTATGTCGGCTTCTCCTACAAAGGACAAAAGCCTCTTTGGAGAATCTTTTGAGACTCTCAGAGAATATTTGCTAGAATAATGTGAATATTTGAACTTTACATTGATTTGATCTGAAAGTTTATAATGGCATTATTTTGTTAATTTTACCAAGATACGGCTTTCATTTTGCTTCCCATAAGCTCTAGTGATGCATAATGTAGAAAGGACAATTGTTTGCGTATTTGGTAGTTAAGAGTGACTAAATCTTTACAAAATCCAATTGTGTATAATTAGATAAAAGCTTCTCCTAAAGAAGAGAAGACTCAAAAGACCATTTCAGTGTAATAGTATAACATTAGTGTCAGTAAATTTACCTACGCAATTGAAGCAAACGATTTCCGTAATCTCTTCCCTGCACACACCTCTTCAGTAGCTGAGTCAGCAGAACTGTGATATCTGTGATGAAACCAGGATAACATTCAGTTTGGACTGAAGAAATCCTGCTCTATTAAGCAAAAGGGAAAAACTGAGGTTTGGTTATCATTAATTCTATAAATCTGTAATAGAAGTAACCATAATATAAACCTGAAATTTCCCCTAAATATATTTTGTATTTTGCTGTTTAGAATTACAAAAGAATTACAGTAAAGAAAGCTAAAAGAAATTTTTTTGCTCCACTTTGGCATCTACACCTAGAGAAGGAGCCCACTGAGAACTAATCTTCAAAATTCTAGATTCTGGGGCTGGGGATTTAGCTCAGTGGCAAAAGCACCTGCCTGACAAGTGCAAGGTCGTGAGTTCAGTTCCCGGTACCGGAGAAAAACCAAAAAAAAAAACAAAATCCTAGATTTTTATGAAGCTTTAGGAGAGTCAATCAATCTTGCCATTAAATCATCTCATCAAATTATCTTCACAAAGTTTTGAGTAAGTAAAATTCAGAAGAGAGTTAAAAGCAGTTCCAACCCTCTAAGTGGATACATACATACGTGCACATACCCACACATACCCCCTACACACACACACATACATACGTACAAGGGTAGAGATAAATTTGTGATAGATTCTAGCTCAGTGTTCACAGAAAAGAGAATCAATCTCTGGTGAAATAAATAGTAAATTTACAACAAATTCCAAGCATCCCAGAAGTTACTTCTTTAATAGTCGATCAAATAACTGACCAATTCAGCTTTGCTTGTAGCAAAAATGTTGTACTGAAAATCCAAACAGGAAATTGGCTTTGTACTTTCACACTTGATCTTAGCCAAATGACTGAAGAGTAATTGGTCTTGTACATTCAATATAAAGAATTACAAATAAAGTTGGAACCCAGAAGGAATAGGATGGTCTTTCAGGACCCTCACAATTGGGCAGAGAGACACTATTCACCTCCCCTCCCAGGTTCACCTTGTCTTACCTGTAACTCAGAATGTAAGACCCAGTAGCAAGCACACTGGAGTTGAAAAATTTCTTACCCAATTTGCTTTTTTTTTTATGAAGTGAATGAATTAGCTACACTGGCACTGTGAGCAAACAGTGATGAATTTAGACATATTAATTTTGAGAGTCTGTAGGTATTAGGATATTTTCAGAGAAGAGAAACAATACACTAGTAGAAGTATTAGTAAGGGAAAATAGAGAGAAACAGAGAGAGATTTTCATGAAATGATAATTTTAGAGAAGATGAATTGTGAATACAGATAATCCAAAATTAAGACAAGATTCAGTAAAAGGGAATGATAAAATCTGATTTTTCATTATACAGTGAACAAATTATACTCAGAGTGGAGAAAAATAATTAGAAATTGTCAAGAAATTCCTAAAACCAGGAAAAACAACTTTGCCTTCAAGCTAAAGTTCATAGATAAAAAATAAAAAACTAAACAAAAAATGGAAGATGAGAGGCTTTGTAAACAATAGAATAAAACAGTGGCAATGACATGTATATTGCTTAATTAGAAAGCAAGGGAAGGAAGGTAGGAAGAGAAACAAATGAGAGAAAGGAAAAAGAACTGGGAAGGAAAGAAAGGCCACAATTATGATAGAACTCGGACTAAATCAAAGTTACTGTTTATGTATTTCTCCTTCCAGAAATGCAAATTATAATAAATGAACTTGGCTTATTCTCCTTCCATTTGTAGCACCTGGTACCTGGCACGTGTTCAACAGATTAATGGAGGTTAAATAATTCTTGTCATGAGATTTTACTCTTCTTGAAGATGGAGGAAATGAGCTCTTCTGGGAGCAAGAGAATTGGCAGTTAGTTGTGAGACCCTGGAACACCTGTTTAAAGAAATGTGACTATGATTCAAGAAAAAAATGGTGGAGAATGACCAGAAAAATATTAACTTGAAGGGGATGTGGTTAGTCTGTGTTTGAATGTTTCTTATCAAGAATTTGAATTTAGAGAGCACATATAGAAAATGGAAATACTACAGAATGGTTAAGACAGTCACTGTATTTTGACTATCAGAGTCCTTGAGCAGTATGGGTGGCCAATGATATGATGCTTCTGCACTTCCGGCTGGCAATGAAAGAAAGCAAAATCAGAATTTTCACTGAGAGGATAGGAAGATGTCAATGTTTAAACATTCTTGGTAGGATTATAAAATCAAAGTGAAAATAGAACTTCTTACAATGTCTAATTGTCAAAGCAGATCAATTTCAACATTCAAAATGATAGGGAAAGGTGAAACAGAGATATTAATATTTCAGTAAAGGTATTACATTGCTGAGTAACAAACAAAGTGAACACAACTTGCTTTAAAAGACTGAGGAACTCAGACCCAGAGTACTAGAAGCCTGATCTTCTTGGGTGATGAAGTTAGTAATAGACAGAAGTGGAAAGAGAAAGTGTGAAGTAAGTATTCAAGAAATGAGAATGGCTGGGAGTGGTGGTGCGTGTCTCTAAGCCCTGCATTATGGGAGGCTGAAGGAGGAGGACTGCAAGTTTGAATCCAGCCTGGATGACTTAATGGGGCCCACCTCAAAATAAAGAAAAAAAGCTGGAGTTATAGCTGAGTGCAGAAGTTCTGGGTTCAACCACCAATATGAGAGAGAGAGAGAGAGAGAGAGAGAGAGAGAGAGAGAGAGAGAGA
>NW_004955407.1:27565802-27678393 GCF_000276665.1 Chinchilla lanigera
AGAGAGAGAGAAAGAGAGAGAGAAAGAGAGAGAGAAAGAGACAGGAAGAAGAAGAGGAGGGAGGAAGAGAAACAGAAGAGAAGAGAGGAAGGGAGCGGAAAAATTATTCAAGAACTTGGAATGGTCAGCAGTTTTTTGGGAGGTGACCCCAGAAGTGTAGGTAATAAACATAAAAGTAGATAAATAGGATTACATCAAATGTAAATGCCCTGCACTACAAAGGAAACCATCAGCAGACTGCAGAAGTAATCTATACAATGAAAAAAATATTTGAGAACCATATATTGGATAAGGTTTTAATGCCCCCAAAACATAAGGAAATCAAAAGGCTCCATGATAGTCAAACATGGTATCATAAACCTGTGATCGTAGCATTCTGGGAGGCATAGGCAGAAGGATTATAGGCTTGAGACCACTAAGTGACACTCTATCTCAAAATAAAAAATAAAAAGGGCTGGAGATGCAATTCAGTTCAAAGACCCTTCATTCAGTCCCCAATACCAAGAAAAAAATATATACCCATTAGTAAATGCACAAAGAATTTAAAAAGACATTCATCAAAAGAAGGCAGACAAATGTCTAACAGGTATAAGAAAACATACTTAGCATCACTAATCATCAGAGAAATGCCGGTGGAAACCAAAATGTAATACCACCTCATTCAGGTAGCAATGCATCAAAAATACAAAATATAATAAATACTTGCACCCTGATCCTTGGAATGTAAATTAATATAACCATTACAGCAAACAATATGAAGGTTCCATAAAAAATTAAAAATAAAACTACCATACCATCCATCAACTCTATTCTTCGGTACATACATACAAAAGAAATGAAATCAATATGTCAAAGTTATATTTTTATGTTTTTTCTTTGTCATTTCTATTCTTTAATTAAACTATTCAGTGACAATTTATTTTCATTACTGTATTTTTATTTATAAAATTTCCATGGGGATATTTATACTTTCTATTGCTTTTTTATTTTTCTGGTTTTTTTCTAGGTTTATAATAATTACCCAGGTGACAGAAATCTTACAGTCTTTTCAGCATAAGCTGTGGAGAAAGAGAAATCATTACACTACCAGAAAGAGGGGTGTAGGTGTAGCAGAGTTCAGAGTTGTTCACACAGGTCCAATTTGAAAGTCACCCAGTCACTAGTGCAGGTCAGACATGGGTGCTAGAATTCCTCCACCAGGATTCAGCAGGTAGAGGTGCTTCCAGGTATTGAAATGGGGCAAGTAAGAGATTTCTGCCTGCTGCTGCTGCTGCTGCTGCTGCTGCTGCTGCTGCTGCTGCTGCTCCTGCTGAACTGAACAGGTGTTATTTCACTATTGTTGTGAAGGGGGATGGAATTCAGAGTTCTTCAGGGAGAAGGATGTCTTGGTGACTGCAGTAGGAGGCTAGAAGTCAAAGTTGTCACCGTTTTAATGGCGGAAGGACGACACCTCCTATCTCTGAAAGGTGGGTGGGTTTCAGAGCTCTCCCCACAGCCTCCATGCTGACTCCACACTGTTGGAAGAGGATGAAAGGCAAGATTCTACCTTTAGATTGTTGCAATAGCACCTGCTAGGATAAAAAGGATGTTATGTTTTTATATGGGATTAATCTTAAGGAAAAACAAATATAGTTTAAACGATTTAAGTTCAATTGGCTTGTTCTTCTCACTGGAAATTCAGCTAGTGATATAATGGATTAAGGATTAGACAAATGATTGATTAGATAGATAGATGATAGATAGATGATAGATACATAGATACATAAATATATAGATAGATAAGCAGATAAAGAAACATTCTAAAGAGAAGATGGATAGTGCCAGATAATATAGATAAGATTACTGATCACAACTACTTTCTACTTTTATTGTATGTCATAAGTGAAGATAGGCAAGAGTTATTTCTAATGAAAATCTAACTGCTAATTGTGTACTACAATATGTATATTTTTAACATTACTACTTAGCTTTAAGGGGTGCCGTATATATATGTATATATATATTATATATATTATATATATATATTATATATATATAATATATATATATTTTTTTTAAGAAAAAAGGTTAGCATATTTCTCCCTAAAATCATATACTGGAATACAACATCATTTGGCAATTAAAGGATAACTTAAACATTTCATTATCTGTTTATTTCAATTTATCTGAGAATGAAAATAGGGACATGGAATTTGGAACAGTATTCAGGACTAATTAATGTGCCACACTGGTGTAGTATGTGGGCTACGGTAGGGAAAGCTGAGACATAAGTCTTCACAAAAGCACAAAATTCTTACAACGGTGTTTACGGAAAACGTGCCTTTTGTTCCACTTCTTCATTTTACTAGGATTCATTGTTGGTCTAAATGTTGGCATCCTTCTATATTCACATGTTGAAACCTAATTTTCAAAAGTGGTTGGCCTTTGAGAAGGTGTTAGGTTATGAGGCAATTTCCTTCACAATGGAATTAGAATTCTTAAAAGTGACTGAATGTACCAGAGTTCTTCCCTTCTGCCACAAGAGGACACAGTGAAAAATTAACAGTCTGCACACCAAGAGAAGGACTTCACCAGAACTTGACTATATTAGCACCTTGACCTTGGACTGCTCCTCTCCAGAACTTTGAGAAATAAATTTCTAGTGTTTAAAAACCACTTAGTCTATGGTGTTTTGTTTCAGTGGCCCAAACTATGCTACCCATAAAGGCAATATTGTTGTCTCCTACTAGATGGTCTTAGAGTATTAAATAAATGATAAATAATTTGATGATCACTCTTTACTGGCTCTAAATATCCTTGCTATATATAGTAACAGAAATTTTATCCATACACACAGATACTATTAATGAATACTACATTCCAAACCTTTGCATGCCCACATGGCTAACTCTTAGACCTATCAGGACACTAGGGAAAGTTCAGCATACACCTTAGGATAGGAGACCTTAGAGGAAAAACTGTGCCATCTTCTTTCTTCCTTCCTCTTATTATCTGTCCACATTGAAGCCTAAAGGGAAGTACAGCATTCTAGAAAGCATTAGGGTCACTTTATAAAAGAACAAAGGAAACTTGGTTTCCCTTTTGCACTGCAGAGTAGAGCTGCCTGAACTGCTTAGTATTTTATAAAAGAGAGAAGTATAAACTTCTATTTTATTAACTCTGGATCATGTTTGGGATCTGTTACAGCTTGTGTCTAGATGTCGCCTCAAAGCCTCATGCAATTGTAGATGGGGCTGCTTGGAGGTGGCTGGATCTAAGATATGCAAATGTGGGTGAATGTTGTGATGCTGGGATTAAGGGTGTGTGGAATAATCTATTGATTAGAATTAGCGTGTGTCCTAGTGGCACCATCCAAAAGGCAGGCAACCTGGATGTAATAGAAAGGGAGAGGCAGACTACTGCTTCTGCTTTGCAGCTTTGCAGCTTTGCTACCTTCTGCCTGCCCTGCCCTGCCATGAATGTTTCTCCTCTGCAGTGCCCTTTGCCATGCCACCCTGCCTTCTAGCCTGCTGACTATGGACCAAACCCTGTACAAACTGTGAACTACATAAACCTTTCCACCTTTAACTTGTGGGTACTGGGTATTTTATCCCAGCAGTGAGAAAGTAACTGAGAGTGAATCCTATCTTAAACTGTTTGGCAGTTCACAAAAGAAAGAAGTACAAACTTCTATGCTGTGAACTATAGTCATATTTGCCATGCTCCAGGTAATGTCCAAACTAATACAGAAAAGAAGCCGCAGTGAGTTGTAACATTTCCTATAGCTTCAGCATAAACTTTCTATCATATATTAATTCTTAATCCAGCAGCTGGCTGAACCATTTCATAGCAAATCACAAAGGAAAGAATGAAACATGTGATGCAACTGTTGTGCAGAAGAGCCCTTATTACTTACTAACACTTTTCCTATTTTTCAGGTAATGAAGGAATATTAATTTACATAAGTTGATCAACAATGTACATGAAGTGATATTTACATAATCAAAATTTGAAATTTGTCATTTACTTCTTCCCCTCATGATCTTATGATAGAATCAACGTTTCACAAGATGACTGTATGTGAGTAAACTGATGCAAAAGATAAACTATGTTTACCTAGGTAAAGGACAACCCTAAAATGATCTATATCTGTCAGCACATCCATCCACAACATATTTTGCATATTTTTCATGTTGAAAAAATGCTCCAAGTGTAGGCCCTAGTCTACCTTAAACCCACAAGTATTACTGAAAGAATTAATAAATCAACTCAGCATTGAATGAACTTTGCAACAAATAAAGGAAGTAATTGTGTTTGTTGGCTTGCTAAGGGGAATTCTACATGAAATTACTTGATGCCTGCCTACATTTATATAATAAATTAAAATTTGAGTTGTCCATGGTCATGCTTTTCTTAAAAAGCTCCTGAAATAAACTCTATTAAAAATCTAGATCTCAGAACTATAAGTCTGAAGTTTAGTTGTGTTTTAATGACATCACAAGATTATAATCCATGTGGTTTTTAGCAAGTGTAAAATTTTTAACATAGATATATAGTAGAGTATATTATTTCTCTTAAGAGGTGTCATATTTTAAAAGTCATAATATATACATTATTTTTCTTTTTTTTTCTTTTTTTTTTTTGGTACTGGGAATTGAACTCAGGAGGTTGCTCGTGCCAGGCAGGTACTTATACCGCTGAGCTATATCCCCGGCTCTAAAAGGTCATAATATAAATGGAATTACATTTTTTTCCTCATAGTATATATTATAAGCATATTTAGTACATTTGAAAATAGTATTTAATAATGAGAATGCATTTTTATGTTTGAGCTATGTTGCCAACCCATTTATTTATTTATTTATTTATTTCAGTTTTGAAACAGGGTCTTGCTATGTTATCTAGTAGCCCAGGCAGAGCTTGAATTTCCAATTCTTCACCAGAATCCCAGAAGGCTGAGATTATAGGCATGTACCACCATACCTGGTGTGAGTGTTGTACACTGGGTCATATAGCGTCAGTCAGGATTCAAGGGGAAGAGACATAGATCCCTCATATCAATGAAAAGGGATATATAATTTGCAATCATCTCTAATCCATTATGTTGTATAAGCCAAATTTTAGATATGCTGGTTAAAAATATGAAGAAGTGGCATATATTCATAAATTGGGAAATGGAAAGATAAAAGGATTTCAACCTAAATCCTCTTCTTAATTTTTAAAAATTTGGGGAAGCTGTCAGTAGATTTCTAAGAAAATGATGAGTTCTCCTACCAAAGTACCTTAAAAAGTAAAATAGAGCCAGAGTTTATTAAACAAACAGAATGATAGAAATATTGAATTAGATTGTCATTCATGCAATTCTTTCTTTCTTTATTCATCGAACAAATATTTCTTGATGTCCCTTCGTGATCGAGGGGTTTTGTTAAACAAAGGAGCTACAACAATGAAAAGACAAAGATTGTTTTCTTTCCTTCATGGTGTTTACAACTTTATATTGCCTATTATTCTCCTTCTAAGAATCATTCCACTGAAGTTTTGGTAATGGGGAACAGTGACAGACTTTGTACATTCTGTAAATGAGGAACTTTATGTGAAAAAAGATTAATATAACATGAAACAATCAAAAACAATGGCAGGGATGTATTCAGTTATTCAATAAAATAAGCGTAATTTTAGGCTTTATTATATCTCCAGTTCGTCCTACATCCTTAGGCTGATGCATAGACCATGTTTTAATAAAAACAGATGCTTCACAGCACACAGGACAGTTCCATCTGCTCTGAAGCTCCACATGGGAATGTCCTTTCATTGCTTACCAGCCCATCCCTAGTTCCAAGAAAACATGAGCCTCTTAAAACAAAGTTGAAAATCTAGTGGCTTGCAAGTCAGCTGGCAGTGCTCCTGCATTTTTAAGCAGGCGTGGATATGGGGGCGGGGTTCAGTGTTCACTCTGTAACTGACCTCTCTGAGCCAAGTTCAGAGTGGTGTGAGTTATCAAATCTGACAGGCTGTTGGCAAGTCTTTGAAGACTCTCCGGCCAGGCTGCCTTCCAAACTCAGCTGGGATCAATTAGCATAAATAATAGGTCTTGCAATAGCTAGTTCCTTTAAAAAAAGTATTTAGTATATAGTAATGCAATGTATGGCTTACCTGTGCTACATCGCCCATTCAAAAGAAAATAAGATCAAATTGTAAGGTTAAAACGCCTTGTGAGGGGGCTGGGGATTTAGCTCAGCGGCAAAAGCGCCTGCCTGCCAAGCGCAAGGTCGTGAGTTCGCTTCCCGGTACCGGAGAAAAACCAAAAAAAAAAAAAAAGCCTTGTGAGTTGCAGAACAATATAGTGGACAAAAAATTACCCAACAGAGAGGTGCCGTAACTATCCTTTATCTCCAAACTTATCTAAGACATAATTAAACAGATATCCAGAGTTATAATATTTCCTCCAAATCTAAATTCCTAAACAAAAAGAGATATTTTGAAAGTCTGATTTAGAACATAACACACATGGGGGCCTGTACAGGCGCACATGTGTGTGCACACACACATATACGCACACACACACACACACACAGAATTGAGGACCTTTGATTGAACAGCAACCAAAGGATCTGCTAGTATTTAACAAATTTTTACTTCTAGGACAAAAAATGAACTCAAATACAGGTTACTGCAGAAGAACAACCAGAAAGTTTGAGATGGAAGTCAGTGAGACAATAGTAAGTAATAATTGTCTACTGCAAAAATAGGTATACATTCAATAATACTAAATTTGTGGCTACATAGGAACTAAATTTTGCTTTTATTGAATGTTTCTCATTACATACCTTGAGGGGTAAGGACTGCAACTATCTCAAGGCCAAAGTTCAAAACCTGTTTCTGTGCAAGTATTTTTTTTTCACCTTATTATTTGCTACTAGAAGCATTAAACTATCCCAGAACCTATTTAATGACAGCGTAGAGGTTTCACGTTCTTTCTTTGTATTTTTAACAAGAAAGATTTATTGTTAATAAAAATGTCTAAATTTCTATTTCTTTGTTTTGTTTTTTTTTTTCTTTTTTGGTTTTTCTCTGGTACCGGGAACCGAACTCACGACCTTGCGCTTGCCAGGCAGGCGCTTTTGCCGCTGAGCTAAACCCCCAGCCCTTCTATTTCTTTCATTCATTCTGTCCTAAAACATTATGTGAAGTCTTTTCTAAAGAAACTTTTGTATAGATAGGATTAAGTTGTGTGGATTTTTCCAGGTAACTTCTTTCCCTTATGTGCATATCTTTTTTGATTTAGAATGTCAAAATATATGAAGAGAATAAAAAAATAATAAAAATTATATAGAATTTCAAAATAACAGGATAGGAAATTAACAATGGTTATTATATTGCGTATTGTTATCTTCAAAGTAGTTGCTCAGGGCTGGGAATGTAGCTCAGAGGCATAAGTATTTGCCTGGCAAGCCTGAGGTCATGAGATTGATTCCTGGTACAAAAGAAAAAAAAGCAGTTGCTTAGATTGCTGGATATAGGCATTAAGACTGATCAAACAATATAAGCATTAACTGTCCCTTTCAAGAACTATTAGAAATTAGTAGTATAATTACCTTAGAAAATTTTTTTAAAAAGATAAAGATTGCATCACTTAATGATTTATTACTTTTTTTCCTCAAAGCAATACAAAACACAACAATAAAAGGTCATGTTTCTCCAGAAAAATGTATGAAGATTGTGAGGGAAATAATCGAATAATGCTTAAAAACATCTGAAGAGCCCCTTGAATGCAGCTGATTATTGCTCATGTAGTCCTCTAGTGTACTCATTCAGTACCATCCTAAGTGCTAAAGATACAGAGATGTTTATAAATGACCTGTGCTCTCCCAACGTTGCTATTAATCCTTGAGGAGTTATGTTCTTTCTTCATCTCAACATTTAAATTTATGGACCATTGAATTCTTAAGAACTACTAGTAGCTATGAGTATTTTGATGAATATTCAAACATAGTGCTTTTTATTGGACATAGTTTTAAAATGGTATGATATATGAATTAAATAATGCATAGAATGGACTTTACCACTTGTCAAGTGAGAGAATCTGAATATAGCATGTATGAGCACATACATCCATACAATCTTCAGTATGTGAATCTTCGAAGAGAGTATTACAGTATATGTTCAAATTATTTTTCAGATCAATTTTTTCTTTACTGAATTATGGGAAAGTATGTTGTCAAAATTGGGAGAAATATGTAACATGTCAGTACTTTCTTTTTTCTGTGTCCTTCATCCCAGTTGTTCCTTCCATTGAGCAATTTCTTCCCCTTACTTATTATCTATTGTACATTTTGGGTTTTATTTTCTCTTTCATGTTCTTACATCAGGGAGACAATGTGATGTTTACACATGTGGGCCCGATTTATTTCACGTATGAGTATGGTCTCTAGTTTCAACCACTTATCTATAAAAGCCTCTAGTTTATCTTTCTTTATAGCTAAGTAATAGTCCATTGTATAGAAATACCACATCTTTTTTATCTATTCCTCAATTAATGGGGACTTGGGTTGTTTCCAAGATTTAGCTATGACTAATTGCACTATATATATATACATATACACACACACACACACACACACATATATATATATATATACACACACATCGGTGGCATAATTGTACTGCTGGTGTCTGACGCTTTGTTCTAAAAAAATTGGGAGAAATATAATGTCAAAACTCAGGTAACAAAAAGATAAATGGCAACATTTAGGTTATATTGTATTTAATTTAACATGTGATTTTAAAATATGCTGGCGGGGGCTGGGGATTTAGCTCAGCGGCAAAGCGCCTGCCTGGCAAGCGCAAGGTCGTGAGTGCGGTTCCCGGTACAGCAGAAAAAAAAAAAAAAAAAAAAAAAAATATGCTGGCAATATTTGAAATACAAAAGACACAAGGGATTAGGAAACTTAATGAGAAAGTTGCAGTAGGAATACAACAAAGAAGTAACAGTATAGGATAGCCAAACTTACAGAGAATGGACCTACCAATATTTGCCAGTGTGGTGAGAGCTACTGCGTAGTTTGAGAGCTCAAATATCATGAGCAAGAGCTAAGAGTTGGAGTCAGCAAAGTTCCAGTAAAACTAATTCACAATGGGATAATCATACAAAAAAGACTCTACAATATTTTGAAGGAAATTTTATTCCTGACAATATGATATTCACCAATTATATTCACTTATGTTTGTCTACACATTTTATCCCTTATTTATTTCAATAGAAATCAATTTTAGATTTAGGAATAGATTATTAGTGTCTCTCTCTCTGTTTTGTACATATTTCAAAGACGGGGGGCTGGGGATTTAGCTCAGCGGCAAAGCGCCTGCCTGGCAAGCGCAAGGTCGTGAGTTCGGTTCCCGGTACCGGAGAAAAAACAAAACAAAAAAAAAGAACAAAACAAACAAACAAAAAAAAAAAAATCAAAGACACCTGCATAAGCTCATCTGCCCGGGAAAGACAGATGTAAAATTTGCTCTACAAGTGTTCTTCTTTTTTAAGTCAGATTGTTTCAATTTTATAAATATTATATTTCTTAAGTGTTTTTCTTCTTATTCATATTATTTAACATTCTTTTTGGCATCCAAAAAGAGGACAGCTAAAAATTGTTAAAGAATGATGATATGTCATTCAATTATACATTTCTGTTGAAGAGGATGTTTAGCAATTTGAAATTTTCTATGTTCCTGTTGGAATTATTGTAGAAAATAGTTTGAGCTTTTATAGTTACAAATATGCATATCAGATGATTCAGTAGTACCATTCTGAAGAATGTAGTTAAGAGAATTAAAAATGTAACTCTCAGCCCAGATGTGGTGGCACATGTGTGCAATCCCAGCACTCTGGAGGCGGAGGTAGGAGGATTGTTGGGAGTTTGAGAACAGCCTGGGCTACAAAGTGAGCCCAAGACCAGCCTGAACTACATAGGGAGACCCTGTCTCAAAAAGACAAAAAAAATGTAACTCTCAAAGCTCTGTATAAAAATGTGTATTATTCTTATTCATCATGTCGACAAAATGGAAACAGTTCGAATATCTATTGATAGATTAGATAATAGATTAATAGATTAGATAATCTGTTAAAAGATTTTTAATAGGATAAGCAAGATATATGCAATGGTTGTCTAGATGAGCCAACAAATATCATGCTAAGCAACTGAGACAAAATACAAAACAGACAAAATTGATGAGTCTATGTACATAAAATTTTAGAACAGAAGCAACTAATCTTTAGCAATAAAATTACGCACATTGATATATATTAGTTTTAGTTATATAACTGTGGAACTATCAGGATAGGCTACCGCTGGAGAATGGCTGAATAAATCAGTGTACATATTTACACAGAAATGTCCAGCACTAGAATAAAATGAGCTACAAAGCATGAAATAAGGCAGAAATCAAAATGCATACACCTTTGTGAAGGAAACTAATCTGAAAATATTGCATAGTATATTATTCCAGCGATACAGTATTCAGAACAAAGCAAAACTATGGAGACATTTTAAAACTCAGTGGCTGAGAGAGAAAAGGAGGAGAAATCGATGACTATGGAAAGCACAGAAAATGTACAGGACACTGAAACCGCCTGTGTAGTGTAAGAGTGGGTACATTTTATACATCTCTTAAAACCTTTAGTGTGCACATTACTAGGAGTAAACCCTAATGTAGACTAAGACTTGCTTTTGAATTATAATGGTGCATCAAGTCTAGCCAATCCATTATAACAGATATAACACAATGGTAACGGATACTAATAATGTAAGAGGTTACTCATGAATGCGGCACGGGGCATATGGGAAATTTCACATTTTGCTCAGTTTTGCTATGCATATAGAACTGATTTAAAAAATAAAATCGTACCAAGTTTGCTAGTGTAAGGCATCAGTCATTTCAACAAAGAACCATGAATGAATGTTTCAGAATTAGGAAAATATATTATTACTTGATTCATGTACATGTTCTTCTAACTCCATGCAACTCAAATTGGATTGAGTTTGTTGTCTTCAAACTATACACCAACAAAATTGATTAGAAATAGTGTCAAAAATACTTCATTAAAGGGGATGAGGTAGACTTGGTATTGACTTAGAGAAAAAGCCAGAAAAATAATTAGAATGTGAAGTAAAGATGCTGTTTTTGCCAGAACGGTTGCATATATAGGCTCACTTAATCACCCTTTTATGCACTGTCCTTGATGGTATGTTTGCAGCACTCCTCCTCAGTAATTCAAGCTCACCTATGTGACTTTCTCTGGCCAGTGTTAAAATAGTCACTGTGAAGCAAGCTGAGGATTGCAGAACATTAAGTGTATTTCTACTCTGGTATTCTTGCTAGGCTGAGCTTATGACTCTGAACCAAACAAGAGAACTTCTTTATGCTGGAATATTGAATTGATGGGAGAGAGACAGAACAGGGCTATCTTCAGGGGACATTTTAGATAAAACCTACCCATCACCCATACTAGTGAGAAAATAAAGTTGAGACAAAAAGGTTCTCACAGAGAAGCCTAGCAAAAATGGAGATCCATGGAGAAGTGACTAAATACTTTTCATAATAAGCCACTAAATTTGTGTGTTTTGTGGAACATTTTATATATTTTAAAAACTGCCATGATATTTAAGAAGTGGATGTTAAACATATTTTGCCATTACATTTTTAAAAGGGATGTGCTGAACTGTTTAGTAATCTAAGATTTTCCTATATATGAAAATATAGGATTATAAGAGATGCATTTAAAATCTGAAGTTATATTTTTAAAAGACTTTATACCAATTATGATTCAAATTACTAATATTATTTTGCTTTAGTAAAAGCAGTAGTACGTAGAATGGGTAGAGCCGTTGACTATCCTTGTATTTAAAGTATTTTCCCTTTCTCCATGGGATATTATTTGTTTGTAGATTTATTTGCATCTAATATTTCTGTTTGTTCATTTTGTTTTGTTCTGTTTTTATTTTTGCTTATTTCAAGGTAACATCTGTCTGTCTGTCTCTCATAACTGTCATTGCCTATCTCTCTTTTCTTCATGTACTTTTCTATTTTTTTCCTGTGTTGCTCAATTCAAACATCTTGGTATAATGTCTGAACAATAGAATACAGGGATATAGCCACTTGTGCAAATCTACATTATATTGGTTAAATTATTTTGTGATTAAATCATTGAGATTTAAGCACTTAAAGTAAATAGAAAAAAATTCATATAACCTAGCTACTCTGACATAATGAAACTGTGTAGGACTAAATAGTCTTTTGTGAAAACAGTACTTGTGAGAGAAAAATTTTCTTTGAAGTTTCAATTCATATATAGGATGTTCTAGTAGTAATAACTTCTTTTCTTGGAGTCTAGTAGGCTAAAATAGTAAGTATATCTTATAAAATAAAATGCCAGTAATTTAAAAACCAATAATTTTCTTCATATTTTTGAAAAGGACAAAAATGTTGGCATGATGCTGTTGTTAAGAAAACTTCAAAGTATAATTGATTAGTTGAATTGAAACCTTGGCAGATGATCTTCAAGGCATATTGAGAGATGTACACAAGTTGTTTGTGCTGGACTGCTACAAAAGGCTATGTGGTTTTCTCAGCACTGTTCCTTAAAGAGGTTTTGTTTCTTCCCACATATACTTTGGCATGTTGTCAAGAATCAGATGGCTGTAGCTGTATGGGTTTATTTCCATGTTCTGTGTTCTATTCCATTGCTCTATGTGTCAAGTCATATGAAAGTATCATACTATGTTACTTAGCTTTGTAGGGTATTTTGAAGTGAGGTGTCATGATGCTTTCAGTATCTGTTCTTTTTGCACAGTTCTGCTTTGTCTATTTAAGGTTTTTTTGTATTTCCAGATGAACCTTAGGACATCTTTCTAGTTCTAACAAGAACCTCACTGGTATTTTGTTTTGTTTTGTTTTGGTTTTGGTTTTTCTCCGGTACCGGGAACCGAACTCACGACCTTGCACTTGCCAGGCAGGCGCTTTGCCGCTGAGCTAAATCCCCAGCCCCCTCACTGGTATTTTGATAGTGACTGAGTTAAATGTATAGACTAATTAACATTGAAAGTAGATCCCTTTTCTTTCATCCTATAGAAAAAAGATTCAAAATGTGTCAAAGGCCTAAATATGACTCCAAACTTTTTTTTTACCATTGTGAACATTTTCTAAAATTTTACCTAATTAAGTTTTTTCACACAATTTAGATATACATAATGATCATGTTCATCATAGGCAATTTGTACCTGTACATGATTTATCTTCATTCTTCTTTTTCCCCATTGCTACCCTCCTTATTTACACAGCTTTGTTTCCATTTCAGCCTTCTTTTCTTATTTTTTCTTTTCTATCCCTTCTTCCCTTCTGCTTCTTTGCTTCTCTTCTCATTTGAACATTTTCTTCCTATTTCACAGTATCTATTACCCATTTTCATACTTCTTTACACTTTCAGTTACACTAGAGAAACAGTGCAATATTTATACATGTGTGTCTGGTTTATTTCAATTAACAGTGTGGTTTCAAAGTGTGCACATTTACTTAGAAATGTCTCAAGTTTATCTTTTTTATTGCTAAGTAGTACTCTATTGTGTGTGTATGTGTGTGTATATATATATGTGCATATATATATATATATATATACATTTTTTTTTAAAGACCTCAAACTTTGAAACTGCTGGAAGAAAATACAGAGTGAAGACTTCAAGAGATAGGCCCAGGCAACAAATTTCTAAGTAGGTCTCCAAAGGCTCAGGAAATAATAACAAGACTTGCCAAATGGTATTGCATCAAGTTTAAAGCATTCTTTTTTGAGACAGTGTCTTACTATGTAGTTTAGGCTGTTGAACTCACTAGGTAGCCCAGGCTAGTCTAAACCTCAGCCTCCCAAGTGCTGGGATTACAGGTGTGCACCACCACACTGTGCCATATTGCTTCCTGATCACAACATCAAGTATAAGTTCTATTGCTATCATTAACATATTATAGTGATTAATTTTCTAAGTTAGTCTTATATAATAAACTACATCTTCCATTACTCAAACATTTTCAACTGCCTTATGATTAGAATATCTCATTGCCTCTAGAAATGTTTTAGTGTACAGTCACTAATTGGGGGATATGCTCAGGGTGATGGCTTGTGTCTAGATGTTCCCTCAAAGCCCTTGTGGACTCATATGTAGGCTTTTTGGAGGTGACTGGGTTTATGGTGTGTGGTACTGAGATAAAGTGTATGATGCCGAGATTAAAATTGTGTGATTACTAAATTAGTCCACTGGTTTGGCATAGCAGTTCTGAGTGTGGATAATGGGAAGGCCCACCATTAGTGTGGGTGGCACCACCCAAAGAGTGAGTAGCTGGGATGGATAGAAAGGAAAAGAAAAAGGCAGGTTGCTTCTGCACTACTCTGATACTTTGCTGTCTTCTGCCTACCATGAACTGTTTCTCTTCTGCAATGCCCCTCTCTCATGCCACTTTGCTTGGAGCAAGCCAACTATGAACTGAAACCTCTAAGAACTGTGAGCTACAATAAACCTTTTCTTCTTTAACTTTGGGTATTAGGTATTTTGTCTCAGTAATGAGAAAAGTAACTAGGATACTAATTGAACTGTAACCAGGATACTTAATCAAACTGACTTCACATTGACCTTTATGCCCAAATAAAAATAGTTTTTATATTTTGAGATGGGGTTTCACACATTCATTAAATTGCCCAAGTTGGGCTTGAACTGGCAATTCTCTTGTAGATGATGTTCATCCATTTTAATATTTACCTCTATCACTCCAACTGAAATTTCCTGTCTGGCATACTGTCACTGTACCCACAAGAAAAGAGAGATATGATGAGAAATGGTATCAGACTAAAGCTGAACATATAATACACAACAAATTTTCTACAATCTACTTGTATAACCAAATCAGGATCCACTGAAAACTACTTGTGAAGTTAAGGTTCAGCAACCTTATTTCTACAATAAGTAATATATTTTAAATCCATACCTCTGCACACTTTTTGTTTCTCACCTTCCTGAAATTCAATACTAGCATAGTAGTCCTCTTTGCTCAATATGTTTAAATTGCATTATGATTTACAGTTTAAAAAGAAGAATCAGGTGGGCAAAGATGTGGCTTGATGGTAGAGTTATTCTTAGCTTACTTGAGGCTCTAGCTTTGATCCCCAACACAAAAAACAAACAAGAAACACAAGGCAATGAGGCGAGTAAACTTATATTATACAAGATCAAAAGTTACATATTATTATCTTCAATGTACAACAGTCACTGTTAGTTCTATCATTTTGTTCTGAAAACTTGTATTATTTGTATTGTTTTGACTTTGATTTTTTTTGTCTATGTTATTGGTATTTTGCTATTGTTCTTTTTTATTATTCTCTTTAAAATAAAAAATAAAGATCAAAAGGTAAATATTTCAGACTCCTTATGACACATAATCATATGTTACATATTTATATTTCATTTTCATTAATATTCTTTTAAAATGTAAAAAACAATTCCTAGTACGACTCAAATATCTTTAGAATATCATGACTTCTTGAATGAAGCAATCAATTCATTATCTAAGTTATCCATTACCTAAGTTGTATTTTAATTTCTAAATACTTTTTATAAATCATGATTTATCCTCTGTTTTCTCAGGGGCCTCTGCCTTTGAAGTTGGGTAGGTCATAGCTTGGGTAATTCTCAAGGACATAAATGATAACTCAACATTTGTGCGATTTTTACCTTGACAGCAATGTTTGTTTAGAGCAGCAGATGGGGCATTAAATCTTCTCCAAAAATTCCTTCAGGCCCAATACTAGAAGAAAGTCTATCAGTTATAGCACAGTTTACAAATTCTGAGCACACCCTGAGTACTGACCTGTGACAACTAGATTGCATGAGATAGAGGAGGATTAAGAGTGAGGAGAGCCTGGTGGACCCAGAAGGAGGAGGTGCAACACACTCACCTGCATTCTACTAGACAAGCCCAGCCAAGTGGCCGTGTCCAACTTCTGGGCACCAGGATAGTGTAGACATACTGTGCATCTAAAAGAATGAAGAAGAAAGTTTGGTAAACAGCCAAGTTATTATCTGACTCAAGATACATATAGAAAAAAAATGACTTTAATTAAAATGTGATTTTAAAGCAATTTGCTACAGTGCAAAATTTTATTGACCAAAAACGTCTTTAGATAAACTGACTTAAATGATGCTTTCATGGTTTTAAGTATCTGATAAAAATAAAACTAAACATGCATATTTTAAAAGTAACACCTTTCAGTAATGTAATGTGTAACAAAGTTAATAATTTATTGAAATGCTAAAAGGGACAGATTATATAGAAGTATTATTTATATGAGATGTTCATATATAATTGTTGTCATTGTTAATTGTAGTATGTCAGTATTATTGTTCAGCTCTGAAATGGTCCCTAGAGCCTCAAGCATTTAGAAGGTGATTGTATTATGGCACATTATGGCTAAGTTTCTGTTAGGAGGTGGAGTCTATTCAGAAGAAGCAGTCATTGTGACCATGACCTGGAAGGACATATCTCCCCACCCCAGTTTCTCCCCTCCCTGTCTGCTCCCCAATCTCCCTGACATAAGCTTTTGTCTTCTACCCTGCCCTTCTGAGGTGCTCTTTCTTTGTTAAGCCAGCCAATTGAACTTAAATGTGAACCAAAATAAATCTTACCTTTTTTAACTTGTGGGGGTCATATATTCTGTGCCAGTGAAGAGAAAGTAAATAAGACAGATTTTGGTACCAGAGAAGTGAGGTGGCCCCTGACCATATGATTCAAAAACCTTTAGACTTGACTTAGAAAGTTTGGAGATGCTGGCTATAGAATCCCTAGAATGCTGTAAGCTGAGCTTAATAAGATATTCTGACTGCAGCTCAGAAGACAAGAATGCTTATAAAAAGGCACATGCTAAAGACCAAGTTCAGGAGGTTGTAGGTGGAAACAAGGACTCCATTAACAGTTGGACTCATAAACATATGCATTATGCTCTGGAAGAAAATCTGTTCTACATTATGGCAATGTTCCAGGACTTGTCAGAAGACCAAGTAAATATTGGTGAAGTAATTAAGTTGGTGGAGGAAATTTCAAGGCAACCAGAATTCAGATTAAGGCATAGGCACTACAAGGTTCAGAGCAAGCTCTACATTTGTAATCAAGAACAAATGGCAGAGTTGGGTGGTTTTAAAAGCTTTGAGTTTCACCAGAAATGAAGCTTCTGTAAAGTTAGAGCAGAAAGGAGCTTGGTTGTTAGAAGTATTAGTGTTAAAAAGAAGCCAAGTTTTCTACATTGAGACAATAGAAAAAGTGGCTTGAGAGGGTGTGATGAAACAGCAAGGCCCCTCCCTTCACAACATCAAAGATGCAAAAGTGAAAGACACACAACTCAGAAAGGGCTATCTGAAAAATTCATTTCAGATATTTGGATTATTGCAGCTTGGTATATTAGACCTCTGCAACCATGATTCAAAAGGCTTAAGTACTGCTCAGGCTAGTGGCAGATGGTTTGCCTCCACATGGAGCTAATTTTATGGGCAAGTGGAGTACAAGATTGTGGGGCCATTGAGGCTTCCACTCAGATTTCAGAAGAAGGCTTAAGAGACTAAACAATGTGTCCCCAAGCGGGAAGTGCATAAAGCTATGAAAGTGAAGCCAAAAATTTAGTAGCGATCCAGGAATTTGGATATACCAGGAACATGGAATGTCTGAAAATAGCCACAAGAAATGAACAAAATCAGCCTAAGAGAAGTCAAGAGCCAGGCACGATGGCTCATGTCTGTAATCCCAGCATGTGGGAGGCTGAGGCAGGAAGATCATTGTGAGCTTGAGACCAGCCTGGGCTACAAAGTGAGCTCAAGGCCAGTCTGAACTGCATACTGAGACCCTATCTCAAAAAAGACTGAGAGAGAGAGAGAGAGAGAGAAAGAGAGAGAGAGAGAGAGAAAAAGAGAGAGAGAGAGAGAGAAGTCATGCATGCTATAACTATGCAATGCCATATGGGCAAGGTTGTACAAGCCCTTTGGAGTTCATATCTCACATAACTTGCCCCAGGTGTGGCATATGGAGCTGCATGATTTAATGTTTTCCCTGCTGAGATTCAGTCTTGCTTTAGCCTCATTGATTTCTATCCCCCATTCCTTCTTTTGGAATGGGAATGCCATTATATGTGTGCAGTGTATAACTTCTTTTTGGTATTCCCAGGGGCACAAAGCTAAGAGTTCAAGTTTCATGGGAGACTTTGAACTTCGACTTGTGAACAAAGCTGGAACTGTTAAAACTTTTGTAATTCATAGAGATAGACTAAATGCATTTTCCCTAAAGAGATGTGCATGAGTCTTTTGGGGGCTAAGAGTGGAATGCTGTGGTTTAGATCCAAAATGACCCTCAGAACCTCATGTGTCTGGAGGTGATTGGACTATGGGAGCCTCATAGATGACTTACTGTTAGGAGGTTATATCTAGTCAGAAGAGGCATGTTACATGGAAGAGTGCATATTTCTTCCTACCTCCTCCCTTGACATTCTGCATCCAGGTTTTCATTAAGTGAATGCCTTTCCACTATGATTTCTTATCTTGGACCCAGCTATGCAAAAAGTAAAAACCCGAGCCAAAAACAACTTGTCCTCTTTTAGGTTGTAGGTGTTGAGTATTGTGTCTCAATGTTGAGAGAGGGACTGAGAAAATCAATCTGGCTTGAGTGAAAACCACCTACCAGATTAATAAATTTCTGGGCGTGTCTGTGGAAGATTGATATGTAGAAAACAAACTGAGCATGGATGACCCACTCTTGATGTTGATGGCATTAACCAATAGGCTTGTAACCTGGGAAGAACAAAAAGAGACAGGAAAATGAAGCTTGCCCCATTTATCTAGAGGAGTTCCAGTCCTTCTCATTGCCTTTGGTTGTTGATATTCATTGCTTTTGGTTGCTGATATTCCATCAGGCTTCCAGAAGAAGCTCTTCAACCTTCCCCCACTGTCTCTTTGACTGTCCAACACAGATTTACACCAGTCACACTGCAGTGAGTTACCACGTCTTCAAATCTTGGCTTCTACTAGATTTTCTGGCTCTTGAGTGTGGAAATGGCTATTTCAGATTGTTCTACTTTTGACTATGCAGACAGCAGTTGGGACTCCTCCTCTTCAATCCTTTAAGCCTACCTAAAATAATCCCTTTTATAATTATACATATGCTATATTTCACATTGATTCTGTTCCTCTATTGAGCCCTAAATAATGCAATTCCAATATCCATATTTATGCAACAAATTTCTATTTGTGTTTCATATGTTATAAGCTTGTGCATTGGTTAATATAGACCTTGGACATTATTCTCTAAACATAAGTATCAACATCTTTTTATACTTTGATGTTGACACACAGTTTGTCACATGTGCATGTTGTTCTTGGACTAGCAAGGCTTCTGAAATATCAGTTTCCATGACTAACCTTTGATTAGAATATAACAAAATTTCAAGCATATTGTTAGAAAATAAATTTGAGACAATTTTCATATCAAAAGATCTACTTCATGTGGGGTGTGGAAGTTACTGGCTGTGTCTATGTCCTATAGATATTGCAGATCAATCATAAAGAATGTGGGGGACAAATTACAGCACCTTTACAATATGAGCTTTCATGTTACTAGGAAAGACATAATAAAAATATTTGAAGGAAAATGACATCCAATGAGACTAAAGTGTTTTTATCTCCTTTTGTATAATGGACAAAAGGAAATGCATATTATTGTATTAGTTTTTAGAAATGCAAATCCAGCCAGCAAGAGAAAATTATGTATATGCCCACAAAATGGGTCATTTGATCAGAGATTTATAACACTAATAATAATACCCTGACATCTTCAACTCTGAAAGCTTCAGTTTTTGAAATTCAAAGGCATATTTTTGGGGTTGTTTTGTATGCCCTGGAAAGCTTTCTCTTGTCACAACAAAATATCTGAGAAAAATAGCTTAAAGAAAAAAAAAAAAGATTGTTTTTCACTCATGGTTTCAGAAGCTTCAGTCTATGGTTTCCTTACTTTGTGATACGGGCAAAACCTAATTTAACATCAGCCAGAGCATGTGGAAGAGGTAGCTGCTCAACTCACAGTAGCCAGTGTGCAAAGAGAAGGAGAAAACAGCTAAAGAGGAAGAAGACAGAGGCAAGATATAGTCCACAAAGGTATGTCTCTATTATTGACCCATTTCTTTCATTTAGCTCCCATCTCGTATGTTTCCATCACCTCCAAATAACCCATCAAATTATAAACTTATCAGTGGGTTAAGCTATTGGTAATGGCCGAGGCTTCATAATCCATTTATGTCCCCCAAGTTGCACCTCTGCATGCTGCCCAAGTCTTCAACGTGAGTCTTTGTAGACCATTTAAGATTCAAATCATAACACTACAGTTACAACAGTTAGAAAATTGTGAACATTTATCTCATAGAGAAAAATAGATCATACCCATCTTTGTCTAGGATAATCAGAGAGGTCTCAAAATTAAGAATAAATAAAACTTTATAGTTGTGCTTTTATTAAAGGAGCTCTGTTTTTCAATTAGTGAATTCTTAGAGTTTCAGTTATTACTTTTATAAACTCAGTACTTATGAAGATTATAAAATATTTCATTTAAAATAATTCTGATACTCATATTTCAAGTTTATCTACCACCTATATTTCATTTCTCCATAAAATAATCATGTTAACTGACACCACTGTCACATATAGCATATAAATGAATGTTCCTGGGTCGAAGAAATAGAAGATGTCTAGAATGATATTTTGGCTAAAACTAAATTTTTGGTTATAATTTGTTAGAGGAAAGAACAAGTTTATTTAAATTACTAATTAATTAATATGATGTTTACTTTATGATTGACATAAAAATGTGAAATTTAAATTGCTAACATTCAGAATATTAGGATTACTTGAATATAATAAAATATCATTGCTATATATATGAAATTATTTTATATCAGTAACAGAAGTCCTATAAATATCATAGAATAACATTTTGATTCTGAGTACTAGAGTACTAGAGATTTTATGTAAAATTTGTCTTATTTAAATTTTAAATTCCTCTGTAAATTTTCTTTCCATGAAGATTTTAGGCGTAAGAATTGAAATACTGTATATATGTAATGAACTACCTTGAAAATTCAGAATCAACAATATGTAACTCAGCTATTAAAGTGTGTTCCATGTACACACATATTGTCAAAGTCTACAGAAATATATAGAATTTTCACTTTTTTGTTTTAAAGAGAAAAAGTAACAAAATAACAACATAGAGAAAAACAAAACAACACAAAAACAATGAAAATGATACAGGGTTTCAAAACAAAATGACAGGAATTAACTGTGGTTGTTATATTGCATATTGTTATCTCAGTAAGGTTATTCAGATTGTATGCTTACATCTGGTAAACTGAACAACTAATTAGAATTTTCACTTATGATAGATATGCTAAACCACTGTATTTATAACATATCTATTCCTTGTCTTATCTGTCAATTCTTAATAACATTCTTATGAACTGTCCTTCACACCTTGTCTTGTTTGGGGAAAAAAGCATGTTTGTTCAATTTATAGTCCAATTTTATAGGCTATGTTAAAGAATATGGTAGAGACTGAGGCAGCTTCATGTCATCGTTTATAGGCTAATATGAAGAACTACACATTTTATAACCACTTCTACAAACTTGGCAAACACATCTGTTCTATTTGCCTGAGTTGCTTTGATTGTAAAATGAAAAATTTTAAAGAACAATGTCTTCAATCTTCACTTTTCAACATAAAATTTTATGATGCATGCTTCAATCAAACTAATATTTACTACTGAAACAATGACTGCAGAAGCGAAGAATTAATTTGAATGTTCTGGTAATGACTGTAGGGCTAAAATGTAGCCTAAATAAGCGTTGTGCACCTTGGGAATGCATCGATAGCAGTCACTTTTGCAAATAATTTTGCTATTTAGATTATGTTATTTACTAGGCCAGTTCACTCTTGCTGGAACTGTATTGATACACCCAATCCAACACATCCAATAACACAAAAAAAGTTATTCATTTGTTGACCTACCCAATCCCCACATAATTTTTTGCCAAAGTAGCATTTTTAAAAGTGATTGACCCACCCCCACTGATTCCTTTTTCAAGTATTTCCTCCATTGGGTTCACATACAATAACCAGCCAGTGGAAACTTTTGAAAAACTCTTGGCATTTTCTACCAACCTAATAGTAGATGGATATTTCCCCACTACAGATGAAACAAATGTTTCTCTTTGGATAAGTTTTCCCATTAAACAAACTTTAGCCATTGAAAACTATGTTTAGATTTGAACTGTTGGGACATCACCAAGTTAAATAGATAGCTGCTGAAATATCTCATTTTATTTTGCTGATTCAGAAACATGTTAATTATTCTGTGAATTTAATAACAATCATCAAGTATTATTTTAAAATAATTACTTTGTCAAAAGGTAGTGCTTCTAATGTTTGATGTTTTTGGCTTGTAAAGTAGTCTTCAATCTTATGAAAATTACTTAGTCTATCTGCATTTCTTTTCCTTGAACATAAATGAATCTTTTCAACTTTTTGTGACAATCACAATTACACTGTGCTGAAATCTGTCCAAAAAGAAGTTCAAGACCAGCAAAATGCTTAACAATTGCTTAAAGGAAAAGAGAAAAAAATGATTTTTCCAAAAGTTCATACCTGCATTTATTTTGGGCAACTTATTCTTTCTCCACCTCAGTTTCCTGTATGTAAAATGATGAGTTTGCATGAGATGATTTCCAAAGTTTCTCTTGCTCTGAATTTTAGGACTCCATGACCCCATTTTTCAAGACTCACTAAGTTAGTTACTTTTCTGCAGAAGTAACTCTTATATCAGTGCCAATAAACACTAGCATTGGGAGACAGCTAATAAGAAGCTAAATGCTTTCCATGGTGCAAGCAGAGATTGATATAAATAAAAGCACAGGTATGTTCTCATTAAATAAAATTGATTTTAAACCAATCTTTCTATTACCTAATACATACAATTCTGGAATTCCCACTGAAGTCCGATGTACTATATCTGCTCTCTTTTCCACTCTCACCTTATTATTTATCACCCATCATGTTCTACAGATTTAAAGAGACTGAGTCAAGATTTAACACTCCCTTCAGGAGAGTGATACGTTTTTCTTCTCTAACTCCTATTTTCACACTCTTTAGATGTCCCACACATGGCTAGAAGACAATGTTCTTAAAAGCAGATGTGGTTACAAGATAAGAACAAAATGACTCGTGACTAACCTCGCTCTTTTAGGTTACCATATAAATCCCTGCTATTCTTTTTTATTAATAAACATCATCAGGGAAAATATTCACTGCCTCATAAAAATCACGTGAATGCATTTAAACAAGACTTTAACTTTCCACAACACAGGAATAAATTTGCCAAGTGATCTTGCTCTATGACCCAATGATGGAAAATAAGAATATAAGATGATTTTGTTTGAGGATTTTGAGGCCCAATTTAGCTTTCCTAGTAAAGGAAATGATGATAAATGGTACCAGCACTTTTACCTTTTCCTCATTTTGATGCTTAAGTTGAGCCACTACTTTGTATCATAAAGGAAGACAGAGAGTAACACTAACATATCAAAGAGCTGATGATAATGAACAACTGGACCAAATCCTAGGCAAGGATAATATCTATATACCTTGTCATTTGAGAGAAAATCAAAGTGTTGTGTGGTGGATGTCATGCTGTCCTAACTGGAGCTCCCTTTAGGTTTGAGCTATTTATTCTCCTGATTCCTAGGAAGATCTTATACAAGCAAAATATCTCTTAGCTCTGAAGCCCTCCTCCCGAACTGCACCAGCTAAAGAAAACCTCCTCCAAATTTCGCACTTTTTTCTGGGAAAACTTGCATTCAATGTCTGGCTAATGAGAAAGTATGAAAACTAGAGTGTCTCTTCCCCCCTCAAAAAACTTTGAAGAACCATCCAACCTGTGGGGCATCTAACAACCACAGCTGAGTCCTTATTATAAACAAAACTCCATGTAACTATCCCTCTTCCCAGAGTACTACATCTGTTGCTTCTCCTAAGGTGATGTATCTAAGAACACTTCCAATGAAAACTTGGAAGACAAGTCTGTCACAAATGACCTTGTGGCAGAAGTCAATTTATGATACTGTTTAATCCACTGTTTGATTTTCTGATACAGTAGTGTGCTTTGTCTACACCCCAACACTCCGATTGGATTTGGCAAACCACATATTATATTGAACCATATAATTTAACACCTTTCCATCTTAATTAAAGCTTTGTCCAAGTGGCTGTAACTTTCATGGTCTGAGGTATGATAACAGTGCTAGCAATAACTTCTTTTTCCTTCACAATTCCCTGGGTAAAAGATTCATTCTTAACCCTAAATCTTAACAACTTCATCATACCATTTTCTCTTTTTTTGTTAAATCAAAATCTTTCATTGTTTTTTTACTTGGAAGAAATACATTATTTCTTCTCTTTGGCATGTTTGAATTGCCAGCATTACTACACTTGCACTTTGAGGCTATTATTAAATAAAATAAGAGTTATTTCAGCAAAGTACTTAAGCACCACCATAGCTTATCTGGTAAGCCCAGCAGCTATCCAGTGATTAACAGACAGATGGCATCTGATCCTGGATATACAGGGCAGTGAGGTAACTCACATCTCAGCTGTGAGGGACAGGATAGCACAAGGTTCATTATGCAGCTCAGGAAAGTCTACAATTTAAAAAAGAAATTGATTAGTTGGTGAACTTTCCGCTTAAACTTTTTGAATCATAGTTGAATGTGGATAAGAGTTTGAAAGTACAGGAAGTGAAAATGTGGGTAAAGTGGACATTGCTTGTGGCTAAAATTATTCCTGAATTACATATGAATATATGGGTGATATGCTTTTGAAATAGCAACCACTGGTAAAAGTAACTCCAAATAGTACACATTATGTGTGATGAGGATTGGATGCAAATCTAGTCTTCATCCCTTACCAGCCAGCTAAGTTTAAGGAAAATATCTGAAGTAACCTTTGTAATGGCACTTTTGTCAAATGCTAAATGAGTAAATAATACATACCTTCCTTATTATTTTATTATTTTTGGTGATTTATAGAAACATATGTCAAACATCCAACATATAATCATTCATTGAACTTTTTGTGAGGATTCAACAAAGTAACACATGAAAAGCATCAAATATATATAATATATTATATATATTATATATAAATAATATATATTATACTTACCTATTTTATATATAATATATAAAATATATTATATATTAATATATAATATATTTCATATATTATATATTAATATATATTATATATAATATATATATTATATATATGACCTCCACTCTATAAATAGTAGCTCTCACCAGTACATTAAGTTTAAAATTTTTCCTGAAATAACAAAAATACCAAATTTTATTTCCAGTTCTGAACGTGTGAAAGCCTGCCTTGTATATTCTCTTTGTACTTGCTACCTTTCTCATTTTAAAGGGGAAATAAAGGAAGGGAAAAGGAAAAAAAATACAAGATAGTTATACTGCTTGTTTCCTTCAGTTCATTGAAAAGAAAAATTTGTGCTAATATCATTTGGACAAATTTTTATGTCGACATCTTCTACTCTGAGTTTAACTACTTTGAAGATAACAATGTGCAATGTGTTAACTATTGTTATTGTCCTATTATTTTGTTATGAAATTTTATCTTACTTTTTTCAGTAAAATAAAAATTAATAAGTATATGAGGCCCAAGATTCCCCAGTAGGATTTCTGGAAAAGTTAGGAGAGAAAAGCTTTGAGGGTCTACGACTAGAAGATAGTAGGCATTCAGACCTGTCCCAGGGCATCTTCGGCGGAGGTTCTGAGAGCACAGCTCAAATGTGATGGACTCACAGTGGTCTTGAGTCAGAACCCAGGAAAGCTTTCGCTAGGAGGGCATACATCCTGCTTACATTTGAAAGGCTTAGGAATTGAGATCTTTCTAGAATGACTCTGTAGCAGTTTTGACAGACAGTTGTCCCTTCATGCATGTCTCTTTTCTTCACAGATGCTTGTTCCTCACGACATGCACACCATCTTCTGCTTCTGTAGCTTTAGGGCCCTTAGTGTGTGCTCAGCAATTACTTACTGACCTTGAAGCAACTGGTCAATTTGTTTCTGCTTACCATTATGTTGCTCCTTTAAAAGCAATTTTTGTTGTTCTTGTTTGTTGTTGTTTTGTTTTGTTTTTTAGTGAAAAAGATTTTCATAGTCATAAAGACCAAAATTATCTTTCATTTTTTTGCATTAAAAAGTAAAACAGTTGGGCTGCATAATTTAGTGATAGGTTCTCCCACAAGACATTGGATTCAATCTCCAGCCATACAAATAAACAGCCAACAAACCATTCAGTAAGTCAATCTGTATGAGAGTCATCTCTCAGGAAAAGAAATGTAAACAATACTATAGGCCAGTGTTGACAGAGAAGTAAAATTGATGCTCAGCATGGCGATTGAAACACCCTGAGTTCATAGGCAAATTGCTTGTGAAACAAAGAAACTTTCTCTTTCTGAGTTTTCATGGTCTGATAAACAAGACAATAGTTAAAGACACATGTGGTCAGAAACCCTCAGGGAGCATATTAGACTCACCACCATCGGAATCTGAACACATGAGGGCAGGGTGCACAGGAAAATTTAGCAAGATTCGGTTTCTGCTGGAGTCACAGGTCCTTGGGGAGCCACTATTACTGGGCAGATTGCTATTATACTTGGGCCTCAGCTCTACCCCTAGGATAGACATTGAAAATTGGCAACTTCCAGTCTGAATTTGGCCCATGATATGTTTTCTTTGGCTTATGTACTGTTTTTTAAGATGTTACCAACACTTGAAACTGGGAAACTTCACATAAAATCCCATATTTCTGGCTTCTGCTGAAAAAAAATATAGAAGTTCTGGCAGCTGTGGGCTCAGTCCTCAGATAGGACAACCGGCTGGATCTGTATAAATGCTTTCTAGCAAAAAAAGAACTTGCTTTTCTGTTCACTGCGGGGCCCACCACTCCTGCTCGCTCTCTACTCTGGAGCTTGAGGATCAGTTGCCATTTATGACCACTTGCCTTGTATTTTTGCAGGGTAAGAAAATATTTCCCCATATAGCCTTTTTTAAAAACAGAGATTTAAGATCGAAAAGATGCAAACAGTTTATAATTCCACTGAAGAAACTACACATTTAATCCCATTTAATTCATGAGGGACAGAGCCTGCCTGGCAAGTGTGAGGATGTGAGTTCAATTTCTGGTATAAAAAAAAAAAAAATCATGACATCCGCTCAGGCCTCAATAAGGAGAAAATCCTCATCTCCCTTTGGTCTGTCATGATGATACATTATTTGATGAAAAGTGTCTCTTTTTAACCACATAATATTGATCTTGGGATAGGACTTGACTCGTAGTAGGTGGATACTTGGATTGATAAGTAAATGGATGGATGGATGGATGGATGGATGATGAATAAATTTTATTTAGAAAAATGACATAAGATCAAACCACTTCTCACATTATATAAATCATGAAGATAGTGACGCTTTCTGACATGTAGGTTGTAAAAAAATGTATATATCTTAAATCTTTGCTAGAACATGACACTTCTATGATGGATCTTTATTCCCAAAAGACATCCACTGCAGTCTTTCATTAAATCACATAATAGAGACTTTGAAGGACATGACCTTATCTTGCTTTTATTTTGCACTCAGAACCAATGGATAACATTTATGATACATTTATTAGATTTATAAACACATATGGGGGTAGAATGCCTCCAAGTTATGTTCAGCATCCATGTCTTGAGTGTTATACACATGTTATATACATTGGAGGTTAAATTTATTTTATATAATGTTATATACATTAGAGATTTAATTTACAGTCTCAGTCCACTCTATGGACAGACAGACAACTTTACATAAAAAGGGCACTTTTTCAGAAATATGGAAAAAGCTCAGTAGGAGTAAACAGTGTTCTGAAAACATCAAAAAAACCCCTTGATTATCTTATGGAGTTAACTGAAATATAAAATGCCCATCATTCTACCTCAATCACTTGTCAGATCTTCTCTAGTTTTGTTTCATTTCTTAGTATCACAAACTTATGTGTTCATTCACTATATGTAGGCATGTTATATGTATTGGGTATGTATGTATGTGGTTCTGTTTCCATATGCTAGTGATGTGTATATCTATGGCCGTTTGTGTTTTGAGTGTAGGGGATTGTATACATATATTATACATCATTTTGTGTGTGTGTGTGTGTGTGTGTGTGTGTGTGTGTGTATTGTGAACCCATATGTGTGTGGTGCAAAAGATAGGTATATTGTGTGCATTGGGACTTGTATTTGTATTGTGTGTGGTAGTGTGTATGTGCATCATGTGTGTATTTGTGTGAGAGTGTCAGGACAAGAGCGGCAGAGATTAGAGTCAAGAGCATATCATATGAAGAATGATTGAATATACTAAAACTTGTTCTAATATAAATATGATATGAAAGTCATACAAACATTCAATTTAAAGGAATGATTGGGTCTAGGGTAATAGCATTTAATTCCCCTGTAGTTCTAAGAAGTAAAGTAGTACTAAAGGATAAAAGCTTAACACAGGAAAGATTTTCCACCTCACGTGTCTGACTTATTTCAGTAACAGATTTCTGAGTTGGGTCCACTTGCCTACAAATACCTCACATTTACCTTTCTTTGTGGCATACTAGAACTCCATTTTGCATAAATACATATTCTTTACCCATTCATTTGTTGGCAGACATGCTATTTCTTATATGAAAAACTCAAATATATATATATGTATGTATGTGCATTTGAGTTTATATTACATATATTATGTTACTAATATACTGTGTTACAATATATATTATAAAGAACAAAAAAGAAAATAGATATATATGAAATAAGAAAGTGTCCCTGTAATTCTCCAAATCTCTTAGTCTCTTGTTTCAAAAATATTTTAATATGTATGCTAATATATTTGATTCACACTTAGTTTCTCTCAGTTCATTGAAAAATTTTGTGCTACTATCTATTTCTTCTTTGTAAGGGAGAATTATTTTTGTCTATGTCTTGTACTCTGTTTTTTGTTGTTTTTTTTTTTTTTCCAGTACTGGGAATTGAACTCACAACCTTGCACTTGCCAGGCAGGCGCTGTGCCGCTGAGCTAAATCCCCAGCCCCTGTCTTGTACTCTGAATAATGACTTTGAAGGTAAGAATACATAGTGCCATAACTTTAACTTTTGTGATTTTCTTATTATTTTGTTTTATTTCTTTCATAAAATTAAAAAAAAAAAATTTCTCCCTCAAGGATCTGCTCCTCACCTAATAAATGATAAAATAGACTAAATGTCTTTATTACTCTTTATTAGCATCCCCATGTTCAACTGAAGCTAAGAGAAGTATCAGATTAGATAATATTGAAGAGCCCTCTTGTTATGGTTTATGGCTGCATGTCCCCACAAATCCTCATGCAGTCATAGAGCAGGCTACTATTCTAGATTTTTGATTGATCCATAGTCCATGCTGGGATTATGGGTGTGAGCGCTACACCCACCGTGGGGTGGGTAGTTTGCATACAATGTAAGGGAGGGAAAGAGACTTGCTCTTCCCTCTGCCTGCCACTCCTCCCTTTTTGCTCTTGCTGCTTTGCTCTCTTCCACCACCATGAACTGTTGTCCTCTGCCATGTACCACTTTACCTTGGAGCCAGCTAAGTATGGACTGAAACCTGAAATTAACTTATGTAATTTAGAAAACTGAATACTGTTTCTTCCCACCTCTTGACATACTTGGCCAGTCTGACCCTCCTGCCTCAGTTGTTTAATTCAAAAAAGCACAGAGGTTATGAGAAATTAAGTTATTCACCACACAATCCAGCAGTACTGACCATGTTGACACCCTTGTAGTGCCTGGGAGAATGTAGAGGAAGTGTCCTACCTAGATTCATTCCATCACTGACCATTTGTTGAGTCTGGTCCTAGCTTTATAAACATTTTGTGTATACCTCTATCTGGTGACTAACTCCTGAGAACCACAGGCAATTTCTACTGCTTACAGGGAATAAATTACATAAGTTACTCTCCTTCTCAGAAGATAGTTCAAGCTAATGTACTATTTTACAATAAATATAACTGCCTCAGTTTTGCTTGGATGGTTTATGGCTAGCACATTTTCTTGCATCAGACCTCCATATGGCAATCTCCATTATATTCAGAAGATTTGGTGAATATGGAATGTGTGAGATAGTTTTAAATAAGATGTACATGGTTATGATTGATACTTGGTCAAATACTGGAAGTATACTGAGATACATTTCTTCTCATTACCAGGACATTTATGCAATCTATAAAGACAATAAAAAAGGGAAATGATATTTTGATTTTCACTTCACTTCTGAAAGCATTTTGACAGGTTATAAGCTATTTTCTCTCAGATTCTTTTTTTCAATACTTCATGTTAATGCTTCTCGATTGGTACATTTTAATGTAAAATGTTATCCTTTGCTGTTTCTGAAGTGATAACAAACCCACAAGAAAGTTCTCTAAATATCTGTTATTTTTTCATAATTTAATTTTCAATACTACAACTTCTTTCTGAGTTCTGAGACTATTTTGGGTATAAGTTGCGCAAGACCTATTGTTGACTATGTGGCTTTATAAAGATTTCAGAAATAGTATTAATAGTTACAATAATAAAAATAATGACATTGCATTGAATATTTAGAAAAATTAAATTAAACAGTGTCCCCAAGTTTAATCCTCATGATCTGAAACTGTTCCATTAGAATTATTTCTCCATATCAAATACAATATTATGTATTTCCAATGGCCGCACAAGAATGACTCTCCTAAAATTAGTGTCCCCTTTTAGAGCATCCTTATGTCTTCAGTAATTCAATATAATGATACAGAAAGTATATGTTAGTTAACAATTTATTCCAAAACCCACACTAAATCAAAACATATAGGAGAGTGAGACAATAGTATTGTGACTACTATGAATGAGGCAGTTTTGCTACTAACTGGTTGTTTGAACTTGAGCAAGTCGGCAAGGGCAGCTAAAATTGAATGTTGACTAAAATTTTTCTTTTGTATGATAACTTGTGTGAATATCAAGTGAGATGGTATGTTTTAAAATTATAATCTAAATATTTTATAAATAATACCATTAGTAATTCACTTCCTTTTGGTAAGTCACTACCAAAAATACACCTAAGTTTACTACTGTAAGTAAAACATTTTGCCTTACTAAATATTTTCTTTGTCAAAGGAAACTTTCCTTCATCAATTACCTAGTTACTCTCTGTCATATTTTATCATTCACAAAGGAAATCAGAACAGTTCCCATATAAAAACACTATATCTATCTGATGGATGCCAGAAATCCGTGTCCTCAGCTATTTAATTACATTCTGAAACTAACTTGATATATATTACTAAGATAAATAATGATGGAGCAGGACACAAGGCAGGTACCATTGACTAGTGCAGTCTATGAACATAGTATGAATTCTGAGATGAGAAAAACACTGTGATTTTGGCTCTTTGTTACTTCATTTAGAACTGCATCCTCATTGGCCTTGACAGGATTACCTCCCTGAGTTCCTCTGAACCTGCACATTGAGGTTCTCTTGAGCTGGAGCAATGTGGAGAATCACATAACTGATGTATCTTCTACAACACTGCTTTTATTTAATTGGAATGTGACTCCCAGGGTTATCACTTTTTCATTCTCTGCTGAACCAGTATATATTTTTGCTTATCTTTCTGTTATAAACTGACATTAGGTTCCCTCACTGCAGGATAAGGAGGAAACAACTATACACCTTCTTACGTGTGGTAAACTGAATGGTAGCTCTCCACTCAGCAAGCTCTCACAGACTTTGAAAGAAATGACATGATGTTCCCAGTCACGATACGCGGAGTGGTTTGCGCACAGAAAATCTGGCAGTGCAGTTTGTTCTTTGTGTAATGTCTCACAGTTAATCAATCTTGGTTGATGACATTTCAATAGTTGTTATTGGGGGGAGGAGCTGATGATTTAATTCAAGAAAACCTGGTAAGTTGAAATCTGTGCCTATCAGAATTATGCAGAGCTATACTGCCCAGCCTTACAGACTGGGTTTTGTCTATGTAATTCCTGAGCTGTAACATAAAATTTAATTTTGCAATGGAATGCTCAGTTTTTAAAATATATTAAAAACATTAGTAAAAGTTACATTCATTTGAATAAAACCATTGAGCTTTCTTTCTAGTTAAATATCCTAAACTTATACTCCAATTATTCTTCTCATAAAAGTAGGAGGAGTACTTTCTTGAATAGTGTCTTTGAGTCTCTGAAATGGCTCAGGCTGCTCTGTTATAAAAGGACACCGGTCTCTGCGTGCATCTGTCCTTTAATCAGCAGGAACTTCTGTGTGCTAGTTCTTCAGCTCCTGCTTGGCAGCACCACTGTTTCTCTATTAAGGAGTTAAACATCTATTCAGCAAACATACTTATCAGAGACATGTTAGTCTCTTTATTCTAAAGAGTACAAAGAGTGCAAAAACAAGAGGATGAGTGTGTGTCTTGTGTGCACACATGTTTTCACAGCAAAATCACAAGGTTATGAAAAATATTTTGAAATAATTAGAGAACTGGCCAAAAGACAAGTAAACTAAAAGGACAATTCAGTTTTGGATGAAAAAATATAAACAGTAGGATTCTCTAGGGTAGATACTGTGGCCAGTTTTGTTACTATCTTAATTAAATGTTCTTTGGTGTTATTCCAAGACAGAATATTTGGTGAGACAAGCCATTTCTTTGGCCCGTATGCAATTTGTCATGAACTCTTCATATGGGTTGGGTTATAAACAGGAACTGATAGTAATTATTAATCATTTTCTTAGTTACAACCAGAGAGAGTAAGACATTTATAGAAGTTCTATTATTAAAGATGCGTCCGTTTGTAGAAATGTATTTTGATAATTCAATCTTACTGGTTTTTCTACTTTTTAAATTAATGTAGGAATTTAAAGGAGTTGACATAGACTCAGTAATATTATTGATTATATTTTAATCACTCTTTATTATGCACCAAATATAGCATCATGTTTCAAAGATACTGCCAAATCTGAATGAGTGACATCACATATTTAATAGTATAATAGTCTATGAATAGACTACAATAACTCCATCATTATAAGCACAAAAATTAAATTAATTTCTAACCTTTTGAAGAACTTCATAGTATTTGCTATCTCACCCACTTTCAGGAGAATGAGGGATTGGTATAAAATTATTTAAATAGATGAAAATTGTTTGCTTGGAAGATTTAGTTATCAACTAAACTTACTATTATAATGGGGAAAGAAGATTTTTGTCCAATAACTTTTTCTGTAATAAATATAATACCTCAAGTCAAAATACCTCAAGTCATTTTCTGGACTAAATATTGTAATGGATAAGACATAACAACATATTTTAACTCATGCTATGAGGTACTTTTTACATGTCCCAGTAATGTCTTGTTCGAGAGTTTACCACAAAAACCAGTATCATAGGACAAAAAGATTTAAAAGTAACATTTATTTCTAAATAATTGCAAATTATGAATAGTTGAAGAATATTCTATATAAATAATATATCAGTGAATTAATAATATATAGATAATCTTCTTCATAGTGATTTTCTTAATCTACTCAGAATGATGTAAAAGAATGCCAACATCTGGGTAGCTTGCAATCAGGAATTTCTTTCTCACTTTGTGGAAGGTAAGAAGTGCAAGATGCGGCACTGGTAGAATCAGTATTTGTGGAGGGCCACTTCCAGGTTCAAAGATGGCACCTTCTCGCTGAGTCACATAATGGAAGAGATGAGAAAGTTCTTTGGGCTGTCTTTCATAAGTGCATCGATCCCACTAATGAAACGTCCACTGTCATGACATAATCATCTCCCAAAGGCCCTACCTCCATATACCATCACATTGGAGATTCAGTCTCAAGAATTGTGTAGGGACACAAGCATTTAATCAACTGGGGTAATATGAGTTTTCAGGCATCGAACATAACATGTTTCACAAAGTATTAAAACAGAAGTGCTTGCAATAATATGTTACAATTTTGTACAAATAGTCTATCATTTGTTTAGTTTTAGGAAGGTATATGGACAAGCTTTGTATTTTCCTCAGATACAGTTTTACATACTATGACTGCAAAATGATGTCTGAAGGCCAACAGTATGTACAAGAAATGTATCAAATCTTTTGTCTATAATTTACTTTGACTCTGCTGTGGTAAACTGAGATGGCCGTGGCACTGAGATCATAACAAAACTATGCTTTACAGTAGAGTAAATATATTTCTTCCAAATTCAGAATGTTCAAACATATATTGGACTCAACTGGAGATATTGTTTCTTCCTTCACTTTATGCATTCTCCACTCTTCCATAACACCATGAATTGTGTAAGACTTTGCCATTATGATTAAAATCACAACATCATTTAAAGGGTTACAGAATAAACACAGCTCTATGCAAGCATGTCTAAGTTTTCTTACTCGATACAATAATTCTTGTCTTGTTTTATTAGGCAAAAGAAAGAGAATGGGCACTTATGAATCTGTTTGGAGGCAGAATCCTTTCTCTTACCATATACCATTATTTAGATCACAAAGTAAGTGGTCATTATAATCTACATTTTACACAGAAGGAATCTGGCCTTCAAAATATTAGCTTCCACCCCAAAAATTACCCCCAAAGTTACTGTGCTGGGATCTAGGACTGAGCTCAGATGTCTGTGAATTATAGGATCATGTGTTTGTGATATGCAGCCTTTAGAGAAACAATGGGATGTTTGAGAGGTAGACCTAATCTAGTTTTCATGATATTCTCCCGAAGAAGGTGAGCAGTGTCTCTTTGTTGTTTCATACATTGTAATTTCTTTCCATGTATAAAAAGATAAAACTACTCTAGAAAATTAGAGGTGAGTTAGATTTAAAATGCCTAGTGATAGCAGCAGACATTTTGAGGTTATAAACGAATAATCGCGAATCTTAGCCTATGACACCGATTCTAATTATAGGCCGGCAATGATGTACGCATAGTGCAGACCGCAGTGGTGGAACTAATGCAGATCACAGAGTCTAAGAGAGGAAGAGGAGCTTGAGATCATTCTTTCCAAGCTATTTTAGGGTATGGGTAGGAAGAACCAGGGCTTGGATATTTTAGTTGCTTTCTGATTTTCACACAGTTCTTCTCTGGAGGCTGTTTTGCGTAAGAAAGGATGATATGAACATCTGGAAGTAAGATGAACAGCACAGCACACTGTGAGGACACATATTCTGCACCAAATAATTCATATCAGATCCTGAGGAAACAGTGTTTGAAACCGTATTATCCAGAAAGACAGTCCATCACAATAGATGTGTAAAAGTCCATGAAGATACAACTATTAAATTTAAAAACAAGCCATCCCATATATGTCAATAATATTTTGTATTTACACCAAAATAACTAAGTTTCAACTCAACCCATATTGTCTGAGTTCCTCATAAAATCTCAAAATGAAGCAAAACAAAGTGAATAAACAATGAAAAATAAAAATAGAACATTCTTCACAAGAGACAGTGACTTATTTTAATAGAAGATAGATCTAAGCATGTATGCTTGTGTAGCCCCAAATTATAGTTTAATTATATCTGGTTTTTTCCCTTTTGGGGAAAAAATAAAGATAAAATGCTGCTTTGTTTTACTTAACAGATGCCTAGACAATTTTACATTCATTCATAAAACAAATATTTTGAGAACCTATTGACGGTAAAAGCCAAGTTTAATGTGTTATGACTGATAAAAGTCTGGACCTTAGAGTTATAAAGCTAATAGGAAAGAATAACACACATACACGATATATATATATCTTTTATAAGATTTCTATTAAATAAATTTCTGATTATGTTAAAGCAATTGCGTGCTTTAATTTTCTAAGTTAGAAAGTCATATAAACATTTACATAAGGGGCTGGGGATTTAGCTCAGTGGCACAGCACCCGCCCAGCACGTGCAAGGTCATGAGTTTGATTCCCTGTACTGGAAAAACAAACAAACAAAAAGAACATTGACATAGAAGAAATAAATTCATGTGGATTTATTTATAAATAATTATTTTATTAAAAAGAATTCTAGCTATCACAAATGGTGCCACTATAAATATGAGTGCACATATATTGCTGTGGTATGATGTTTTTAATTCTTCTGAAAATGCAAATCTTGGAAACAACCCAAATGCCCATCAACTGAGGAATGGATAAAAAAGATGTAGTATTTCTGTACAATGGAGTATTATGCAGTTATAAACAAGATAAACTAGAGGTTTTTATAGATAAATGGATGCAACTAGAGACCATACTCATAAGTGAAATAAATCAAACCCACATGTGTAGACATCATATTGTCTCCCTGGTGTAAGAATATGAAAGAGTAAGTAAAACACAAAATGTACAATAGATAATAAGAAAGGGAAAGAAATTCCTCAAAGGAAGGAACAACTGGGATGAGGGAAAGAAGAAAAAGAAAGTCCTAAGGCATTATATAGATATATATAATTTATACATATATAATATATATAATTTATATAAATATTATATATAATTTACATATGTATAAATTATATCTATAAAATAATCCATTAAATTCTATTATAGTATATTATATTATATACATTATTATATCATATAATTATATGTAATTATTATATTATATAAATTGCTATATTATGTAAATTATATTATAATTACATATAATTAATCCATTGTAATATATAATATGTATAATGTAATATATAGTATATATAATAATACATATATATGGATTGGTGGCATAACTGTACTGTTGGTGTCTGATAGTTTATTGAGGGGAAGAGTTAATGATTAAAAGTTTTAAAAAAATTTAGATTCTTCTAAAAATTACTGTTATAATCCATTGCCTTTAAAGTTTTTTCTTATCAAAGTTTAAAAGAGAGATTTTGTTGGAGACCACAGATTTACAATGGCTAACTTTGCATAATTCTCTAAGGGATAAATGGAGGCTTGGGATTATTGGTATCCCTCTTTTGAGATTTCATATTAACTCTTTAGGGATGGGCCTTCTTTTCCCACCCATTAAGACTAAACTAAAACCACGTAGATAACAAAAACACTCAGGGGAAAGTCCTTCTTGGCACAAGATCATCTCAACCCTCTTGATGCGTCCCAGGTTTATCCTTGCCTGCTCTGAGTCTTCCACTACTTTGAATCTTCCGCCAACCCCTCCCGTCATTGTACATACCCAGTAATAGTGGCTGCTTTAGAGTGTCTTTACCTCTGCCCATCCTGAGACACTGACCTCCCCACCCTCTTCATGCATTACTAAATTTGGCTGTTTCTCATTTATCCTTTCGTGCTACCCCTCATACAGACAGCTGGAGATCTTGGCCAGGTTCCTAATAAGATATTAAAGCAAACTGAAGTAAAATTTTCAAAAGACAAATACATGGGACACTACCAAATCATAGTGTTCTTAGGACTTTAAGAAATTTAGTTGTCCAAAAATAAAAGCAGTTCAGATATACATTTTATGAGTACAATACAAGGAAAATTTGATTGTCATGAATTTAAGGAAAAAGAGGAAAAATAACTTCAACTCCCACAGTTGCTTTTACTTACAGATTTGCTATAAAGTGATAAATATTGTAAAAGATACCTAAGATGTATCTTCTCAGGGTTAATTCTTGCTGTGTCATTTGACATGACAGTGGATCATTATTTGAATTGTGCTCCTCTTAAGAGACATCTGAAGACTGGAGTCTCAGAATACAACCTGATGTGGAGATAAGGTCTTCACAGAGGTAACTGTGTTAGTTTGGGGCTTATTTTTGCAAGGGGAAACAATATAATACAGGACACATATTTTATAAGATTATTTATAATAGTGACCCAAAGAATGATATACAAAAGAGTGCAAAAAATCTGTCTACACACTATAGACCAAGAATCCAGCGGAGGGCCTGGATCCCATGGTAATGTCTTGCATGAGTCCAGCTTAAGACCTGGGAGCTCATAACAATGCCTCGTATGAGTCCAACTGGAGGCCAAGAGCCCACAACAATATCTCATGAAGGCCTGTTTCATGTATCTGCACTGCAATGGCCCAAAGGTCAGTGGTGGAATCTAGGAAGTCTGTGCCATCAAGATGAAGGATCTGTGCTAGCAGGCTGAGGGATCTGTATTGAAGCATGGAAGCAACACACAAAGTAAGAACCAGAGCTCCCCTGAAAGGTACCACAGCCATCCTCAGCAGCACTGAGGTCCCAAGTTCCTCCAATGATCAAAATTGCCAAGTTCCTATCAGGCAAGCCAGCACAACAAACTTCTCTAGGAGACCAGCAGTGCACAATCTTTCCCTCTGGAGCCAGGAAGCTGTGATCAAAGTGAGAACCAGAGCTCCCCCAAAGTGAACTAAAGACATTCTCAGTGCCAATGAGGTCCCGAGTTGAATGCTGGTGTCATTTTACTCTTCTTGGTTTTTATCCATCTATTCCCACCTATTTGTGCAAGGTTAGATGAACTCATTTTAAAACTAATCGATACTGTTGCTATCTTATTACACTTTTCAGTGAAGCAGAGGTTGATTATGCATGTGGTACTTCACTATCAAGTCAAATGATGAAATTAGAGCAAGTTCTGTGCTCTGAACGGGAGTAACTTGAGACCTATGTAAAGTGAAGCTGGGTTAGGGGTTCTAGTGGAAGCGGGGAGCTGCTGACCCCCCTCTACACCACTGTGTTTGATGAAGATTCAGCCAGATCCTCACCAGACTAGGATTTCAGGGGAACTGGCCACCAAAAATGGTCTGTATGATGTGGAAATATCTTGCTGAGATACCAAGGAGCAACAAATTCCTTAGACTTTATATAGAATTTATAAAATTAAATAGATGACAAGTCCCCCCTCTTTTTTATCAGAGAGAATTTTTCTCAGAGTGCTCTGCCCACTAGAGGACAGACTGGGCTAGAAGTTTTCTGCCTGAAGGATTTTGAGTCCCTATAATGATGTATCTGTAGATGTAATTACTTTAGGGAAGGAAGCAGTGAAAGTAGGCACACCCTCTGCTCATATCAAGCCTATTGAAAGGATGACACAGGGAGCTGGAGTGTTTTTCTTATAATTAATACACAAGGTCAATGGATGTTAGGCTCTGCCTAAAAAAGTCTGGAGCACAAGAGGCAAGCAGGACAGCTGTTGATGGATAAACCCAATTACAAGTCATTGATCAAGGAAATTCTACAACACTAGTCTGTTGATGCTGAAGACTGTATGTACATGTGTGTGTATGTGTGTGTGTTCATGTGCTTAAAATATCTGCAGAGAGGGCAAAGAGATTTGAATAAAGAGAAATCACAAGCACTCTCAGATGTTTGTGGGTTGAGAAAGAAGCAAACGATGAACCAGAAAAGGTAAAAATTCTTTTCTAAGGTGAGTAATGGAAGGCAAAAAAGGGTTCATAGAAGAGGGGTCATCTTCAGAGTGTTTTTAGGCCCAAAATGGCTACAAACATAACTGTTCTCTAAGTCCAAGTGTGTGAAGTTTTGTGGCCAAGAATAGAGAAGGGAAGTGAAATTGCAAAGCACAGAAAGAGAAAGATCAGCATGTACCTGAACTTGACTGTGGCTTCGCTCTTTGTTGTGGTTTTAAACAAGCACAGTAGACAGATCTTCTTTTTATGCTACTTTATTACGTGGAACTGGGAATTTTAATGAGAAGCTTTTATTTAGTAAAAGTATTCTGTCAGAGCTAATATTTAATACCAGATACAACTACTTAAATATAAGAGGATAGTGGGAAAATGCAAAACAAACATTACTGCATCTACCCAGGGAAAATGTCTCTATCTTTGATAATACACTGTAGCTTTACATGTGGGCTTTATCTAAAACTTAGCAAGAAGAGGAGTGTGTTAATCAGATTTCCCATCACAACACTCACAACTGTAAAAGGAAAAGGTTTAATTTGTCTCATGGTTCCAAGGGATAGTCCATGATAAGCTGGCTCCAAGGCAGAGCAAAGATGCTTAGTTCATGGAGGCCAGGCAACAGGCAGGGGCTTTGTGTCAGAGATGAGGGTTTGCTCCAGAAACCAGATATCGCACCCCAGATCAGACCTCTATGACCCATCCAGATACACCCAGAAGTGTGCTTTACCAACCCCCTAGGCCACTGCCATACCAATCAAGTTGACACAATTAAATTTAACGACCACAAGGGAAGATGTTTAAAAAATGTGGAATGATTATGGATTCTTAATCCATGAATAAATGTCATGTTGATGTCACCTAATTTTTTAGCATATTAATGACAAAGATTGTTTATAAAAATAATTTAATTTCACATATTCAATTTCTCTTTTAATTCATATTTAAAATATTTTAGAAAATAAAGTATAATGAAGAAAATGGTGGAATTTCTCCATATACATGACTTTTGGTCATTTTTTAAAACATTTTGCACTCAGTTTCTTCATAAAACATGGATAATAATAAATTACTTCATTAAATTGTCTTGAAGATTAAGTGTTCAAACATGTAAAACATTTGGCATACTGATTATCACACAAACAAGAGTGTTGTAGCTATGTTGCTGATCTTGTCAGTAAATAGCTTACTCTTTGTCTGTTAAACTAAAAAGTAAATGTTATAATAATAAATTATGCTCACATGTTATTATATTTCTATTAATAAAACCTTCACAAAATATCAAGCTAATGATTCAAAGATTAAAATTGCTATTATGCTATGCTTACTTAAATTTAGTAAAAAATCTTGAACCACTTATAAGAAATGCTGCTTAATTCCATGACAGCAGTTCAAATGAAATAGGATGTATAGTTTAAACAACACTAATAATGACAGTTTGCCCAGTTTGTTAAGTGAAGACTGCAATGTAAGCAGAGGATTAAATTGCTAAGTACTATCTAAACAGAATTTTTTAAAATATGAGCTAAATATAAGTATATATTCTAAATATTAATTTTTAATAATCACTCCAAATATATTTCTCTTGATCAAAAAGCATTCCTTTTAAAATTGTTCAAAAGGACACAAAACAAATTCAAAAGTAATGTACATCCTGATTTTTTTAACATTAGAAGAGTTTAAGACAGTCTCCTTTTTAACTTTAAGTTGCATGTTCTGTGTCTTGGTTACTTGTCTCTCGTTTCTGGGACAAAATACCTGATGCCCAAAATTAAGGAAGGAAAGGTTTATTTCACTTACAGTTTGTGGAGGTTTCAGTCCACATTTGGCAGATTACAAGGCAGAGGGGACATGGCAGAGGGCTACAGCTCATGGAGGCAGAACACAGCGAAGGAACAAGCACACAAGGGAGGAATGGTCTCAAGCAGCCTCTTCCTCTCCCTTACATATGCAAACTATCCACCCCAGGGTGGGTGTAGCTCTCACACTCATATTCAATCAAACCTAAAAGCCTGGCCCATGGCCGCATGAGGCTTTGGGGGAACACACAGACACAAACCATAACACTCTGGTTTCTTCTTTTTAAATACATGATTTTGAACATTTGTTTACAAATAACATTAAACTTTGAAATACAATCTTTTAACCTGGCTATAGTAGCAATACTTTTGATAATATGATTTAGCTGTCAGATATTTGAATGAGAGTTCAGTTTTTTCCCTGTAAGCTAGTTTTTAAATTGTGTGTACATATTCCAGACCTATAAAACACTCATGGTTTAAATTTAGGTATCTCTCTGCTCCAAAGAAAGAAAGAATTTAGGAACACTTGTTTTAATGATCATCCTCGTGGAACAGAGTGACACAGAAATCAAGTCTCATTATCTTTGAATACATTCTAGTTCTTTCCATGAAGGTCATCCATCTCAATACTCTGCAGAAGATGGCTATCATAACTAAGTTTTCTGTCATCAAAGAGAATATACAATAGCAAATATGACCTCTGAATCCTCAGCTACTCTTGCTCTGATTAGCAAATTGGTGATCGAAGACAAACACAGTACAAATTGTTTCCTAACTAGGTGCTATAGTTTGCTTGTTTGTGTCCCCAAAAATCATAAATAGAAACTTCCCCAGTGACCCTCAAGGTGATGGTATTGGGAGAGTAGAGTTGTAGGTTGATAGAAGCAGAGGAACATTAAATACTCTTCCCTATGAATCTCAGAGGTTACTGTCAATCTAGTAATCCTTTTCATTTCTTTTGGAAATATTACCCTATTTCCTGAAAAATCAGTGACCTTCATTCCTGACCCATCTGGTCTGGATGACTCAGTTCCTGCCTCTTGCACTCCATGTGACAGAAGCACAGCTAACACATGAACACATCACAGGGCCTGCATAGTCTATGTAGGTTCTTTGCTAGAACTACACAAAAAGGAGGTGGTAAGTTTTCCCTGATGAGATGTTAGGAATGAAAGGGCCAGAAGCTTTTCATGACCATCTTTGATGTACTGCTGAAAAACTATCAAAAAAATAGAGGGGGAATAAGAGTCAGGAAGTGAGACCCTGGACCTCACTACAAACCAGAATCAGGCCAAGACCTTATTGTCTCCACTGTGTGATCCAGTGTATTTCTTTTCTATTTTTAAAATGAATTTCTTGTTTTTGCCTAAGATCGGTGAAGAAGAGTTTCTGTCGCTCTCCTGAACCATCCTGACTAACATCGTGAACCACCAGTCCACATTAGTAAATTTAAAAATCTCATTTTATTTAACCAGAGCTAAAGTAAGGTTGGTCAATTACTATTTGAAACCAGTGATACACATTTTATCCTCTTATGTTAAGCTTAAAATGCTATTAGCAACTTTTAAACAAGTTGAAAGATCTTGACTTTTTTATGTTTGAAAGTAAGCAGCACGGTTTCATATCTTTGGTTTATAATATTTTCCTAAATTTTCTAATATGCTGTGGGTTATCAGAACAAGCCTTTCTTTTCCTCCTGGTAATTACATTTGAAAGAACCCAGGAGGCTCTGAAGATGAAAATTTTGCTTGATAGATTTTCTGTAGAAATCATTTTATGATTTTGTACATCTTTCTTTTGATTTGTAAAAAATAGATATCTTATGACTTTTTAGGTTAAGAAACACTCAAGTTACATATTTTTAGATTGGCGAAATACAAAAAGACTTTTGCCAAACAAATTTTCCTTGGATTCTTAAATATGTGTGTTTTGATGGGAACTTCATCCATATGTTTCTCATTCATTTACAACTAGCTGACAAAAATGTTGTTTTGTAAGAGTTTCATATCAATTATTTTTAAAGATGTACTTAATAATCTCTTTTTATGTGCAGAAATTGACAGAAAAGTTGACAGAAATCCTATCTCACTTATTTGAGGTCTGTATTTTCTTCTATTATTAGATTCAAGTAGAAGTCATATTACAAAAATTTAACTGAAAAGCTGTTAAAAGATAGGAATTATGGTGAGAAAGAAGCAATCAAAAGAAAACTGTTGATGATAAAGCAGAAATGGATAACACTGGGGAGATGAACAATACTTGTTATTGAAGATAACAGTCAAGTGACTGAGATCCAAGTTTTCCTAAATAATAACATAGTATGAAACTTTGGCCCTGGGACAATTCCATATTTCAAGTATAGATGTGGTGATTAAGTTTAATTGTGTCAATGTGATTGGCTTAGGGGCTGCCTAAGGGCTTAGTAAAGCTCACGTCTGAGTGCATCCGAGTCTGTCATGGAAATATGACAATGGATACTATATCAGGTCCATCACCACTTCCTCCCTGGTTCTCTGCTCTGCTCCTTTGCTCCGCCATGCCCTGATTCCCTGATCTTTCTGCCTAGGAACTAGCTGATCATGGACCGAATCCCCTGAGACTGTGACCCTAATTAAATTTCTATTCCTCTAAATGGTAGATGTTGGGTATTATGTTCCAGTGATAGAAAAGTTGGCTAATACATTGGGACAGGAAACCTCCCTACTTATTCAACAGAGAAAAGATTTAAATTCTAGCAGTTCTCATCCAACCTACAATAGGCCTCTAATAAGTGAGGGTGTTTCTGTCCTTCTACTCCATTTCTGAATACAGCTGAGCCTCACAACTGGACCCAAGTGAGTCACAGGCCCACACAGTACAGTGTAAGATTAAGTTTCAGTATGTTCAAGGTGGTAAATGTATATCCTGTCATCTCTATACCACTTTCTTTTCTACTATTTAGACATGAAAATTCAAAAAAGACATTTGTCAAATGACACATCCTAGGAGAGCCCAATACAAGCAATATTGCAACTTAATGTCTTATTTCATGAAAAAGCATTTGCATCACTCAAAAATAATATATTATTTGTGATTCTCTCTATTCTGAAAATAAAAAGGCATTACCCTTAATATTTAATTATCAGAAACTTGTGTCACTTTCTGCTTGATGTTTTGAACACAAAATTGTTAGTCCACAAAATAAAAGTACATACTTTTATCTACATGCCACTCTGAAAAACCTCACCAACTCATCCTTCTGAAAACATTTTACATGGTCTCTATGCCCACAGAAATATTTCAATCTCTTGACATTCCCTTTACTATAATTTCCTAATTCAGCATTTCCCAATATAGAATTAGTAGAAAAAATTTATATTACAATGATATGTAAATATCTTAATCACTTTCTGCATGAAGGGGATATAATGCTAATCATCTGTAATTTAAAGGAGGAAATGTTTAGTTTGGCTTACAGGTTGTGGAGGCTGCTGTCCGTCATCAGCTGACTGCAAGGCAGGGGGGCATGCAGAAGGGCATGGAGGATGAGAGCTGCTCATAGCATGGCAGACAGGAAGCAGAATACGCAAAGGGTGGAACCTGGGAGGGAGACAAACCCTCCATGCCATTCCCTCAGGGACCAGCCTTTTCTAACCAGACCGTATCTCCTAACAACAAGTCAGCTATGAGACCCCAAAATCCAGTCGCCTTCCAAGAGCTCTGCCTCTGAGCCCATGAGGCTTTGGGGAGACATCTAGATATATATCAGTATATACATAAAATGTTATGTGACTCTTTCTCTATGCATCTATGTGTAACCTTAAATATACTAGCACCTGCCTATGTTCTAATTATCCTGTAGCTCTGTGAACTGGAGCTCAGGGGGCTTCCAAGTCCACTTTAGAACTCTAAGGTCATGTGAAATGTATTTAGAGTCTAGGCATGAGATTTTACTACATCTCCTCTATCCACAGTTTATTGGCCACGTTTAGGCATATGATGTGCTGAAAAGACAGCATTTTCTCTGAAGCAGTCCACTATTCTGATCACCAAGTTGTTCCTTTTTTCTGTGTATTGGTTGTATCTGCCATGCCCCCAAAGGGAGTCATTTCTATCCAATCCTCCCGCATCGCACACAGCTGAAGAACAAGATGATCCAGAATGCATATTATTGGTATGGAGCTTTCCCTTGGGGCTTCAGTGACCAATCCACTAAAATGGCAAACTCACCACATATGCACCACGAGGGCTGGAGATCCATGCAACACACCTGCTCAAATGAGAGGATAAAGATGGAAGATATACAGCAGTCTTCTCTGGGTAGAAATTCTGAAATCTCACTAGGTATGACTTTGAAAGTACTCTGAGGGTGGTGAGATTCTTGATTAGACCTTTCCCCTTCCTTGTAGGGGTCAGAAGGTCCTGTGCATGTCCTCCTAGACCTCAGTTTCTGAAAGAGTACAACTTGTCCATGCCTCTGCCATGTCCGTAGAACTTCCCATTCATAAATTCTCTACTCAGAGAATGGAACTTCTCTGATCTCCGTCTCCTGCCAGTGTTAACCCAAATCCTATTGTAAGTGTTAAATAGACTACTTCAGCAGCATATTTCTACCAAATTCTTAGTGGGCTTTTGGTCTGTGTGCTTCCAGTCACTTCCTTGTGCCAGAAAACATTCTCACAGCTCTTTCCTTGATTGAAATAACAACATTAATTAATTTCCTTGTTCCTATCAAAATACCTATGGCTTAGAAGAATGATATTTACCCTTAGGATTTTCTAGTATAGTCTGTGGAAAGATAGCACTCTTAAACTATTTCCCTAGGATCCTTTTTTGAACTGAAAGTCATAGTGAACCAAGTTTCAGTTTATTCTTATCCCCATGAGTTCATCTAACCCCTAAGGTTTACATTACCTTTTTATTCAAACTTTTTGTAATTTTATCCACCCTGTTTGAAATCTAATGGCAAAAAGGGTAAATTTGGTTTCCTTTGCGCTCATAAATTAGCCATTAATTTCTGAACTTTCTTTTTCTTATAATAGTTTATCAAGTGTAATTAATATTGATAGCCATATATTTATACTTTTATTTTTCCATTCACTATTCTAGTTATATAGGCTTCTCTTAGGTAACCACAAATACTAATACTGTATTACTAAGTCTTCTTACCATAGAAAAGCAATGACCATCTTTCTCATTTTTAATATCTGAGCCTGCATAGTCTGCCCTACTCTCTTATCTCTTGTCCCATATTTACTTTTGTTCTACATTTTCCATGTTAGCAGTATCAGATAAACTGTACCCCAACAGCAAACATGCTTCAACATCTCACTGGCTTAATACAATAATATTTTTGTTCACATCAATCCCCAAATGGGTACACAGGTTTTTGAGTTTTCCTGAGTAACTATCTCCTCCTTAAGCAGTGATTCAGGGACTAGGTGACATCCAATTTATAGCTGTGTCATCTGGTCCACCTGGCCTCCTGTGTGAATACTGAAAGAGAAAAGTGAATTCGAGCATCTAATGTGTTATTTTATAATGGTTGTATCTGAGAGCATCTTCTACACCTCCCACACCATTGATCAGAACTTGGCACATGACATCAAGAGATACACAAGAAAGCCTCAACACTGTGTTCTTTCTCTGCCTAGAAATAGGAAACCCAAGTCCTACTTTTAGGTGTTAAACAGGATCTATAGCAATATCCTTTGACATAGAGCTTTCTCTGTCCTATGACTGAGGCTATTTTATAAAAATCACCTCCTTCAACCATCTTTATTTGACATTTGAAGGTTAAAACTAGAAATCTTTCCCCACATGAATTTTCCCTGTGCTGCTCAATTGCATTCATTTATTTCCAGTTTGAAACAACTACCACCAACAAGTTCTAAGACAGATAGCTTTTTTATTTATAAGACAGATAGATAGATGAAAGAGAGAGAGAGAGATGTCATGAAATTTGACCCATACTTGGAAACACGAAGTGAGAAAAGATGCACTGGCATAGTTCATTTAACTATTAGCCCTGTTCTGCCTTCTAAAGTCTTCAAGCTGTCTCTCCTCCTCCTGTTCCTTTTCTCTCCTCCTTTAATGGCTAAACATTAGTTTCTGGCTTAAGGAATCATCATATGGGAAGTATCTAGTGCTGTGAAAATGGCTTTCATGCTGTAGCACACATGAAAAATCTTATTATTTTAGTATACACTTAATTAAAAAGCATGTCCAAGCTAGCAGAAGAAGCTGTTTTCAGCCTGCACCAAAAACTCTGTCTGTCCGAGCACCCATTCTCACATAGATTTGTGTATCAACATGCAGGGCATAGCTGTAGAATGGATTCAACTTGATATTGAAGGACTTTTATAACACATATCAGCTTTGGGATAGAAACCATCTCTACAGAAAGGGAAAAGAATGGTATGGAGTGGTGGAGAAGGTTCAATAGAGGTTTCATGGTTTAAAAATGTGTCTGCAAGGTACAGGACACCTCTGTCATCAACAGAGTTAGCATTGTCTACCCTTGAGGATGGGTTGCATTTAATGACTCCATTTAATGAATCAACATGGTCTAGGGGCTAGGGATTTAGCTCAGCGGCAAAGTGCCTGCCTGGCAAGCGCAAGGTCGTGAGTTTGGTTCCCGGTACCGGAGAAAAACAAAACAAAACAAAAACAACAACAAAAAAAAAACATGGTCTAAGTGACAGGTGTATCATAGGAAGAACAGAAAAGACATTTGCAGTTTTTATCTTCTCCTTCCCATCAGATTATTGACTTAAGGAAAAACCAGCTGACTTGTGGGGACAGCCAACGGGCTCTGTGAAGAATTCCATAGGTTGAGGAATTAAAACCCCTTTTCTGGTCATGTGAAGAAGCAATCGTGAATTTAATTCTTTTATTCCAGCGAAAGTGGCAGAAAACTGAGGCTATGGCAGTAGTCCAGTGTGAGAACTCAAGCCAAAACTATCCACTTAAACTACTCCCAGTTCTTGAATTCAGAGAAACTGTAATGTAATAAACCTTTCACATTTTAAGCCAATATCTAGAACAAATTATTATGCAGTAATTAACAACTCATATATCTGTTTATTTTATGTTTGGCAAATATAAAACAAATACATAAATGTACAGTAAATCAGGTTGGATCAAAGGTACATGGATACCAACTTTTTATTTAACATATAAATAAACATATAACTTATCTGTTAATACAATCAGTCTGTCTTAAAGACACTAGAGTGATCGCCATTTCACAGATGACTCAACTGACAACCAGAGAGGTTATGCAATTTTTCAGAGGTCAGTAAGGACTAAGTGACACATACAGAATTGCTACCCAGACCATGTTACTATGGGGTAAAGATTCATTACACTTTGCTATGAGTTATAATAAGGTCTATTGTTTGCAGATGTTTAAATTATCACATAATTTAAATTACAAAAATTAAATGAGTCCCATTTTAACATCAACTGACAAGCTTCTATATGGGGAAAGGTATGGAGTTCATCTTGGTTAATTGTATGGAAGAAAAAGAATATTGACATGGAAAAAATGAAGAGAAAGAAATTCTTAAAGACATATGAGGTTAAGTAACTACTTCTTTTCTTCCTCAAACAGTAATGCCTGAGTTTCTGACATCAGGGATTTTCAAGTACAATCATTTAAAATTTCATGGTTTGGAGAGAAAAATGCTAGTGGAGCAAAAAATCGTAGGTGAGAAAGAATGCTTTTAGTCAGAATACTTTATCTCCTCAGTTTCACAGCAGGACTTAATTCTTATCCAGCCTTCAACACTGCCTCCCAAAACAGCAGACAGAGTTGTAATGTTAATTAAAAAAACTACCAGCTTTGAGGGAGAGGTATGATTATTTCTATTAAGACATTTCATCAGTTTCAAAAGTAGAATCACATTATTCCTGAGCACCAAGCTCCATGGTAATAATGTAATAAGATCAGGTGGGCTATTCTCTCTTACACAATTCTCAATATTCTTAAAAGTACCACCTTTTAGCTAAAAGAAGTATCTAGAAGGAACTGAAGTAGAAAGATGCATTGAAAGTATTAAGATTCAATTACTTTAAATACATTGTTAAACTGGAAACCATGCTACAAAAAAAACTTTTAACTGGATAGAAGGTAATAATTTATTATATTATTGCAATTAATCAAAAACATATCCCGAGAGCTTTTGCATATGGCAATAACTACTCTAATTTCAGGCATCTGTATATAGGCTGAGATTTTCATACCTTCAGCTTCTCTAATGTTTGTCACTTGAGAGGAATAAGCTAAAAATTAAATTCTTTTGGAAAAAATTTATCCATTACCTGCTGGTAGGATGTAACAATTTTTGAAAGTTATGAATATAATACTAAAATTTGTTTGTGTATTTTTTAAGTTTAACTACTTAGAACCATGTTCTTTCATCAAGAAAAGATTTCAAAAGCATAAAGTCACCACAAAAGACCTAAGAAAGTAGTGAAGTATGTCAAGGCAGCCAAGTTCTGCAATTTCTTGTTAAAGTTTTGTGAGGTGAAGCTGGCCTAACACAGATATTTCCAGAGATGGGGAGTTGGCAGATGTGATGCACTGGCATTTTACTAATGAAAAAAATGAACTGGTTCAAATGTTCGGAAAGTGCACAATGTGTGTTTGTGTATCACTATCTGTTAATGATCCAAGTAGTATAATTGCAAGCTACAAATGACTTTCACAACTTAAGAAGTAAATGATTTTCTCAAATCACATGGGTTTAGAAAGATTTCTCCTACTTCAAAATATGAGCATTACAATAACATGAAATTCTAAAGCTAAGAGGAAAAGAGTCAATGGGTGTTAATAACTAAACATTAGACTTTGCATAATTATAGTAGTTTCTTTCTAAGCATCTAGTGAACTGAAGTGAAATGAGGACAACATATTGGTAAAGCTTTTATCCAGTGTTTTACTTTAGATACAAACTAAAGCTTTTGTATCATGAGCACCTTTTTTGTCCTTCACAGTCATTTGAATACCATTTTGCAAAGCTTGTAATATAATTTTTGGAAGACATGCATGAAGCAAAGGCAGAAAAATGTATTTTTAAAAAGTCATTGAATATTGAAGAACTGATGACAGTATCAGGGACACTTTAGAGCACTGTTGAAATTTAAAGATATGTCTCTAACTTAGTAACAGCAGCAGAACACATATAACAGACTTTCTTTTCCTTCAAAAATAATTTAGCAATATATGCACACATATATTGTCCTTGAAAAACTCAATTGATATTTCAGTTCATATTTTCAGAATCAGTTATGCCTGTTTATATAAAAGTTATTTTGTTTTTGGAACACACCAATAATAAAGCTTTTCCTTTTTTTAATGGCTTGATGCTAGGTATGTGAATTATGAGAATTATTCTTAAATAATATGCTTTGGAGTTACATGAGTTACAGACCAATAAAACTTAATTAACCATGGTTTTCTCTTCTAGAAAACACAGCTCTTGACATCACTCAACACATACCTTCAGTCTTAGGAGAAAAAATTGAGTACGGATTAAGTACGTACCTCATTCCAATCTTTCAACACCAAAGGAGGACACATGACCATGGATTTAATTGACCAGCACTACAAATATACAGGACTGAAAATGTACAATAAGCAAGAAAGCTATCCATCCAGGACGTGTGGGTAAGGTAGTGGACACAATGACTCTTTCCATATTTTCAGAGTTTACCACCTAATCTCATTATGATGATATTTACAGTAGAAGGAAAACTCTTGATCTTCTTCTGTAGAATCCATCAAGAAGTCCAGAGGACAGTGGTCTAAAAGTTTCCATAGTTGGAGACTTTCTAATGTCTTTGTCCTAATGCTAAGCAGAGGTGGGAGCATTCACTATCTTCATTTGCACTTCATAATTAATAATCTCAGATATAAATGATTTAGAGATATTGCTTACTTTTGTTAAGAAAAAATGAGAAATAAAGGATACATAGAAAGATTATGAATTTTAGCATTAGGCAATAAAGAAAATTTTAAATGGTTCTATGAAGGACACAATAAGATTAAGGCACTGATGTATTCAAGTTTCCTATTTTTATACTAATACTATAATTTTTCATGAATTTACCATGGTTCTTTCTTAACTCTACTTAATACCATCTATGTTTATATAAAACAACAAGAGTACAGACTTCCATAGCTTACCATACCATATTTATTATTTCCATGGGGTTTAATTTCCCAAATTTATAAATCCATACCTAATTTTCCACTAATTTAATTCTGATAAACCAGTTGTGTTTCTGTAGATTTTTTATTAAAGAAATTTTCTTTGCTTTATTTGTTTGTTTATTTTTGTTTTTCTGTTTGTTTTGTTCGTTTGTTTTTGAAGCAAGGTCTTGCTCTGCAGTTTAGGCTGGCTTTTAACTCATGATAATCCTTCTGCCTCAGCCTCTTATGTGCTGGGATTACAGGTGTGCACCTGTAAAGACATTTTGTTTAAATATCCCTCTCTCTCTCTCTCTCTGTCTCTCTGTCTCTCTGTCTCTCTGTCTGTCTCTGTCTCTGTCTCTGTCTCTCTCTCTCTCTCTCTCTCTCTCTCTCTCTCTCTTTGGAGTACTTCAAGCTTGACTTGAACTCGCTCATTGTATAGTCCAGTCTGGTTTGAAACTCACAGTTATCCTCCTGCCTTTGCCTCGTAAGGGCGGGGATTATAAAAGTGTGACACAATTTGCACACATTTAAATCACATTTAAATGAAATCACATTTAAAATGAAATTCAAACTCTTCAATCTATGACTTTATTTGTAGTAACCTAAAAATAATTTTGTAATTTTATTTCCAAAGAGCCATAAGAACATTAGCTTTGGTGATCAAATTTAAGCCATAATTTGCCAAATGGTTTGATTGGTGATAGAGAGATATATAACTTAAAAATTGCCCTTAGGATTTTAAGATTAATTTTTCCCTTAAAATTCAAACTATAACTGCTGCTATACTGTTGGTGTAACAAGAATTGGAAGAAGTCAATAAATTCAGAAATATCAAATAAGTTTAACTTGGATTTTATAAAGTGGCATTTGACTTTGTCTTTGATACGACAGACATTTTTCTCAAAAACAAATTTTCAAAAATTCTAATTTTTAAAGGAAAGAAATTTATTTCCATTACTTCATGGAGAGTATAAACTTAAATTGGGAAGTAAAAGATTCTACTTATATTCAAGTACTTCACATTTCATTGATCTTTAACTCATGGACAAATACATGTGTGAAAAGATGAAGAACTGATTTTCTTGGCTTTAAGATCTTCCCCCCAAGGATTGGAAGAACATGCTTTGGGGTGTGTTTGGGTAGGCCATGGAGGATAACCTTAGGATCTATGTCTGCTTCCTGGCCCATTTCTTCATGGTGTTCCTCTGCTCTGCTTCCCAGACCCCAAGAACTAAGCAGCTTTGTTCTGCTATTTCCCTCCACCGTCCTTCCCTGAAGCCAGTCAACTATGGACTGAATCTCCCAGATGAGGAGCCAAATGAAATTTCTCCTCCTTTAAGTTCCTATCATTATTAGTATTGTGTCCTGGGGATGAAAATGCTGACTAACACAAAATGTTCACATAGATTCTGAGGAAAGTTCAACTTTGTATTCAAGAATATTATATATTTCAAAATTTAACTGCAAGGTAAAATATTGATAATAGAAAATGTATTATACGTCTACATACAGTTTTATCAGGGCAATAATGCAAGGTCCACCTTTAAAATAATTTGAGGTCAGTATAAACTGTTCACACTGAGAAATTTCCATCTCAAGGAATAGTTAATTGCAAATCTGAAATGTCTAACATAATAAGCACGATTAAATGAACAATGCTAAAATATACTATATCGATATTTAGTTAGAGAGTATAATTCATCTAAAGCTTGATGGTACTTTCATGTGATAACTCTCTTCTAGGATACATTATTTAATTATTCCCATTATTCTGGTTGCAAATTGAGTTGAACAAGAACTAAATCAAATTCAGTAACTAGGTTCAATGTTGACCTTACAGGGAAATTTGATGCAGTTCATTTCCAATTCAGTTTGTGGCCAGAATTATGGAAAGAATGAAGTTTATGATCTGAGGGACCACAGGCTTCAACTTTGTAAATGACTTCTTATGAGAAATACCACAAGATGATATTGGTTTGCTTTATCCTTTCATGAGTTGTTCTTTCTTGGTCTTCATTGCAGGTCATTCTTAATCTAAGCATCACTTGGATGTTCTTCTGGATCCCATTTCAGATCTCTTGCCTGGTATTCAAGTCCACTTAACCAGGTTCCCACTAAAAAAACCTTCATTTCTATATAAAGAAAGAAATAAAAATTATAGAAATGAACGAGTTATAGAGAAACAGAATAAGGACGGTAGGTTAGATACCTTAAACAGAGTGATAAATATTGCCTCTTTGAGAAAGATCATTTATGCCGAGACAAAGTCATAAATTATGACTACATACAGTACACCACTCATAGGTAGAACAGAATCAGTAAAATGGATACAGATGACTTCCCTAAGGCAAAAGAATATTATATATATTCACAAAAAGGAAAAGAGAAACAAAAAAAATAAAAAAGGATGAGGAAGTATTCCATAAGAAGTTGAAAGGAGACAAAAACCAAGATCATGAAAGACTCAAAATAACATGAAAAGATTTTTGGTTTTCTTCCAAATCACTAGAAAGATCTGTGGTTTCTTCCAGTCACTAAAAACGGCTAAAGAATAAAGTGTAGAATGACTGACTCATTTGTTTCTTCTTTCATTTACTTAAGAAGATATTTGTCATATGCTTACCATGTGCATGACACAGGGCTGAACGCTGAGAATAAGGTGAAAAGAAGCAAAGACACTACGTTATTTTCAAGAAACAGATCTAACAAGTCCTGTTAAGAATCTGGTTAATGCCCTGAGAACAATAGGAATCCCTGTGGGTGAAATGATCAGATAAGAAATGGAACTTTAATGACATGTGCAGCAAAAATTAAATGATATTTAGGCTGGATAAAGAAAAAATATGATAGAAACACTGCTAACTGATTCCATGCCTGAAGTTACAGTAACTTTGCCTGAGATGGTAGAAGCAGAGAAAAGTTTACTTACAAGTTCTTCCTGTGTTTCAAGAGCATTTCTCAGCCTTATTTTTAATCATTCCGCTCAAATATTTTGAATAGCAAGTCTTTGATGAAATTTTAATGTAAAGATAAAAGTGTATGACTTTATTCACGTATATGTCTGTTCTTAGTACAGAAAAACAAAAACTGTTTTCTCCTTCCCTCCAAAAGGAATCAGTCTGGACTCCTCTGAGGTAGTACGCCAGTACAACTCATGAAGTATGCACAGCTGAGGAGTTAGAGTTCAACAAATCATAGTAGTGGTTTGGATACAGAGGAAGAAAAGAAAGAAAGAAGAAACAAACTTTCTAATTTGTATAACTTGATGGTGTCCTTTTTGAGAAAAGGAAACCTGGAAATAAACCAGATTTGAGTGAGGTCAGACAAGATTATGGGTTTTGTTTTAGTATATCAAGTCTGAATTGCCGTTGGGGACTCCAAGTGTGGGAGATTTAATTCCTTGTGGTGTCTGGTACGAGCAGGGAGTGTAGCCGAAGCAAAGATGCCTCTGTAAATCATTGCATTTCTGAAGATAACTCACATCTTCCTACTTATAAAATCTGGCACTGTGAGGCTCACTCAGTCATGGTAATGCCGGTGGACTTGGACTGAGGGAATATCAAGAATGAGAGAAAATGCCTGGATCAAAATGTTCACATAGTTTAAGTGAGGGAGGGAAACTTCATGTGTATCCAAAGAGACCTGGGGGAAGGGGCATTTTCCTTTCATTCTTGACCAATTCTCTTTTCCAAATGGGAAAAGTGGATTAAACCATAAAACATTTCTAAATGTTTTGCTGTGTGAGTGGAGAAAAAAATATTGAAGAGTCAGCATATCAAAGATGTGGAAGAATATAAAATTAAACATCTCAGGCAGAGTATTTGTCTTTTTAAAATTTTCACCTAAGAATACAGAAAAAATATAAACTTGTTTTTATATACAAATTAGTTTTGAGGGGCACAGGTAAAAGATACCATTAACTTGTAGTGGGAAAACGGCAGTGAAATTCAGAAGATAAGATAAACTAATATTATTTGGAGATAAATAGAAAAGATCCCTCACTTGCTTAGGAAGTTACTTCACAAGTTTTACACAATTTTCTAGAGTTGTGTTTTACCAAAAACTAACAGGGTTTATTTCATATATTAAGAGACTCAAAAGTAGTTCTATTCTAAAATCTATACCTGACTTTTTTGTGATCTTTGCTAGGTTGCTTAACTCTTTGAGTATGAATTTACTGCCTTGTACAAAAGAAGTTTTAATGTGTTTTTAAAACTTTCTCATAGAGTAGTAAAGAAGATAAAATTCCATAATTGATATTTAAACCTTGTAAAAATTGCACAATATTAGTCACATATAAAGTGTTCCATTCAGAAAAGCTATTGATTTTATCAATTTCATTTATATCATTATTATGTATATTAAAAGGTTTAAAAATTAAAAATGATTTTTGCCATTTGCAATAATTACAAAGCCAGGGTTATAACTCAGTGGCACAAATGCCTGCCTAACAAGCTCAAGGTCCTGAGTTCAATTCCCAGTACAAAAATCAAAATCAAAACCATGCAATAATTTTGTGGTACTAGATACCATATCAATGGTATAGTTAACATATAAAAATAAACAAGTAGTATACATTACTCAGAATTAGGAAACATTTTTGCTTTATTTCAGTTATCCTGAAGAAATTCTAGCCATGGTAATGTTGCAGGATTATAGAAAATATGCTTTATTTAAGTGCTTCAGAACTTTTATTCTTCAAATGCTAGTATTTTTATGATATTTCTGGTACTAATCATTGTAATGCTACTTTTTAAAATTTTAAAAATTCTGTAATATATACCATATGAGAAAACAGGATGTATCAATAACAAAATTCTTCTCAAGAGGTGCTAGATAATTCTTTTGAAATCATGCTTCAATATTTATCCAAATGTTTCAAAGAAAAATTGGGCACAACACTAAAAATTAGTGGGTAAGAGTCACATAATTTCAGATATGCTCAAATGTAGTTTGCCAATTACATTAAGCCAGAATTCGATAAAATAATAATGCTTTAATATTTTGGCAAGCTCCAGAGACCCATAAATGCTGAAATAACAAAGCTAGAGACTGAAATTGGAAATGGTTCTCAAAATTACTACAGTGAATTTTAAGTTACATTTTCAGTTTTTACTCAAGTGGAAATTTCAGTTGCTTTCAGATGTCAGCTTCAGTAAGTAAAGAACTCAGATGAAGGCTTTTGAAAACCTGTGGCATGTTTATCATTTTATTATAAATACAATAAAACATTACTTTTTGAGGTCATGGGTACACATAGCAAAAACTTTTCCTTTAACTTCTAACATTTAAATAATATTGTATGATTATTTCTTCTGAGGTCCATTTTTCTCATGTAACTATGCACTCAAAAGGTAGAATTGGTATCTTACTTTTAAATCACTTTCTCTTGAAAAAAATCATTTATTGCTGTAATTTCAAATGCAAATAATTTTAAGTAAACACTCAATTCTTACAATGAATGCTTTCTTCTAAACATTTTATGAGGGACTGGGGATTTAGCTCAGCGGCAAAGCACTTGCCTGGCAAGCGCAAGGTTGTGAGTTCGGTTCCTGGTACCGGAGAAAAACCAAAAAAAATTTAAAAATTAAAAAAAAAAAAACATTTTATGTACGCTAAGCTTGAGGCTATTTTGGGCTACATAGAAAAGTTTCAAAACAAAATTATGTTTTTTAATCGATATTATCAACATGTGGAAAAACAGTTTTAAATAATTTTGGAGATCAACTTGAGGGACTATTCCAAGAAGTAGAGAAAAGACCTGATAAAAATTACTCTATAAAATATAACACAAGCAGTAGGGGAAATGGAGATCAAGTTTAAAACATGAATAACCACAAGGAGAACATAACCCTTTCTGAATTTATTTTGTGATCTGAACAAAAAGGAAACATTTTCATTTCCTATTGCTGCTATAACAAACTCTTAATTATCTAGCGACATAAAAAATAAAGGTAGTAGCTAATAATTCTGGAGACCAGAAGTCCTCACAGAGCTGGAATCAAGCTGTGTGCTTATCTGAATTCTCTATGAAGTCTTCAGGGGATGACAAGTTCCTTGGTTCTAGCAGCTTCTAGAGGGCCCACATTACTAGTCCATGTTCACAGCACTCAACTTCTGTCCCTATCACTGTATCTCCTTCTTAACTTTCACTCTTATCATTTCCTCATTTGAGGGCCCTGATGATGTCATTGAACCAGCTCAGATGTAACAGGATCATCTCCACAGCTCAAGATTCTTGGCTTAATTATATCCACAAATCTCTTTTTGCCATGGTAAGTAACATATTTAGGGGTTCTGAAATTAGGAAATGCACACTTTGGGGGACCATTATTCTTCCAACAAACATGGATTTGTATAACAACCAAGATTTGGGGATGTATTCTATTGTCACTAATAAACTATTCTACTGCTCATGTACCAAAATGTTAACGTGAAAACATCCATACATATGTAATGGCTGAAATATGTCAACCACATTCTCTCTACTAAAAATTAAAGTATTGAAAAGATACTCTTATTCGCAAAATGAAGAAGAAAATTGATGAATGGGAATTGTAGCCATGAGCCATGGTCTGTGTAGGCTTTTCTTGTCGAGAATAGTTTTTTGTTTGTTTGTTTGTTTGTTTGTTGTTTTAAAGGAGGAAAGATTTATTTGGCTCACAGTTTGTGGAGGTTTCAGTCCATAGCTGGCTCCAAGGCAGGGCGGCGTGGCATGGCAGAGGAGCATCTATTCATGGCAGCAGAAGACAGCTAACGTAATAAGGGAGGCAAGAAAAGTTTTCTCATCTAAAAGTTTGTGTGTAATACCTCAATTTTTATTCTTCTGCTTTTGCTGCACTCCCCAAAGCACAAGTGTCTTTGCTAGGATATATTCTTCTGTTCGTAGTTTACTTTAATGTTTTTTGTTTTGATAACTATTTGAAAACAATATCTTCGCTTTTCTATACCCATAATTGCTAAATCTGGTTTTATTCTTTCTTATGGTTAGAACATTTTTCTCAAAGAATTTCTAAATTTAAAAAATTTATAGAAAGATGATTGATAGATAGATAGATAGATGATAGATAGATAGATAGATAGATAGATAGATAGATAGATAGATACATATCTCCAAGTTTCACAAAGTAGCACTATAGCTATCTTCTTTCTCAGGAAACCTGAATATATACTTAAATTCTGTGGTAAATCCTCCCTTCAGTGTGCTGTTTGTTTTGTTAAAACAATAAAACTGCGGAGGCTGTCATATGTTCTTCTGTTAGGATCTTCCCACATATTTTCTTCTGTTACATTAGTCACAGCAGGTTGACTGCTTTAACAAACACTCCAATTCTTACTAGCGTCATGCAATTTAGCTTCATTGCCCATTCAGGTCATGGTCTAGAACAGACTAGCTCTCTGAGAATATGAATTATTGAGCTTTGGCAGCCATACTAAGTACCATAGAATGGGTGGATTAAATAATAAGAACTTATTTTCTCACTATTCTGGATGTTAGAAGTCCAAGAACAACATTCAGACCAATTCACTCTATAACAAGGTCTCTTTCCTGGTTTATAGAAGACAACCATTTTTCTATGCCTTCAGCAGTGGAAGGAGGGCATGTTTGATTTCTTTCTATCCTTCTTTCTTTCTTTCTTTCTTTCTTTCTTTCTTTCTTTCTTTCTTCTGTCTTTGCTTTTATGCAACCAACCCCATCAATTACAGCAATATTCATAATGGCAGAAGGAGAAATTACTTTCTATATCTTTTTCTTTTCTATATGCAGCTGATCCTATCAGATTAGGACCTATTTAGGTTCTTAGACTTTACCACCTAAAAGACCTATCTTCAAATGCTCTGGTACGGGGTGGGGGTTAGTGTTTCACTATATCAGTGTGGGAAGCAATACTAGACACAGGTCAGGAGGGACTACTCTACATAGTCTGGGTTCTGGATCTTTAAGGTATATACCATCTCTGACTTACTCAGACCTCAAAATGTTTCACAGCATCCTTACTAAATGTAGATAGGGAAGAGGATATATTGTAGGATGGTTAGAAAAATCTAGAATCTATCTGAAAGAAGTGAACATCACTTCCAATCATGTTTCCATAGTTCAGTCTTATGGCCACACTTGAAGTAAATAAAAAAGCTAAGAAATTCAGTTTAGAAGTGACACCAGGCAGAGAAAGGAAGGTAGACAATGCTAGATTAGCAGGTTACACATCCATATCTAGACCTTAAGAAAGGTGCATATATAGGAATTCACTAAAAATATTAGAGCTGTAAAAATAATTCTGCAAAGTTGCAGGTTATAAGATCAATAAACAAAATGAATTGTATTTTATTTTTAAAAACTATACATGCTGGGGATACATAATGCATTCATTGTTGGGAGTTGGTACATATACATAGTACATTTGGCAATCATTGGTGTGTGTGTGTGTGTGTGTTTGTGTGTGCAATAAGTATATAGAGTGCATAGTACAATTATAATTGTTCCTTCTTGTGACCAAGACTAATATATACCATTACAGAGTGCATCTTATATATAGTTTTCTATGGTCGATAGAGTTTAACCTTCAGAAACTTTAGAAAAATATAAAGATAGAAATTTCATATTTAAAAGAATACATTTCTTTTTAATTTTTAACCGATTCTAAAACCTTAAAAGGTGGACATGTTAATGAAGTATCATGTATATATTTCATAATGTATACCATGCATGCATTGTATAATGTTTAGAACAAGTTAGACATATTCCTTTCCCCAAATATTTATCATTTCTTTACTGTTAGAACTTTCAAATTTCTTTCTTTTAACTTTTTGAAATGTACAATACACTACTGTTAGCTTAAATCACAACAATGTGCAGGAAGTAAACCAGAGTTCTTTCTCTTATCCAGCTGTAACTTATCACCTACTGGTAAACCTTTCCCTACACCTCCATCCACATTCCTCTCAGCCTCCAGTTGCCTCTACCTAGTCTTCACTTTTATGAATTTTAGATCCCACATGCATGAAATCATGCAGTACTTGCATTTTATGCCTATCTTATCTCATGTCCCTTAACATAATAATCTCCAGTTTCAGCCATGTTACCACAGATAATACAGTTTCAATTTCATTACTTTTTATGGTTGAATAGTATTCCATTTATATACCATATTTTCTTTATATGCTCATCAGTTGATGGGAACATAGCTTTTTCCAATTTCTTGGTTATAAAAAATTAATTTCAAACAATAGCAAAGAACCATTTTATAAATATGAGATACATTTCTGAAAAATGTCAAAGGACCTCAGGTTTAAAAAAAAATATTATCTTGGATGTTCCACAATACCAGGTTCTTCAGATACACTAAAAATGTTAGGAAATGTGGTTTATTAGGCAATCATCTCCTTATGTATTTTTTCTAAATGAAGTACATTAATGCATAATGATCCTGCTATGGTTATACTAAAATCCTGATTTATTTATCTGTTTCAGTATATTACCTGTAAGATCCTTTTTCAATCATCTGCCATGGGTTCTTTAAATGCACAACACACACACACACACACACACACACACACACACACCAGAAGATAATAGCTGAGAAAGGATAACTTTTTTCTTTTCCTAAGACTAGAGAGAAAGAAAAGAGCCAGAGCATAAGGCAGAATAGAACAGAGTGTTAGGGTTGAGTCTACAGTCAGAATTAGACAGAAACAAACTATTCTTCCTGTATCAGACACAAAAGGAAATAAAAATGAAGACAAAAATCTACATAAGTATAAAAATATTATAATTATAGGAAATATCCAAACAAGCAAACTTCAGAGCAAACTCTAGTCCTGAATGACAAAAAAAAAAATTAGCAGTCAATGGAGAGAATAAATTAATGCAAGGTCCATGTTATGCAAACAACAGCTGACTTCCATATTGTTGAAACAATCATATTATTCTGACTCAATCCAAGTATACATTATTCTAAAATCATGTTTCAAATTTCAGCCAAAATAGAACTTGAGAAAACATTATGTAAACATCACTTCTTGTTTGAATTCCCTCAAAATCCCTAGACCCCATATGAGTAGAGAATACATATGTAGGATAAGTTTGAGACTATGTATAAAGTACCAGCATTCACTGTAACAAAAGTCATCCTTGAGTTGACCTTTTTAATCTCCCTACTACATTTATGCAAAGTTATTATGGGGCCCAGGAAATGATCCAACAAACTCCAAGGAGTAGGAGTCTGTGTAGAATTCAAGATGTTAATATTTTCTTTCTAACTAAATGAACTCCACATGTTTTCTGCTGTAACAAATCTCTTTCCTGTGGAATTAGGCATGGTCTGACTCATTCTTTATTTTTTGAACACAACAATTTAATCCAGAGTAGTCCTCATTTCACATAGCTTCGGGCTTCTTCCCCATTGCTACATACCAAATCTTGTTGCTAAGCACTGTGGCAAAGTGTGAAAATAAGGGAGAAAGACCTACCATCACTGTTGAACAGAAGATGTGCCCAGTCAGCTCATAAAAGGCAGGACCTACACACCATGTGTCTGGGGAGAAGTAATTTGTATGACGTCTACAGAATTATTGGACTGATAAAACTTGCAATCATACCTGAAAATAGTAACAAGATTCATTTTAATAGAGAATGCCCTGCATGTCATACCTTTATAGTTATGATATCACTTACTTTGAACATGAATATTGCATCACTTTCAAACACAAATAGACACCAATAGAAGCAGCTCTCTTGAGTATAAGTCCAATGTTTTGAAATAAATCATTTTCATCATTTTTTTCTCAAAGCGGCCTGTCACAGGGGCAAGAAGAGATCACTGTGAATTCAAGATACAACTGAAGCTTAGGAAGATGAAATGACTATTAAGACCTGAAAGTTGAGATACTGAGAGTTCAATTGGCAACTTGGCTATAAGGATTTCTAGTGTAGTCATCAATTTCCCCATCACTCAGTTCACTCAAAGGACTTAACTGAAGCCAATCTCAGTACTCAGAGCAGTCTTCTTAGGTAGAGAAAAAGATTAATGGAAGAAGATGGAAAGGATACAGATAAGAGATGAAACATGAATACTTGAAGGGTGCAAGCTATATGCTGTTTATTTTTATTTACATTTAACCTGGCATGGTGTCTTAAGCATATGCATAATAGATATTTCATACTCAATGATTAAATGAATGAATTAGGTGAAGAAAAATAATTTTAAAACAATGTTTTCATTTTTATTTATTAGCTTTCATACCAAAGATCTCACTGTATTTATAATTATAAAGATTTACTTTGTAGCTGTATACTCTGCTTTAGTTCCATTCTACCTTATTTTAGCTAAGTTATAATTAACACCATTTACTTCTCAGGCTTGATTTTTTTCTCATAAATGTAATAAAATTTTAAAATGATTTCAAGCTAGACTGCACCTTCCATTGTCAGTTTTCTTTGGAGAAATTTTTATTATAAGATAACAATCTGGTTGTTGAATTTTGGGCTATATATAGTTATAAATTACATTCTGAGTGTGATCTAAAAAGCTTCTAGCATCCTGGTGGAAAGGGAGCTATAAAATATTCTGGTGTTTTTAATATTTATTAAACATCCGTGTTGTTTTCATAGATTCTTATTGAAATCCTCTACCTTAAAGTGCTGAATGTAAAAAATGGTCCAATCGATGACTGATATTCTAACAGAGTTACAAGCAAGATACCAAAGAAAGGGAGGAAAAGAGTGCTTAATGTTATTTCTCAATCAAATGGGAGAGAGTTCACATTTGAATTTGAAAGGAGCATAGCATTTCACCAAGAAGCAAAGAGAAAGAACAGATTTAGCCCAGAAAGCATCTGCCATGTTGTTTTTGGAGAATGCCAAAGCAGAGAGGGGGCCAGAAAGAGGAAGCAGATGATGCTGAGGAGTTGCGCAGGTCCTACCTTAGGGGACCTCTGAGCAACTTTAATTCATTGTATTTTATTGTCAGTTATGAGCAATGAATTAAGAAGTATTGCAAATGAATGACAATTAAATTTCTATTTTGAGCAAGCTATGTGGCAGCCATTAGAGGGGTGAGGAATGCCAGGGGAGAAGAGATTCCAATTACTGCAATGGAGGAGGGAAGAAATACTGAAAGTCTACACTGAGCTCATTGCTGTAAGAATGGAGATACTGCATAAGACCTATGTCATGTTTTACAAGATTCAAGTTTCTTGTAATGTACCATACCAAAGAATAACTTGGTAGAGTTTATCCCAAAATACATTTCCTGAAATAAAATCAAATCAGATAAAAGTGGAAGATGTGAGCAAATAACTAATCCAAATAATTAAACTAATGCTTTTAGAAAATATTTCTGCACTGTCATCTGCATGACATGAAGCAAGTGGTCTCAGGTTCCTTAAGACAGAGAGAAAAGTGTTAACACCCTAATGCATAAGGTGTAAGTTGACTGAACACAACATTTCTCTGAAACTAGATATGCACTGTTTCATATTTGCTGTTTCTTTAAGGTACTACTTCTCTCCATGATTTGTCAGTAAACTAATAGTATTGAACATACTATTAATAGTTTTTAAAATAAATGTTTCCTGATCAATTTAAGAAGTAGGCTTTTTCCAATATTACCTGAATGTATTTCAAAATTTGAACTAGAATTTGAACTAAAATGGAATTAAAGTGGTTATGAATTTGAAAAACTTCTATTACAATGAAGAAATGTTGTGGTATATGATTAATATTTTGTATAATTTCTTATATTCCAAAGTATTATTTGAAACATACATATATTCTCTTTAATAGTTATGTCATCATTGTATATTCCTATCTAACTAGCTTTTCTGCATGTTCTTCAGTGACAAAAGTGGAATAACTTTAATAGTTCCTTTCTTTGAGCTTAACATTTCAGATTGCTTAAGTATTTTTCCCAAGTGTTGGTAAGTTCACCATGCCTCTTAGGAGCTTTTGAACTCTTCTGTAAATATCTTTCAGTACTTTTATACTTCCACTAATGAAATTACAAGCTTTGTAAAAAAAAAAAAAAAAAAAAAAATCTTTAGGAGTCAAAACACACCTAAATAAAGATTTCCTTTTTGTTATTTTATCCTATGATGACACTAAAATTATATCTTTGTATTTTGCTAACCACTATTTTACTTGAAAATGTCTAGATAATTTGACTTCCATTTCCTGTCACAGGTAGACCTCTCTCTGAGAGCATAACTATATTTTACATTCATTCCCCCCCTTTGAAGCTGATTAATTTCATCAGGTGCTATCACCTTAGTCATGCTGAAGTTAAAGTAATGAATGAGTTTACTGAAAACCTGCTGTATCCTCTGGCCAAAATACATTTCCTGATAATAAACATGACTCTCCAGAACTCGTCCTACATCAGGGAAAGCAAGCTAAGCATACTATTTGGAAGTGGACATTCAAAGGTAATAGTGGGTTACCTCTTCAGGCTCTGGCTCATGGAGCTGTGGGAAATCTCCAGGAGCACTGTGGAAAATCTCCAAAAGTACTGGAGTTGCATGAGCTAATTTGTCTCCCCTGGACTTTTCTCTCCATAGTTTATCTTTGAATATACTAAAGAAAAATCTCAACACTATGCAGTTTTGAAATCCTGTATTTCCATTCATATTCATCAAAGTATTAACAAAAGCCACATGACCATAGTACTTATTTTTTAAAAAATTATGTTCAATGTCTATTTATAAAGGTTTTGTAATGTCATAATTTTTTACACATATATTGAATTTGTACACATATATCTGTAGGAAACCTACAGATAATCAAATTTTTGAGTAAAATATTTATCTATTTTGTGACCTGTCAATAGTCAACCGTGTTACATAAGAGATAGAATTTTCATACATAATAGTTTATTATTAAAGAAAAAAGAAAAGAATGATAGTGAATGTTTCCTTATTCTGCTTAATATAACAGCTTACTTTGTGTAACTCACAATAGCTAGTAAATATTCCTAAGAGGCAAACTAGAATAAGTCATTTATAGATCAAGAAATTAATATAACAAATTAAACTGTCTTTTACTTGCTGTTGCTGGTTTTTTTTTTTTTTTTTTTTTTTTTTTTGGTTTTTCTCCGGTACCAGGAACCGAACTCACGACCTTGCGCTTGCCAGGCAGGCGCTTTGCCACTGAGCTAAATCCCCAGCCCCGCTGTTGCTGTTTTGAAGAAAGGACTTGTATTACTGTTATGGTAATAGTCTGGATCTTGAAAGTCCCTTAAAATCTCATGAGTTTGAAAGTTAATTTGATTATAGTTATTGGTGAATTCATCCACCCATGAGTTCAGTGCACTGTTAGCAGGTGGAGCCTGGCTGGAGGTGAGTCACTGGGGACCTGACCTGGAAGGGCATATCTTCTCCTTCAGCTCTTTTCTTCTCTCTTTTTGCTCCTTAACCACCATAACACGAACAGCTTTTCTCTGCCCAGGCCTTTCCACCGTGCCATTTCTGCCTTAGAGCTAGGTGACCATGCGAGGCCTGAGATCTCTAACACTGTGAACCAAAATAATGCTGTTGTTCTTTAAGTTGTAGGTGTTTGTTCTGTCATTCTTTAAGTTGTAGGTGTTTGTATTGTGTCTCAGCAAGAAGGCAAATGAACAAGACAGGGTTTTGTTTTGTTTTGTTTTGTTTGTTTGTTTGTTTGTTTTTGTCTTTTTTGAGACAGGGTCTCACTATGCAGTTCAGTCTGGCCTTGAGCTCACTTTGTAGCCCAGGCTGGTCTCAAACTCATGACAATCCTCCTGCCTCAGCCTCCCGTGTGCTGGAACTACAGGCATGTACCACCACAATTGCCTCAAAGAGTTTTTGGTAGCAGCAAATGCGGATTGCTGTTATGACTGTACCTGAACATGTGGTGCAGAAGTTTTGGAACTGTCTTGTTTTAAGGATATGGAATTATTTGGAGATGATGGTTAGAGAAGTTCTACAATGCTATAAATTGAACTTGATGGGAGATTATGGTCACAGCTCAGAAGACTGAAATGCTGGGAGAAATTCAGATGGTAAAGACAAGACTCAGAAGATTTCAGTTAGGAACAAAGATTCCACTGGCAGTTGAACTTGTGGCCACATGTGTTATGTTCTGGCAGAAACTGTCTACATTTTGCCTATGTCCTGACAGTTTGCTGGATACTAAGATTAAGTGTTGTGGGCTAATAAATCTGGCAGAGGAAATTTAAAAGTGGCCTATTGTTCAGGCTGTAGCATGAGTGTTGCTGGTAGCTTTTAGCCAGATTTATAGTGAGAATTAAGAACAAACAACATATCCAAAAGCTATGAAGAGTTTGCAGTTTCAACAGAAAGGAAGCATCTGCAGTGTTGCAGCAGAGGAGAGAATGGTTGCCGAAAAGATTAACATTAAAAAAAGAAGATAAGAAAGCTTTACCTAAAGGAAATAGGAAAGATGCCTTTGAGGGTATTTCAAGAATCAGTCAGGCTCAAAGGTGCAAAAGTGGAAGATTTTGCTTTCAAAAGAGTCTCAGGGATGCCAGCTCATGGAAGGCCAACAGCGAAAGAGTTTTCTGGAGTTCAGCTGTTGAGAAACTTAAAGTCGTCTTCTGCAGCTATGATCCAAGGGAGTCGGGCTACTGCTTGAATAGTACGTAAATCTTGCATCATCCACACAGGGATGGTTTTATGAGCATATAGAATATAAAAGTTGCAAGGCCAAGGAGGTGTCTATCCAAATTTCAGAAAAAAATCTGGAACTCAAGGCAGCTTGACTCAGAGAGGATAATGCATGAAGCTGTGAGAATGAAGCTGGAAATGCAATGAAGACCCCAGGAAGTTGAAGATGCCTCAATGTGGAACACCTGAGGAAAGCCTCAGGCAGTTTTTGGAGCCAAGAGAGAGGCTAGGAGGGCTGCAACCAACAAGGCCATAGAGGCAAGTTTGTCCAAGTCTTTTGGAGCTCTCCACTCAGCACAAGCTGCTCCAAGTGTTAGAAATAAATCTTGAGCATTCAATTTTTTAATCTTGCTTTGGTCCCATGAATGTCTATCTTCCTATTTTTCCACTTTCGAATAGGATTATTTATCCTGTTCCATTGCACGTTGCAATAGTTTAATCTCTGTCTTTCTGTCTCTCTGTCTCTCTCTTTCTCTCTCTGTCTCTCTGTCTCTCTGTCTCTGTCTCTGTCTCTCTCTCTCTCTCTCTTCCTCTCTGTCCTTTTCACTGTCACAGCTAACAGACTTTCTTGAGTCTTAGAGGAGGCTTTCGGCTTGAACATTTCAGCAGTATTGGAATTGCTAAAACTTTGGTGACTCCTACAGGTGGACTAAATTAATTTCATACAGTAAGATGTTTACAAAAGTCTTTTGGAGACCAGGGATGAAATGTTTGAATATGAAATCCCTCCCAAAGTTTCATGTGCTTGAAAGGTAATTTGATCATGGAGGTATTATACACATTGTTGGATTCATCCACTAGTGAGTTCAGTAGCTGAATGTGCAATTAGGCCGTGAGGCCTGCTGACTGAAGTCACAAACTAGAAGGGCGTATATTCCTCCCAGGCTTCTCACTTAACTCTGTGCTTCCTGACCATCGTGATGTAAGCAGTTTTGCTCTTTCCAGCCCCCTGCACCATGATACTTCTGCCTTACAGCTGGTTGGCCATGCAAGGCCTGAGACCTCTGACACTGTGTGCCCAAATAATCCTATCCTCCTTTAAACTGTGGGTGTCAGGATGTGTCTAAGTGATGAGGAACACGACTAAGGCAATTACTTTTCAGAATATCAGTATTTACTTCAGAAGGACAATGATATCACACACATTGTTATATGCTCTGTCATTTATTTCTTCAAGTGGCTTCTACATCTAGAAAAAATACAAAATGTGCAATATTTTAAACGCTGTATTTTCTATATCCATTCACCTGTTGATGTGCATATACGCCCTTTCCAGATTTACCTATTGTATATTTTGTTACTTTAAAAACATGGGTATGCATTTCTGATGGGTTTAACTCTTTCAGGAAGATACCTAGAGAAAAAAACATCTGGGTCACTGTTGTTTCTATTTTTAGTTTTTCATGGAATCCCCAGTTTTCCATATTGTTTAAATCTGAGACATTTTAGGTAAATGGATACAACTTGTGATCGTAATATTATGTGAAATAAATTAAACACACAACAAATATCTCAGTTTCTCTTACATGAGAAACTGGAAAAAATATATGCAAATAAACAGTAAAGTGGAAAATAGACCAATCAAAAGTAGGGAGAGCTTTTCAAATAGATGAGAGAATAGGAGACAGAGAAAGGGGTCAAAAAAGAAAATGGGGGAAAGAAAAGAATTGAAGACAAAAATGAAAATAGAGTTTTCACAAATAGAAAGGGGACCAATGGTTGGAAGGAGCAGGGAGAGAGGGACAGAGTAGGAGACAGAAAAAATATGTGCTACTATGTGCATGTACTAACTTATCACAATAAGTGTAATCACTGTGCACCTCAAACATGTACTAATGAGAAACAAAAATTAAATAATATTTTAATAAGGATATTTAGATATGATTTAGGAATAGTCATGTGTTTCCAAATTTGTCAGAGCTTACAAAATATATGAAGTAATTATAATAATTTTATCAATTATACACATAATTGGATAAGATATTAATCAACCTTCGGGCTGAGTTGTGCTGTCGATGGTTAGCATTCATCTTCTAGCATATTATATCACATATATCCTTGCACTCTTTTCCCAGTAAGCTTCTTTGAATTTCTATCTCCATTTTCCTTTATAATAAATTTTGTTTTCCTATTTTATTATGCTATTTGAATTTCAGTACATGTTTTCAATGTACTTGCAGAATTGAAGCAAAAATAGTCAGATACATTATAGTCAATAAAAAAATAAATGCACAATAGCAAAAATTTGCCAGTCCTTCCTGGTTAGTCAGAGAAATATTAAATGGGTATGTTTAAAATTAGCAGTCTTTTTGTCACATTAATTACAAATCCTTTACACCCTATTTACTTATTTATTTATTTGCTATTAAACCAAGGCCTCACCCATTTTAAGCAAGCAGGCTATCATTGAACTACATCTTCAAACCTTTTTACTCTTTATTTTGAGACAAGGTCTAAATTGTTCAAAGTAGCTTCAATCTTGTGGTCCTCCTGCCTCAGCTTCCCAAGTAGTTGGGGTTACTGGTATGTACCAATGTGCCTGGCCTTAGATCATTTTAACTACAGACAGGAACATCCCAAAGTTGCAGGCTTCAGTTGTAGTTAAGGCTTTACACATCTTTGAAAGCACAATATAGAACTGATTTTTATTTCCTTTCTTGTTCAGTCAGTCTTATGTGTTGAATACTTTTAAAAATAAAACTTCACACAGTTCCCAGGTGATTTCTGGGGCTGCAGACTCCATTTTGATGTCAACCATACAGAAATGACTACCTCAGGGGTGCAGAGATGTCTTACTGTTCATGTATATCATTAATGTAATACAATATAAATTAATATTCTTAACAGGAAGTTAGAATTGTGTTCTTCCTCTTAAATGTTCCCTCCTTGATTTCCTTGAAGTTCTTGCTTTTCTTCCTCCTTCTTTCTCTCATCTTACTTCAAGTATTTTACAAATAAACAATGTGATGGAAGACACACTGGAGATTATTTTTATTATTTAGTTATGCTTGCATGACTGTTAACAGACCAAAATGTCTCATCACCAACTTCCAAGTTGCGGCCCAGAGCCAACAGAACTGATACTGAGTCACTCTGATTTGACTGAGCAAAAATGAAAACCAGGACTCCTTTGTACCCTCAGGCTGGCTGGGAGGCAGTGATGTTAGGCCATAAAACTGTCTTTGGAGATGGGCTTCCCTCTCTTGGAACCTCTACTCTGCCACTTCACTGCTATGAAAACTTGGGCCAACCTTTTAGCTTCCTGGGGCCTCAATTTCCTCATTTCTAAAATGAGAATAATACATTTCAGGGCACCATAACAATATATTTTTAAAAGAAATTCTAAATATCTAAAATGTGCTTTCAAAATGACATAGAATTATGTTATCATTCATTGAAAGATACCTTCTGTGAACACACCCTATGCAAGGGGCTTATAATAACCAATGAAACAGATGGTCTTTCCTCATGTAGTAAATCTCACATAGAAGTGGGCCTTTAATTATTCATTTATAGAACTTCTTATTAAATTTTCTAAGGTGTTTCAGAGGTGTTCATTTTGATTGTGTTGTGATCAGTTTGTAGTCAGGAGGCTAAGGAAGTTTAAATGCAGTGTTGTTGCCAAGAATCCTTTCTGTCTGGATATTACATAGATTTCCCAAGGAACAAAATAGGACAGGAGAAGAGTGTCTTCTTGGTTTCTGAATTTGCAATTAGGAGCCTTGGCTGAAAGATAAATGAGGGCCTCAGACTTATGCTTAAAGTGTAAAAGGGGACCTTCTAGATACCTTCCTCACATTAAGATTTTAAATATCGAGACCAAAAGTTTCAGATGTACCTTCAGAAAAGAGAGAGAAATGGCAGGAGTCTACGAATGATAAAGTAAAGCCATGAAAATTTAAGACAAATCCCTGATTTTACTTTACATGAAAAGGAAAATGAAGATGAGAGAAGTTTGGGACCTGAGCTTGGCTTTGAAGGTGTCACCAGAATTTTGTACAGTGAGTGACAAAGCCAACTAGTAATTACTTACAGAAAGCACATGAGTAATCAGATTAACCTCTTTCCTTGGGTTGAGGGTGGGGACAGAAAGAATGGGTTTCTAAGAAATATATAAGGGCGATGGCGTGGCCAGCAAGAGGGGTCTGAGTTCACACTCCTCCCTTCCTCCATTGCCTGGGACTACATAGCTGGTGAGAGAAGTCTGCGATCTTCCCCTTCCTTCCTCCACTGGTGGGATTCAGGGCCCTGTTGAAATGCCAGCAACAGAGTACGACCCTGTCTAACGTGCACACAATGGACAGGCAGAACTAGAGGCACAGAACTATCCCATGCAACATTAGCAATATAAGCCAACATGTGATCTCTAACCTTTCTCTGCGATTTATTCCACTTGTTCTCTTCAGCTCCTTCATCAACTATTTCACTTGACTTTATGATACTTTTACATGAATAAACATTGTGTCTTCTCTCTCTGGTTCACTTCAAAACTCCTAGACCTTCTCTTCCAATCCCTCCCTCCTGTGTCTGACAATAACCCCAAACCTGGATGATCATCTTGTGCCTTCCAACCTTGCTCCTGCTATATTTAATCTCATTCATCTCTATACCCTACTCCTTAACCTCCTGACTCCCCACAACAGAGTAAAATCACTCTACTAAATGGGAAATCACTGCGTACAAGTTCCTGGTATAAGTTGGATTATTTTATATTTCTGTACACCTTCCTCCTACAGTTATAGATATCAGCCTAATAGTCACCACAGTTTAATAGTGGCCAGGCCGTACTTGAGTCTACTGTTATTGCCAACTAAACTACTTTAACCAGGATGTCATACATGCTATCATTAGTTTTTACTCCTTGTATGAGAACACTGTGTCATAACCATCACAATAGTCTAGTACCAAAGGAACAGGCCCTAAATCAAATTGATAGCAAGTCCACCTATTTGCTATATTAGGAAAGTAGGTTCTTGGGATAGACATAAAGATGAAGAATCACCCACACCTAGAACTCACTCAGAGGAACAGAAACCTCCTATGAAAACCTTGACACCAATGATAATGCTATCTAACACAAGAAATCTACTGTCATATATACAGAAAACAAAATAAAATAGAAAATGACAAAATGAAGCAGCAAAATGCAATCTCAAACACCCAACCTACCCAGGACAAGTCTAGAACACGAAGAGACAGAGGAAATCTGGAACCAACAAATGGAACTCTCTTAAATGATAGCAGCAGAAGTAAAAAGACAAATGGAAGAGGCCATAGAAAAAATAATATCTAAGGTTCAGAAAGGAATGACTATCAAAATAAAAGACATTAAAGCAGACACAAGTACACAAATAGAGGTGTTCAGAAAAACAATGGAAACCAGGAATGCAAAACATAGACATGAAATGGAATCAATGAAATAGATTGAAACAGAAATGGAGGAGATTAGAAACTCCACTGATAGTATACACAGCAGACTGAATGAAGGCAACGATAGAATATCAGATCTAGAAGACAGGAATATAACTATGACCAGGAAAAGAAAGATAACTTAAAAATTGCAAGGGACCATCACAAAAATCAATCCAATAGCTACAGGATGAAGCAAAGAAGAACAACATAAAATTGATAAGAATCAATGAGAGAGCTCAAAATAGCACAAAAGCCATTAAAACCTCTTCACAGAAATAATGGAAGGAAACTTCCCAAATGTGGATAAAGAATTTGACATACAAATAAATGAAGCATATGGAACTCCATATAGCTATAACCAAAATAAATCTACACCAAGGAAAATAATAATCAAAATTCTAGAAATTCAGCACAAGAACAAAATATTAAAAGTAGCTAGAGAAAAGAAACATGTCACCTATAGGCAGGAAAGCCCATCAGGGTCACAGCAGACTTCCCAATATAAAACATCAAATCAAGGAGAGACTGAAGTGAGGTGTTTCAAGCCCTAAAGGAAGATAATCTTCCACCCAGATTGATGTACCTGGCAAAATTGTATTTCCAATTTTATGGAGAAATAAGACACTTCCATGACAAAGAACAACTGGAGAAATTTATGACCATCAAGCCAGGTCTACAGAATGCTCTGAAGACCATATTAGAAAGAAATAATGAAGACCAAAAACACATGAATATCAATTAAAAGAAGCCACTAGGCAAGGCAAGCAACTAAACAGAGGAGAAAGATAGGTAACACACAGCAGGAAAATAACATGAGAAAGAAAAGCCAATACAAATCAGTTATAATCATCAATATAAATGGTCTCAAATCACCAATCAAATGAAACGGACCAGCAGAATGCTTCAAGAAGCAAGATCCAACAATATGCTGCATTCAAGAAACACATATAATCCAAAGGGAAATTCACAGACTAAAAGTCAAAGGATGGAAAACAATTCTCCATGCCACAGGAACACAGAAAAACTAAGAGGTAGCTATTCTACTTGCAGACAATGCAAACTTTAAGCCAAAACTGATCAAAAGAGATAAAGAAGGTTACTATATACTTGTGAAGAGAAAACTCCAAGAAGAAGAGATAATAATCATAAATATTCATGCACCAAAAACAAGTCTACCCAACTACATAAAACAAATATTAACAGACGTGAAAAACTGAATAAGGCCAGGTGTGGTGATAAAGGCCTGTAATCCCAGGACTTTGGAAGCTGAGGCTGGAGGATTGCTGTGAGTTCTAGGCCTGCCAGGACTACAAAGTCAGTTCAAGGCCAGCCTGAACTGCATAGTGAAACCGTGTATCAAAAAAAGGCAAAGGAAAAAAAAATAAAACCAAATAAGCATTAGCATAATTATAGTGGGGGATGCGAATATCCCACTCTCACAAATAGATAGATCAACTGGACAAAAGATCAACAAAGAAATATTAGAATTAAACCAAGCCTGTGAACAAATGGACTTGGTAGATATCTGCATATTGTTCCACCACAAAACATCATAATACACATTTTCTCAGCTATAGGTGGGATGTTCTCTGAAATAGACCTAATATTAGCTGATGAAACATGTTTAATTAAGTGTAGAGGAAGTGAAATCATCCAATGCATACTATCTAACCATAGCACAATGAAACTGGAAATCAATGACAAAGGAAATCATAAAAGCTAAATAAACACATGGAAATTAAATAACACCCTTCTGAACAACCAATGCATCACAAAGTAAATTAATGATGAAATTAAACGGTATATACAATTAAACAATAATGCTGATACAACATACTGAAACTTATGGGATGCAATGAAAACAATCCTATGAGGGAAATTTACTGCAATGAACTGACACACCAGCAAAACAGAATGAACTCAAATAAACAACCTAATGTTGAATCTCAAACTTCTAGAAAAAGAAGAGTAAATCAAACCCAAAGCTCATATGAGAGAGGGAATTATAAAGATAAGAGCAGAAATTAATGCAATAGAGGCTAAGAAAACAACACAGAGTCAATGAACTGAAAAGTTAGTTCTCTGAAAGAATAAATAAAATTGATAAACCATTAGCCACCTCATCAAAGAGAGAAAAGAAAAAAAAAATCACAATGGGTCCCATAGAAATCCAGAAGATCATTAATACCTACTCTGAGAATCTATATTCTAAGAAGACGGAAAACACGAAGAAATAGACAGATTCCTAGACACAATCGAGTTGCCAAAACTAAACCAAGGAGTTATAAAAATTCTAAGTAACCCAATATCAGCCAATAAAACTAAAAATGTAATTAAGTATTTACCAACAAAGAGATGTCGAGGCTCTGACAGATTCATTGATTATTTTAGAAGAAATTTAGAGAACTAATGCCACTAATGCTGAAACTCTTGAAGATAATTCAAAGGAAAGCGGTACTTTCAAAGTTATTCCTGGAATCAAGTTTAACCTGATTCCAAAACCAAAGAAGAATGCAGCCAAAAAAGAAAACTGTAGGTCAATCTCCCTAATGAACACAGATGTGAAAATCCTTAGTAAGATACCTGTGAACAGAATGTAACCAATCATCAAGAAGATTATACATCAAGATCAAGTGCTACGTCTTCCCAGGGATGCAGAGATGGCTCAGCATATGCAAATCAATAAATGTAATACATCATATTAACATAATCAGACAAAATCACATGATCATCTCAATAGATGGAGAAAAAGCATTTGACAAAGTCCAGCACTCATTCATGATACGAACCTTACAGAAAATTGGAATAGATAGCCTTTACCTCAATCTTATAAAAACTATTTATAACAAACCAACAGGTAACAACATATTCAAAGGTCAAAAACTGAAAGTTTTCACTCTAAACTCAGGAACAAGACAAGGATGTCCATTATCACCATTCCTATTCAATATAGTTCTGGAAATATTAGCCAGAGCAATTAGACAAGAGGAAAAAAACAAAAGGAATAAAAATAGAAAAATAAGACGTTAAATTATCATTATTTGCAGATGACATGATACTCTACCTAGAAGACCCCAAAAATGCCACCAAAATCTTATAAATTTATTATCCAAATTCAGAAACGTAGTGGGATATAAAGTCAATGCTCTATAATCAAGGGAATTGTTGTTGCTGGTTCTAGTTAACGTCATGCTTCAGTGGTAACTTGCTCTGATGGTGTTCTTAGGTAACACTCTCTTCTACATTTTCTCAGGGTAATCTAAACAATGGCTTGTTTCCTTTTGGATCTACACACAGCTGATGTTTTGCTTCCATGTAATATTCCTGCTCTTTTGTTTTTGCCTGAGTGCCTCCTGATATATATTTTATTTTAAATTCTGAAAGTGTAACAACTAACCAGGATATATAAAGCCAATATCAGTACCAGTCAGGTTTTATTTTTATTTATATATTCTAGAGTGTTCTGTTCCTTTTTTACATAAAGAAGTCATTTCTTAACATAAAGAAATGTTTATTCCATTATATCTTTCAGTGCTATTTTTTCTGATTTCTCTCTCTGGGTAGTTTTTCAGGCATTATATTATTAAGTGGGATCATCTTTTTCAACAAATGTATTTAGTGCTTCTACTTCTTTCAAACTGTTGGAGATTTTTTTCTTAATATTTAGACATTGTAGTTACTTCATATTTCTCCCACCTCAATAATTTGATATCTTTTTTTCTTAACTTTATGTTTTCTTCTTCTCATCTTTTCTCCACCCATTTGCACATTTTTCCTCCCACTGTACTGAATTTGTGTAATTTTAATCATCACTTCAAATCTGTTCACAGGATACTTTAGCGCTACGTCCTTTTCATTTATTCTGGTTGCTCACAGATAGCATGCAAGCAGGGCGGACAGCTCAGCTGGGGTTCTGTGTAGGTCAGGCTAAAAACACCTAGGCTCTTCCTTCTTTTCTGACTTTCTATGGTTTATGCTTCACCTAGGTCATCTCCATTCCAAGGACCATTTTCCTGCATTTCTGCACCATCCCGTTACACTCTAAACAGCCTTCCGGAAATTAGAAATCCTTGATGACTGTCTTGGTTACTTTTCTCTCCTTGCTGAGACAAAATACCCAATGCCAAAATGAAGGAAGGAAAGGTTTATTTAGCTTACAGTTTATGGAGGTTTCAGTTCATACTTGGCTGGCTCCGAGGCAGAAGGTAGCAAAGAAACAAGAACAAAGAGGGGAATGGCAGCCAAACAGCAATGCAGCCAGAGCAAAAGGGAGGAATGGCGGCAAGCAGCCTCTTTCCCTCCCTTACATTGTAAACAGGCTACCCCCATCTAAGGGGCATGTAGCTCTCACATAATCTCCATGCCCTCCTCTTCCACAGGCTCAGGATGTATACAAAGTAAGCACCCTGGCTTCCTGCTGAGTCACTTAGCCAAACCTCTAGACTCCCCAAGTTGACACAATATATCAACCATAACAATGACATTTAATTTTTCAGCAAATATCTGCATTGATATAAAGAAATTTATATTTTTCAAAATTCTTTTCCTTTTGTCAAACTTACTACTTGCCACATTGCCTCCTCTCCCCACATACACACATGCACACAATTTATAATCTATGGAAACAGCCCGTGTACTATTTATTTATAGGATTTCACTTAATGTCACTTATAGTAAATAAAAGATAAGATGTACGTATGGAATGAAAAACACTTCACTAATGTTCTAATTAATTTTTAAAAGATGTGTGTAACTTGATTGAATTACAGGTGAATAATGAACTTAAGAATTTGTCTAAAATAACTCAGCATAAATGCTTGCCATTGGGGCTAGGGATTTAGCTCAGTGGCAAAGCGCCTGCCTGGCAAGCGCAAGGTCATGAGTTCAGTTCCCGGTGCCGGAGAAAAACCAAAAACAAAAAAAAAAAAAAAAATGCTTGCCATTGTTTTGCTTTACAAAATGAAATAAAAGCTCTTGCTAGTAAAGATAAATCACAAAAACACTGAATAATACACTTTTGAAATTAACATTTTACATATTTTCTTATACATTACATTAGGTTTAAATCTCATTTCAAAGTATATTTAATTTTATAGTGGTGGTACAATCCAATATATAAAATTCACATTTCCTGTTCTTTTAAAGCTAGATAATTAATTCTATTTATAAAATGTAAATATGATCATTCAATTTAAATATCTTAAAATAATTTTTGTTTTTTAATTTATTTTAAAGATAAAAATGAAAACATATTAACAGACACACAGACATTTACAAAGTAATACAAAAATATACAAGCAATACAAAATTTCAGACAAGGTGAGAGGAAATTAATAGTGGTGGTTATATTACATATTGATATCTTCAGATTGATTACTCAGATAAACAAATATAAAAAAGATTGATCAAACAATTAAACATTAACTATTCCTTTCAACAAAGCAATAGAAATCAGTAGTACAGCTATCTTAGCTATCCTGTATGTACATATGTACTTATTTTCCCTTCTTTCTTTTTCTCTTTTCCCTCACTCCAGTTGTTCTTTCCTTTTGAGCAGTTTCTTTCCCTTTCACAATATCTATTGTACCTTAATATAATTTTTGTATATGAATTTCTTCCTTAATTCATAATCCTAGAGGTACTGAATATTTCAAATGTGATATAAATAGTGGAGATCATTTTACATACACCTTTATTTACATGTGTTAGAGATAATCACAAATACCGCAAACTATTCAAATTTGAGCTGCACTGTGTCTTATCTACAGAGTTTTTCTCTCACTCTGTAATAAGTACAAAGGGATACATATTTCTCAAGTAAACATTCATAAGAGCTTCTGGAACCTGATTATATGCTATTGAATTATGATAATTTTGGACAATATTACTGTCCAATGTTCTTCATTTTTAATAATTATTAAATCTACTTTTCAATGAGATACCAACGTGCCCAGTTCTTCATAATTAACTTTGCAAAATTTGATGCCAATGTGGTAATCACATGTCATGCTCCTGGCCAATGAGATTTAGGTGGGGGTAATGGATGGTATCTTCCCCTAAAACTGGAGAGAAAGGTAGACTCCCTGAGGAGTTACTCTTCAACCTTTGACCTTCGCTTCTCTGATTTCCATTGGCATTCTTCAACGTATATTGAAGTAAAGAGGCCTGAGGTAAAAGGAAACACGCTAAACATGGCAAAACAGAAAACTGAAAGACACAGGATTATCTTACATTAGTCATGAGCCATGCTACCCAGGAATGCTCTGTCTCTGGGCCTTTATGTGTGAAAACTACATTCCTCTCCAGTTCAGCCTCTCCTTATCAATGTTCCACTGCCATGTATCAAATACAGTTTTCACCATAAGCTTTATATGATTTAAACATTTTTCTCATTTATGATTTATAGCTGGTAGCACTTACATAAACTTTGAAACGAAGTGTTACCATTACTCTCTCTAATTTCCTCTTTCAGCATTTAAATTTTGCAGAGATTCTCTTACAGTAGTTTCAGTGGAATTAATAAAGCTGAAACAAATTATCTTATTTAAAAAATTTAGTTTGAAGGAAGATTTTGTGATTATTAAATAAGCAATGATGACCATAAACTGTAAGGCGAACTTTTGGTTTTCGAATTCAAATTATTGACATTGGCATGAGCACCTAGTGATGCTTCCTCTGGGGAGGCGGAGAGGATGGGCGGGGCGACATGAAACTTACTCATTACTCACTGAGTGATGACTGCCTGAGACTCTGGGAAGAGCCTGGCTGAGGAGCAAAACATTGAGGAAAACACCGCAGAGAGATGAGTATCATTTTTAATATATTTTAATTTAAAATTCCTGTTCGTAAGTGTTGATTATTGTGACTCAAATGTTTAAAAATATCATTTGATCTGTGCCAAAAGACAGCTTGAGAAATAGTGGAAACCCAGAAGTAATAGTTATTTGGATGTTCTTACTGCCTCCAATGCTCTCTGGAGTGAAGAAGAACACAAATTAGAAATATAACCTTACTCTATTGCCCATGCAATTCTCCCTAACGGTATTGAAAATTCGTAATGAGAATCATAATACTGAATTGTATCCCACTAGAGTGGGGAGTATTAAAAATAGCAGTTCAATTCTGCACTGCAGTAATCTAGTAAATATCACAAAGGTCTGTCACAGAGCAGTGCAGTGTCGTGAGGGAGGTAGCCACCACTAGCGTAAAAAATACATTCAGCCTGAGCTTTAGTGTAAAGGATACTCTTCTCACGATAGATGAAAGCAAAAGCATGAGATAGTCAGCTTAAGGATTCATAGAATCATAGGACTTCTGGGTCAGTAAGAAACACAGAGCTTCCAGACAGCCCAAGCAAAGCAAGAACCCAGTGCTTTCCAAGGTTACTAGGGGTCAGGGAGTGGGCAGAATGGATTGCTCCTTTGCAACTTAAGATGTGTAGACTTACTTAATTTAAATATAAATTGAGCAGCTGCAGACAGATCATGAGAAATTGCTCTACCATATTTAACATTCCCAATAGGAAGAATCAGCACCTTGGTATAAATGGTATAATCTCTGAGAAGTAAAAACAAGAGGAAGCGTATGACTCAGGTGGTACCATGATACTGACCATGTGTTCTCTTATCCATCCTTGTTGAGTGTTTGTGTCAAAAAACAAATTAACTCAAAAATGAGCAAATTAACTAAAAAGTCTGTTCAATATTACGGTACCTTGATGTGTGCCATGATTCATTTACTAGTCTGAATTCAATAAAGTTAATGTGGTTCTTATTCTGTGGAGCATGTTCAGACATATCCAAGACTTCCTGGTGTTTTATTTCAGTTTATGGAAACCCTTCTCAAATACTGGGTAGATTCTGATATTCTCAATTGGTAGAAGCTTTTCAAATATTAAAAACATTCTGTTCTCTTCAATAGGAAGAACTAAGGGAGGGATCTCAGTGATGTCCGTGGACTAACTCACTTATCAAAGTGTACCAGTTTTTACTGAAACTCTTCCCATCCACGCACTTTATTCTCATGTTGTACAATAGGAACTTTGTGAAATAAATACAGTCTACGTTATTTCCATTTTACAGTGAAGACCTTACTGTGGCTCAGAAACCAAACAGCCTAAGACATAGAGTGCTTTCCAGTACTGGAATTGAAAAAAAAAAAAAAAAAAAACGTGAAGCCTATACCACCAGAAGACTTTTGCATATTGAAATAGGAGAGAAAGTTACACATTATGTTTGATAAGAAAACCAGAATTTATAAATCCTTCAACTACAGCCAAACTTCCTGTCTGTCCTGGCCAACATGAAATATTTATTCATAAAACAACTTTATTTAGAAGTTACAGCTTTTGAAATCACAGATTTAACTCTTTTTTCTATTTATATCTATTTCACACTAAGTAGCTTCATGCTGAATATTTAGAAAGAACATACAGAGATGCCGTGCACCAAGGTGGATGGATTGTCACTTATTCTTATTGCATGAATACTTTATGTGACTTATAAGAGAGTGATTCATATTGATATATTTGAAAATGTCAAAAGAAAGGAATTTCCATTTCCCTCTTGGTTAACTATTAAATCGAATTAATCAAAATATAGTGTTTATTCCAGTTAATAAAATTTTACCTCTATCCAAATACATTTTAAGCAGTTGATGCCTAAAGTATGTTAAATTTTTAAACAAGCACAAAATTATAGAACAATTGCGAGTATGGTAAAAGTAACTTTTTCCCAAATTGTTTGGAAATCAATTTCCAACCTACTGCTTCAGCATTCCCAAATACTTAAATCACACCTACATGCATCTTCTTAAAAAAAAAAAAAAATGAAATAAAAGAGAGAAGGAAGGAAGAAGGAAAAGAGGGAAGTGAAAGGGGAAAGGGAAAAAGGGAAGGGAAATGCCAGGAAGGGGAGGGGAGAGAAGGGAAAGTAGGACGGACCTCATACTTGTAACCATCCAAATCAGGATATTAACTATGGTACATATCTACCATCTCATTCTCAGATTCTATTCATATTTTACCAGTTATCTAAAAAATATCCTGCGCAGCCAAAGTCCAAGTCAGAATTATAAGTTGCATCTCATTTCCTCTTTGTTGCTCCTGGAAGTTTTTCAATCACATGGACTTTCACAATCTTGGACCTCTGAAGATTACAAGCATGAACTTTCATAGAATTTCTCTCAATGCAAACATATCTGTTGTTTTCTTGATTTAGATTCATGTTAAGTCCAACCCTCAACATGAAAAATAAAAAATACTGGTTAGTATCGGCAGGCATAACATGGAAGTGAGGAATTGCTTTTATCCCAACAAATTGTGTACATTTTGACTTAGAACATTGCTAATCTCCACTTCCTTTATTATCTGATTAAGGCTATGAGCTTTGGGCCTTTCCACTGTATTCTCAGGTCCATCATAGTTAGCATTTTGCTGGGGAGTGGGGAAAAGTACATTTCCTTGTCAAACCTCCAATTCATTCATTTACTTCTCTATACCTATCCTGTCCATGGATTCCCATTTGTACTAAATGGTTTATAAATCTTTACTGTTACTTTTTTTATTTTTATTTTAAAGAAAATAGTACCAAAAAAGTACAATAGTACAAAGTACAATAGTCATTTTTTATCTTTTCTTCAAATATCTCTTTTTGGGTAACTGGTAGCTCTTTGGAGAGAGGAATCTATGTTATGCTAAATACCCGAAGTATATAAAATGTTTTAAAATGCTACAAATTTAAATTTTGTAACATAAATTATAAGTCTACAAAATCTGCAGATTTAGTTAAAAAGACAGAAAATGCTATTTTCCCAAAATAGTCTTTCCCTTTTTCTCAATTTTTAATTTTTATTAGTACTTGTTACAGTATGTAATGATTACTTCCATTGTGGGGAGCAGAGGTATGTACATAATTTATCTTTCTTTTCATTTCACCCCCTTTGCCCCTCCCACATCACTTCCTCCATCTCTTGAGCCCCTCCACTTTTACAAAAGATCCACCTACCTACTTCTTATTATCTTTTATTTTGCTCTTTGTTCATATTTTGAGTTTCTCACAGAAAAGAAGCCATACAATATTCAGGATTATGTTTGATTTATTGCACTTGAACCTTTGATCCCAAAGTGCATACATTTTCCTACAAATGACTCAAGTTTATCTATCTTTATAGCAGAGCACCACTACACTGTGTATGCTCAGTTTAATTTTCCAAGTTATCAGTCAGTGAACTAGCATCTCTATTTTATTAATTTCTTTGAGAATCTAATCATTTACCCATACCAATACTAGTTTTAGTAATTTTGTTCTAACTGCCTTTTATCTCTGAAATAGGTGTCATCAGTCAAGCTATACAGCTGTGTCTGAGTGATAGTCATTACTAATAAATAGTACTTAGTCATGTTAACAGAAATATGTATCCAAACTGTAATGTGTGAAATAATGTACAGAAATAATATATCAATATCATATTAAAGGAAGCTAAAAATATTTGCAAATTCCCTCAGGAACTTTAAAGGAGTTCAGTGTTACCTCTCCCCTAGTTCCTTAACACATGGAAGAGCAGATATTCTGTTCATGTAACCCTGGATCCCAAACTCATTGCATGAGATATACTACAGGACCAGAACGGGTTTGTTGAATTGGATTCAGTAGATCTTCACTGCACTAGAAACAGTGAAAATTTAAAAGGATACTTGGGAATTCCACTTTCACAAAGTACTCCCTCAGATACACAAAAACATCTTTTCTGGTTTCCGAAGGATCTCCTTTTCTTGGCAGAACATTGTCTTTACTCTTCCAAACACCATGTTGCTCAGTGGCCATCTCCAGATGTGTTTCCATGTGCCAAGGCCACGCATGGGACAAGGTTTTGCTATGGCTTCCTTGACATCAGCATTGTACTACAATGAATTATGCTTAAACTATTGTTATTTTTTGAAATAATATTAGCTACATAAAGGTACATTTGAGTAACAATGTCTACAGCATGAATAAGTGTTTGAATTGTATAGGTACGTGGTCCAGGCCTGAAAAAGAATAAGCAATTAAAGTTATGTAATTCTGATGACATGTTAATTTTTATATTACTGTTGTTACTAAAACATTATAATTAAAGTAAAAACAATTTGACAATTTTTGGCAACTACTTCCTGTTATTGATTCAGATGCAGCTTGCAATCAACCAAAGGCTTTTGTCTTGTGCAAATAAATTGTCCTTAGTTCACCCCGTTCCACATCTTGGATTTATGTAACTGTTTGCAATCTTAAATAGGATTTTATGTTCGACATTTAAGTGTGATGTACTTGATCTTGTTTCATCTTTCCGTATACCTTTAAATCTTTGTGTTTACAAATTAGCGCTTCCCTCTAACTTGGGTAACATGAAAAATATTAGAAGTCATTCATTTAAAAAAAGTCACACAAAGGAGGAATGAATTTAAATGAGGTGAAATAAGTACTCTCAATCTCAGTACAACACTATAACAAAGTACATAGACAGAGAAGCTTAAAAAACACAAATTTGCTTAAAAAACATCAATATTCTAAATGGCAAGAAGTCCAAAGTGTGGGATTCTGATGACGGCCATCTTGCTGGTTTGCATACAAGTGTCTTCTTGCAATGTCTTCATATGGTGAGAGCACAGAAGTGATTTCATTCCTCTCTTTTTTTAAGAGAGACACTACTCCCAAACATGAGGGCTTCATCTTTATTAGTGAAGTACTTCGCCAAAGCAGCACCAAAAGTATCATCACATCAGGATTAGGACTTCAGCATATAAATTGGTGGAATGCATAAACATTCAGTTTTTAGTACCATTTGAGCATGATACTCAAGGTGATAATGTTAAATTTTTCATTTCTTTTCCTCACAAAAGTTATTTATATCAGGGATAAGGGTGATACCTCCATGTTAGAGCCCTTGCCTAGCATGTGTCAAACTTTGGGTTCAATCTTCGGTTGTTAAAAATTTATTAAAGCAGTCTCTATATTTTCAGCACATCAAATCATGTTTCAAGAGATTCTCTGATGAATTTAGAGATAACAAAACACTCTCATAGTTATTATCAGGTAGTCCTTATAGACAAAACTGTGAGATGGTAAAGTTTTATTCAATGAAACAAGAAGAACACTTACAAATATTCTAAACTTGTTTTCTAATTCACAGAAGGATAAACTACACAATTTTTAAAATGCAAGTTCCAGAGCCTCATCCTCAGAACATTTCAATTCAGCAAACCTGGAGTAGGCATCAGGAATCAGCATTTGCAATAGGCACTCTCCCTCCCTAAGCTTTTCTTATGTAATAATTGTTCCTCAGACCACACTTTTGAAAAATACTGGCAGTTATTCTACTACAGAAGAAAAAGCAATCCGTAATAATTTCAACACAGAGAATTATGAGGCTGGCATATAACCAATGCCATGTCAACAATATTTATTGGGATGTACTCCACACAGTAAAATAAAGAAGAACAAATAACCCAAGAAGAAATACACAATGCTACATTATACAGTAAGGAAGCACATGAGTAAAATCAGTAAGTTGTGACAGTAAGTATAAAAGCAAAATGATTTGCACAAAAATCTTGGCTCAAAAAATATTTACTGAATGCCATCACAGATTATAATGAGTAACACAATGGCTTAGTATATAAATTCACAAATGTTAACATATTAAATCTAGGTGTAATTAAGATTTCTGAGCATCTCCTAGGCACATGATTTTTGTTCTTCTGCACATCTAGATATGTCAATAACTGGAACAGTAACAATTTTCTTAGAATTATGAGCAAGTTATGTAAATGCTTAGTGGTCCAGAGATAGTACTGTTACAAATGGGTCTCTAAAGACATTGTTGACCTTTGGGATTTTTTGACAGGTAGGAGAAACATATAATGTATTCATTTCAAAGAGTATTGTCTTTTTTATTGCTGTGATTCATCTATTTGTTTTTATTCAGTTTTATTTTCATAATTCTGTTCAATGTAAAAGATTTCTTATTCCCTCCTAATATTAATTTTTTCTAAAATGAAAATCTGTTTGCGTCATTTCTTGGCTTAAAACTTTTTAGATTCTTCCTATAACTATTAAGGGAAAGTTAAATTACAGGCACTATCTTCAAGACCATCCTGGACTGACTCCTTCAACTGCTCCTGTCAGGATCCTTCAAACCATCTCTCCAGGCCTTCATCACAAGGAAATTAACAACAATCAATTACATTAAATTTGCCATATCAGATCCTGGTCTTCATGCTTTACTGAAGATATTCAAACTAGTGCTAATTTCCTTTTGTTTTCAAAACACAAGCACTTAAGAAGTGAAGGAACCTTCCCTGCGCCGCCCAATGTCTTGTTAGAAATGATGAGTTCCCAGTTGTATTCAATACAGTCTAAATCCAAAGCCTTAATTCTCACATCGCATTATGATATTTACTCTTTATATTTTCAAATGAGCTTTGTTTTTTTATTCGTTAGTTTTTCATCCATACTGCCTGCAAGACTATCCTGCCTTCCCAGAACTCCCTTCTCTAGAAAATCCCAAACACTCTTCCTCTTGGCTAGACTAGATGCGTTGTGAATGCTCCCATTTCATGAAACATAATTTCTAATACTGTATACTCTACCATAAATGTGCAGCTAGTTATCTGCATTCCTCAAACGAATATAAGTTTAATAGGAAGGCAGGGCTTTAACAAAATCATTCACTAGACTCTCCAGAGGTTGTCTGACATACGACATATAATAACTAGCTGTTTGTTGATTGATTGCTTGAAATTCAGAAATCATATTTAAAGGTTTGCTTGAAAATGTTCTATAATTTAGAGTGTGTTGCTTTTTCTTCATTGATTGAATGAAAGAAAGAATTTTAATCTAGAAATTGTAAGAACTAAACTTTTCAATAAAATGAATGATATTCTTTGGTCAGTATAGTATACTAATAAAGTATTAAAATAAAGGATTGGAGTCAGAGGAAACCATTTATTTCAACCATATTTCCAAAGCCCTATAAAGCCCGTGAAATGACAGATGCACAAAGCACAATTTGGCAGAGATATCTGTCCAGAGTGGGCACTTTTCCATTGCTGATACAACTAAATAGCCACACCATGTTTTTGCTTGATACATGTGATTTATTAGTTTATGGATGGATCATGTATGGATTTTGTTTAACGTTTTCTAAAATATGGTCTGCTTGACTAGATCTCAGAAAATCTAGCTTGTCAACCCAGTTTTCATTTGTTGATCCCAACAGCTCAGAAATGTGAGTTAAATTTTCAAAGCTACTGTTTTCTCAGGCCTACAGTGGAAAACATGAACTTCCCTCATCCCAGTTAGTGGTGGTCAAATGAACTGACCTTTGTGAAGGCACTTTAAAAAAGATAAAGCAAATATAGACACGTAAGATTGATCATACACTTAAAAGTTAACTGTTCCTTTCAATAGAGCAACAAAGTCAGTAGTACAGTTTATTAGCTATCCTGTGTATGCATATATATATATATATATATATACACATACTTTTCCCCTTCTTTCTTTTCTCTTTTCCCTCATCCAGTTGTTCATTTCTCTTTTCCCTCACCTCAGTCGTTCTTTTCTTTTGAGCAGTTTCCTTTCCTTTTACAATGTCTATTGTATGTCCTAGATTTTATTCACGTCTATATTTGTTTATCTGAGTGTCCAAATTGAAGTTATCAGTATGTAATACATCAATTGTTAATTTCCTATCACCTTGTCTGACATTCTGCTTTGCTTGTATTGTTTTTGTGTTATTTTCTAAATGTATGTGTGTTTGTTAAGATGTTTTCATTCTTTTATCTTTAAAATAAAAATAAATAAGATAAAGCAAGTTGTTGATAATATTTTTGTTATTATATTATCAAAATTTACATTGAGAAAGGTAAAAAATAAAAATATGACATTTTATCATAAATTAGAAGAGATATTTCCTAAATTTTAATATTGGGGTGATTTTTCAAATTAAAATAAGTGAAATATATGATAGCTCTATTATCCAGGGTTCTTTCATCAGGTAAGAGGGTGAAAAGCAACTCAAAATAGTATGAACAGGAAGAAAATATTTTGGCTCACATTCCTAGAAGTTGGAGCCTTAGAGTTGCATAATCCAGCACTTAGATAATCACATAAGCCCCTCTACTCTGTGAAGCACATCAACACTTTTCATCTGAGACCAGTCTTATGTTTGCAGCTTGGATACTGGGAAGCCATTGAGGCCACACCCATCTGTCTTTATATCTGGCAGGAAAGACAGAGGTCTACAGTGACTCAGTTCTCTGAATGGTGAAGAATCCTCCTAGAAACTTTGTGATGGGTTCTTCTTATGCCATCTTTGCATGTTATTGTTTGGATTATCCTTCTGTATCCGGGAATTCTCAACTTTGTGAAAATAAAAAATTGAAAATACTAATTCCTTGCCATCATATTTCTAGGACACAGGGGATTAATCTTAGTCTCTTTTAATCAAATACACCCATAACAAATTTATTTCATATAAAGTAATGGGGAAGCAGACTCTGTGTGGAGGTTATGTTGAGCAAGCATCAGGAACAGGAGATTGCAAAGTCTGGAGAATCTGATGGTGGCTCATTTACATTTCTCTTGCAAAGTGGTGGTGATGGTAATGCAGGAGCAGAAGGAGAGCAATCTAAGGTCTGCTGCTGCTATGCAATGACAGGAAGAATGTACAGGTTGGGGTCTGTAAATGGCCTGTCATGTGGCCCAGTTAGGGCATCAGTTCCACATCTGTTCCTCGAGCACACACATGATGCCACAGCATCAGGTGCCCCTTTTGGACCTCTGCCGATCGCCATGGGTTCATTTTTTATTGTTCCCCAGCACTTTGTTGACTCTGATCACCTTTGTGCAGCATTAACCTGATAGTGCCAGGATTTAAACTTTCCCCTTTGTACCCGGGGATTTCTGTGTTCAGAAGAGGACTCAGAATCTACCCCAACAACCTGAAGTAACCCATAGACCGTTATGTCAGACTTTGATGGGAAATCTTTGATGAGAAAGACCAAATAAATCCTTACCAAAAAAAGGAAAGTGTTCAATCCCATACCAGTCTGGTAAAGAGAATTGAATTATCAAAACTAAATTATGCTGTGAGTTGTGAATTTCAGGTAATTGAAGCTATAAATGTACTCGCTGTCTTTTTTGTTGTTGTTGTTGTTTTGTTTTTTTGTTTTTTTTCTCCGGTACCGGGAACCGAACTTATGACCTTGCGCTTGCCAGGCAGGCGCTTTTGCCGCTGAGCTAAATCCCCAGCCCCTTCGCTGTCTTTAAATAGCAAATTTTGGCAAGATTATGGATCAAGAGTGACCAACTACACCAAATGTAAGCATAAATTAATAAAACCATTTTTGAAAAAGTAAGTGTCATTACTAAATTGGTTCAATTATATACCATAATGAAGAAATCTTACTCATAGGTCTAAGAACCTATACTGGAAAATTTTTGGACATTTGTACTAGGTGCAAATTTAAGGAGTTTTGTCATAGATATTATTTTTAAAAATCTACTAACTACAAAGACTGCATTTTCTTTCAAGAAAGACATGAAAGGGATGAATCTGTTTAGCATAACTACACAGTAAATATTACCTAGAATTGCAAAAGAATAAAACTCATTTTTATACAAATATGACTGAATTTTATAAATTCTGCTTGTTGTGAACTTTTTATTATTTGTACAGTTAAAGTCATACTTAAAAATGCAAGACCTTTACTTATAAAATTTATTTACTGTGAAAATTTTTATAATAGGAAATATTATTTGTGTAGATGCTAGCTAAGGACAATTAGAATAATTTCATGGAAGGAAGCAAATTCGCATAAACTTAGATTCAGTGCTACACAAATAATAAAAGTTTGGCTTCAGTTTGTCTCTTAATTAGATTATATGATGCATGCAAAACGTGTGGAGAAAACATACATGATCACCAAGTCACACTTTAGAAGTAATCTTGCCCGTCAGTAACCACAAATTCTGCTTCTGTTTAATCTCTGATGTTGTAAAAGTTAGCTTGTTAAAATAAATGATCTCTCATGAAGTTAGGCCTTAGCACATATCAGAATCAGATTACCCCAAGTCTACAGGTAGAAACAAATATATTCCATTGACCATCCTAGGAAGCCAAAGATGTGAGGCAAGGTCCAGAGACTGAATATGCATGAAGCCCGTGCATGATGGTTCCTTTCACACAATTTGCAGGGCCAAATGAGCATCCAAAACGTGTGAGAAAGCTCAAGTTTGGGCAGACATAAACCTAAATAAATACATTTTTTTGAAAGAGAAGAAAAAAATGTGTTACATAAATTATCCAGAGGACCACTGGGATCGCTCACAGCCCTCTTCACTTTTGAGACTGTGACCCTGAAAGCACTGAGGTTGAATATCCCAGAAGCCACCCACGCACGGCCGGAGCCTCTTCTCCTGGCCGCCAGCCCTCTAACCATCCCAGAAGGGAGCGGTAGAGCAGCAGGGAAGGCCAGGTCTTCTGTCACTCCGCAGAGCACATGCAAGAGATGACATCCACATACAGAAAGAAACACACAAACACGCACTCGCCCACTCCTAGCCATCACGGGGGCCTGGAAGCTGAGTGAGAGTTTACAGATTCCACACTGGCAGCAAACAGACAGATCTGTGTGTGCCATTCCAATGGTCCCGACAGGAATACTGGAGTGTCATGTTTCTGTCGTTTTCCTCTAGCAATCACTGCCATTCTCACATTCAATTTCTATTAATAGCATTGAAATGTTTTGTACAGCCTGGTGTCACAACATTATTAAAGATACTGAAACACATTTAAGTTTTAACTTGATTTAATTTTATTGTTCAGAATATCAAAAGAAGTGTAAATGGAAATTTTTAAATTTGTTTTCATGGGTAACTCTCCCACGGGTATTCCTGAAAATCATTTCTGTGTCAATTACTGTAAATGGTTACTTAGTTAAAATTGATTATTTGTGGTGTCACTACTCTGAGATAATTTCATAGTATCTTCATATTGGAAAGTAGATCAAAGGGTTGATATTTTAAACAGTAAAACATAATCCATAGATTTCACTCAAAATAATTCATTTATATAAATTTAGAGTGTTATAGTTTTGCATATTATTTAGTATATGAAAATATTCTTTGTGTGGTTCAGAGGTTGAACAAAGGACCTTCTCACTGGACTACATCCTTAGTCTATTTTATTTTATTTTACTTTATGTTATTCTATTTTAGAGGCAGGGTCTTGCTAAATTGCCAAGTTGCGTAAGCTGGGCTTGTCCTTGTGATTTTCCTGTCTCAGCCTCGTAGAATTCTGCGATTACAGCTATGCTCCACAAGGCACAATTTACAAAAGTATTCTTAAATGAAACTATACAGAGAGAAGTCATTATATGTTAGAGGAAGCTACTTTAAATGTTTACATAATTTCTTCTTTCCAATATAGAAATTATAATCAAATATCTTCTAAAGAAACATTTCTTTCTGATTTTTTATTTCTTTTCAAGTAAATATTTCAGCTGGTCTACAGAAATTCCAGCCTGGGTGGCATGCATGATAAAGAGTCAAAAGGAATTTATCAAGACAAAAGAGCTTCATAAAAAGCACCTAATTTCACAAAACTTCTTGAACATCACTAAAGACAGCAATCAGCAAAGACTCTGGAGAAAATGTGTACTGCTTATATAAAATATATTCAGTGGAGCTTACATAAGACATGTAGCCATATTTTGAAGATGCTAAATGGACAACTGGTTCAGAATATCATCATTCTGCCTCTTGAGAATTACCCCTGATGCCCATAATGTCATAGTTAGCTTTGTTTGCCTCTTAAAATATTAAACATTTGAAATTGAGGTCAACTGGCCATGCGTGTAAATCTGTACTATGTGGGAGTATGTGTACATTCCTGTGACCATGCAGAGGTGTTCTATATTAAAATGTTTTTGCTTCTATCAGTTCAGGCACTGGAATGCCAGGCAGGTGGAGAGAAAACTCCCCATGCAGCTCTCAGATCAGGGCCAGGTTTAGTTAGTTATTTTTCTTTTACAGGTTACAACTGTTGTGTGCATGGGATCTACTTTTACACATAAAAATTTAAACAGGCAATCAGAACAGTTATGTAAGTCTATTTACTACCAGTAATGTTAAAAAATAAAATCTGAATAATGTGTCAGTAACTGCAAACATTTCTGCAACCTTACCAAGAAAAATTTGGAAATATGTCAAGTATACACTTGAACTACTTGCTCTTGAGCTCGTTTGAAGAGTGTAGCCACAGCCAGTGCCACAGCTTTGGGCCCTGGAGACCCCACTGACTCCACTGGGTAATGAACACATGAAAAATTATGGACATCTTCATGGGCCCCTCCAAAAATGACACCCTTGTCTTCAGGAATCTCAAGTATATCAGATACAAGATAACTAGAAGTGGGTGGAACTTCTGAAAAAAATCTAGTGAAATTCTTTAAAATGTAATAAAATATTTTATGTAAATTGTTTTGTTCATGTTTGGCATGTCATACTACCTTATGTTTAAGATCCAGAAAGCATCGCTGAACTTATTAATGTATTAACTAAAAATAATGTTTGTAGTAGATATGTTATATGGTAGGTTAAGTATAGCAGACAGTAAGGCAAATTGTGAAATCTTCAATAATATTTTAACTACAGCCACCTCCCCACTCTCCACATTCAAGGTTTCTAACATGTATGAATACACACAAGTGTAGATCAAAAAAATTTTTTTACAAAACTACATTTCTACCAAACATGAACAGACTCATTTTCTTGTCATTATTCATTACATAGTACAGCATGATAAATATTTTCATAACATACTGTATTACATATTAGAGTATATGAGAAAATGTTCCCAGGTTAGATGCAAATACTACACCTCATTAGATAAAGGACTGGAGCATCCTTGAATGTTGGCATCCACAAAAGTCCTAGAAACCAACCCCCATGGCTACTGAGCTGTGACTGCATTTAGTTGCTATTCTCATGGTCAATTATATTCTAGTCAAAAAACCATATTTCTCCCTACTTCTTTAAAATTTAGGTGCTATCCAAGTTTAACACTTTTTTTTTTTTTTTTTTTTTTTTTTTTTTTTTTCTCCGGTACCGGGAACCGAACTCACGACCTTGCGCTTGCCAGGTAGGGTTGGGTGGGATTGTACAATATTGTCTTTGAGGTTCCATTCAGTTAAACAAATTTTTGTTTTATTTTATTTGTCTTTTTGAGACAAGGTCTAGTTATGTAGTTCAACCTGGCCTTGAGTTCACTTTGTAGCCTAGGCTGGTCTCGAACTCACAACAATCTTTTGTGTCAGCTTCCTGAGTTCTTGGGTTACAGGTGTACACCACCACACCCAGCTAAGTTTAACATTATGAAAGGAAATAAATTAAACATATCTGATACAAGAAATGTCTTAATTATTTCAGGACCACATTCATAAATCCTTGAGGATTTTTATATAGAGATATGGAAATAGATTAAATTCTAACACTATATTCCAAATTTCCTCTGCCTCTAAGCTTTAAATCATTGTATATGCTATTTTAGGCATTATTAAGTAATGATAAATAATAACCTGATTTGCTATTGAAGACTTTTTAGTATTTCCTCATATGATTGAACCCCTAAAGAGGAGGAAGAAGTAACTTATTAGCTAAAGTGATTGATCCCAAATTCCAAAGTGAAACTGAGTTCCTGCTACATAATTAGGATAGGAAGTCGTGTATGGAGCCCACAACATTCGCTGGAGCATTTCTCAGTATTTCCTTGCCTAAAAGTCCTGGCCAACAGATATGACAGCAGCACAGTTAAAGCAGGAACACAACAAACTCAGATCATTCAGGTTCACCTCAACATTTACGGTGTTCCTTTGTTTTTGTTTTTTGTTGTTGTTTGTTTGTTTGTTTGTTTTCCAGTGCTGGGGATCAAACTCACCACCTTGCACTTGCCAGGCAGGCGCTGCGCCGCTGAGCTAAATCCCCAGTCCCTTACAGAGTTTCTTTGTCTGAGGTGCTGGAAGAGATAAAAAAATGTATTGGGTAGCAGAGAAAGGACAGTTAGGAAATCAGGCCTCATGACTTGCATCAGAAATAAAACACTGCATCAGAGAAGTGCTACAGTGCATATTGTTTTTCACTTTCTCTTCTGTTTCACTTTCATGCCTTTTATGAGAGCCCAGGTATTAACTTCTGTTGTAAGTTCCACATGAGTAGACCACTGAATTGTATCAACACACTGGATGGGAATTTGTGGGTGGTCCTGTGTTGAGCACACACTGTTCCATTTGGTCAAAACACAAAATGAATGCAGAAGGGTGAGTTCTGCTGGGTGTTTCCCATTTCTCCATCCAGATCCACTTTCCATTTTGGTTACCTGCTTTGTACCCTGGAGGCTGACCTGCATAACAGATTTCAGTGAGTTCTCTTCACCCCGCTGTGCCAACTGGGTTCCGTTAGTGGGAGTCAGCAGCCAATCAGAGGCAGTGAGAAGAGAGGTGAAGTATTTGTTACCATTTCCTTCCTATTGGTTGATTCTATCCCTTTATCAGAAGCCATACCTGCTATAAGACACAGTTTCTTCAGTTATTATGGAAATCAGTCATCAATTTTTACTCTTGCCATTTTAAAACCTTGGGATGTAATCATTCCCCATATTTACTAGCCTAGGATATCATTCCACTTTACATTGGTTTTCTTGAGCTTGGTTGGTTTCTCTGAATTTAGAAGTAACAAACTTTTATTATCTCTTTCCATCAAAAATAATGACTGATACATAGTTGCCAATATAGTGTCCACAGCTTATCAAATGTTCTATCTTCTTTTATTATTATGCAGTATATTATTCTTTTATTATGCAGTATATTAAGTAGTTTTTCCTAACATACTACTGAAATAAGTATATCAGAAACAATAAATGCTTAAAGTGGAAAGATGTTTTAAAAAACAGACTAAATTATCAATATTATTTTAGAAGATAGTAGCAAAAGAATTACATAGGAGAAAATCTTAGTCAAAGAAATCACACCTTAGCCTATGGATGGATAAAGGTTACAGGTGAATTTAAACCTGGAGTGATTAGCTATAGAGAATATCAGAGTTCAACCTGACCTTCATGGGTGGTCTCACAGTGACAGGCCCACTGGTTGTGTGGAGAAGCAAGAAATAGCAAGAGAGATATTTCAGGATCTCCTCAGTGAAGTTGGCATTGCTGAATAAAATAAATCCAAGTACTCCATCCTGAAAACAGTGTCTTCTAGACAGTGCTCATTGCTACCCTACCTGCTAAGCAGCCTCAAAATCTAGAGAGAAGCTTGCTTGGCAACTGGCTTGGTTCATAATCACACTTCTGTCCACACAGAAGGGCCCCTTTAGGGTAACATACCTACAACTGCAGAGCAAATTCTGCTGGTAGAGATTGGCCAATACAGTACCTAATTTATAAATATGAGTGATAGACCAGCATTTACCACATATAAAATCTCAACAGAGAAAACTAAGTAGTCACAAAAGAAATAAATATAATGCAAAAAAATAGAAATAATTTTAAAAATACAGATTAGAAACCACAGAGAGCTTCAAGGGGACATTGCATGTCTAAAATAAAAGCAAGCTGTCATTAAAAAAGAAAAGAAGCATAAGAATTCTTAGAAATTAAAAATATGATTACTATAATTATTAAAATATAATCAGTATGAATATTTGATATGAGCAATCCTGCATTAGTAATCTACACAATAAAAATAAGGTAATCTAGATAAAATTTTAAAACACTAAGAAGTAAAAATATTAGACTATGTAAGTCAAGTTTTAAGAAGATATATGTTATTACATATATCTGTTGGAGGACCAGATAAGAAATTATAGAAAACATATCAGAAACAGAAAGATTCTTGTTGAAGGAGTTCACGGATTATAGAAAGAATGAAATGGAGAAAAGTGCAGACAAATTTCAGCAATCTAAAGACAAAAGAAATCACCGCACTATTCAATGGGAAAGTAATCTACAGCAGAAAGATGATAGCTTGGCATCAGGTTATGTTGTATCAGAGAATGAACTGCCATCTGTCTCAGAAAATATGTTTAAACTTCTATTTTATGTTTAGAAATATTTTTATTTAAATGTGAAAGGAAATCTACAAAGGAAATATTTAAGCTATAAAGTCCTACTGTTCACATGGCTCTTCTGAAAATGAAAAAAAAAGTATAACCTAAAGACACAAAAAAGAAAGAAGTCATGGATCTAAGTGAATGATCCAACTGAAGAGTGACATAAAGAGAAGTCACAGGATGGTTTCAACAGGAAGTAATAAGTCATGGAAAGTTCTGGAAGAAAATGAGTTCCATTACTAAAAATGTATGACTGAGTCAACTGTTAGTTTTAAGAAGTTAATGACACAATTCATAATTTAATAACAAAGTCAAATAAAATGTCCAGGAAAACATAAGTTGTGCTAGTGTGGTCTAAATATAAAGAGACTTTGTTTTGGGCAATTTGTGAATGAAACAAAAGGTAATTCATTTAGTATTGAGCTAGGATACATTGAGCAGAAATTAAGTGTTGAACTATACTACACCATTTCCAATATGTTAAAATATGTACATTTACATATTTTAGTAGTGTATTTTTAATCTGAATTTGCAGTGTATGTTCAAGGTTTTCATTTGCTTATTGGCAACTGGCTTGGTTCATAATCATATTTCTGTACACACAGAAGGGGCCCTTTAGGGTAAAATACCTACAACTGCAGGGCAAATTCTGGAATACATAGTCTTGAGGTATTATAATTATCTTGAAAATAAAAGTACAGATAATAAAATTGACTTTCAAGTCTTTTAAAGTCCTTGCCCATAGCTTCTAGATTATAGTATAGGAGGTAGGATCTGTTGCTCCAAGGAAGAATAGAAAAATTTGTCTTGTTGAAATATCTTTTAGTAAATTTAAATATATATTTTTTAATATACAGGAAGGAGTTCTTGTTTCTGGGAAATTTGGATTAGAGAATTAATTTAGTTATTCAACCAGTATTTATTATTATACACTTATGGGCCAGAAATTATATTAAGAACTCAAAGGATAATAAAATTTCCCAGCCACCAAGAACCATACAATTTAGATTATTAATCTACCAGAGGCATGCTAGGAATCAGCTTCCTTATTGCTGAGATCCCTGCTTTGTCCACTACTACGTCAGAAATTTTTGACCTTTCAACTATGGTATTCCCACATTAGCCTTCCAGATACTTCCATGAGAGTACTAGCTAAAACTTTTTTAAATAAGAAGTACTATCAATTGTTTAAGTCTTGAACACTAACAAACATAGCTGAGATTACTAGTTTGCCACACTTTATGACAGTGTTTCTAAATCTTTTTTATGAACCAACAAGACTGGAAAAATTCAAGCGCATATGGAGGTGAAAAGAGAAAGATGTTGTTGTAAATTGAATGTTCTACTAAGAATTTATAGAGAAGGCAGATGTTGAAAAACCATCCCTTCTTGTGATATTTGCAAACTCAACTTATACTCACCATGGGAATTTCACCATGTGACCTTTGAGAAGACTCGAAGTTTCTACTTTTATAGTACTGTACATTGTTGAGATGCTTAAAAATTAACTAAATTGTACGTCCAACTTTGTCCAGTATTATTAGTAATACTCTAACAAATTGCATAGATTTACGTAACAAACGACATAGATTTTATTTTTGACACATTAATTCCCAGAAGTGATACGCTCTCAAATAGTAACTCAGTTAATTAATTTCTCTGAATCATGAGATTTAAGAGATTCCGTAAGCATGGACAGGAAAACATGCAAGTCAGTAAAATATTAACCTCTGTGTTAGCCTAGCAAGACAACTTTAAACAATGTTTTACGCTCCATTAGTCTGTTAAATTTTTTATCAACACAAGTTTAATAAACAAATGAAAACCTTGAACATACACTGTGAATTCAGATTAAAAATACACTACTAAAGAGACAAACTGTTGTTGCACTAGACAGTATATATTTTCTTAAAAATTGTAAATGGAATATAGAAGATAGTCAACCCATTAAAGTGAAGATTTATAGTTTAATAATTTTTCATAAGCTATTCCCTTATTTCAGTTGTTTAATTAATTTACTCTTTAATTTCTCTTTTCATACTTTAACTGCCATACATAAATGGCTACTAAAGAATCCGTCTTTTGAAAATGAGTGTACTGACATAGTCTTCTCTAATTTATAGAAGAATTTTCTGAGATTCTATAGGATATTTGTTTAAATACAGCCTGTAGGGGCTGGGGATTTAGCTCAGCGGCAAAAATGCCTGCCTGGCAGGCGCAAGGTTGTGAGTTCAGTTCCCGGTACCGGAGGAAAAAAAAAAAAAAATACAGCCTGTAATACTGATGGCTTACCAAGTAGCTATTGAAAATAAATAAATGTAATATCTTCTGAATGAAATATGTCACATGGATCAATCCATTTGAATCTGCAAGATAGTTGTTACTATTTCCATGTAAATAATCTGAGCTTTAGAAGACCCCTTTAATTTGCCAGAATGCATAGCTAGAAAGGGAACTAGGACTTCATTCCAGGATGTCAGAATTCAAAGGTTGAGCTTTGAAACTCTGTGAAATTCTAGTGTTCTCATACCATGCCAAACAGTCCATAGTGAAACAAAGCTGTCACATAGGTTAACATAGGTTACTAAAAGAAAAATAATTACACAAAATTACACAAGCATGCACAGAGACACACACATAGTGACCAAAAGGAAAAGAGTAAAATTCAAACATGATCATTTTTAAAACAGATGGTGGATTTATAAATTGCCATTTTTACTTTGTTCTTTATTCTTTTCTATGTATTTCTGACTTCCTAGAGAATATATTTACTATTTTGTAAACAAGTTCAGGTGGAAATCATTATCAGTGTTTCCTTGCAATATGTATCAATAGTAGTAATCAATAGCAGAACACATTCTTATGATGGCGCCCATATTTGTTTATAATAATAAACATTCTTATATTTGTTCCAGCAAGTCTAATATTTTAGAGATATTAAGGTTATTGAAAAATATTCTCCTCTTGGGGCTGGGGATTTAGCTCAGGGGCTGGGGATTTAGCTCAGCGGCAAAGTGCCTGCCTGGCAAGTGCAAGGTCGTGAGTTCAGTTCCCGGTACCGGAGAAAAACCAAAAAAAAAAAAAGAAAAATATTCTCCTCTGGAAGCATTTCCCTTAGCATGATTGTATATTCCAAAATTAGTTGCTCACTCTGGGGAATAAATATCAAACTCCCACTTTGACTAGCATTTCATCAGACTTGACGCAGGCACTACTGAGTAGTATCCAGTTGTCTTCAGATTTCAGTAAGATGACGTATTTAACCTATTGCTTCACAAGATAAACACAATAAATATTAGCCAAGTACAGTTGAATAAATACATATGTGTAATGTGTATGCATATATATACAGAAATGGGAATAAATATTTAAAATATTAAATTTTTATTCTGGGAAAATGGCATTGATATTTTCTCCTTTATAATTTTTCAATTCAATAGCAGTGCTCCAGTGGAATTCTGCTTAACCAATTGGCTCACCTCTCCATTTTTCTTGCATTTCTAGCATTTCATGCTTTTTTCTCTTGTGCTATAGCTCCCAAAACGATTATGTTTTCCTGAAATTTCTTTTCCAATTTATATCTGTTATTGGAACCATAATCATTAACTAATTTACAGGTGACTGGAGTAAATACAGTTACAAAAAGCTGTAATTTCAATGAAAAAAAGAAAAATTTAGAAGCATTAATCAAAAATGAGTTTCTAAAACAGTTGCTGTCCATTTTAACTGTGAGCAAGGTAATTGTAAAAATTGGAGAAAAAGTTAAGCTGGAATATTCTATACTTTAATGATTGGGCAGAATTCCGAAATTTGTATTCTATATTTTTAAAATGTCAATATCTCCTGCCAACATAAGTATCTGTGATATGAAGATAACACATTTCAGTATATGTTATGATTGTAACCTAAAATAACTAGAGTTATGTTGAATTACTTATACTTCACATTTTATTTTCAAAAATATTTCACAATATATGTATAATCAATTTCTTTAAGCTTATTTTTGCAAGCAAAATATTCATTGTAAAGCATAACTTTGTTACATCACAAAAAATCTATTGGCATCTTATGACATGTAAGTAAATTACAAGGAAAATGCAAAATATTATGTGGTATTGAAATGTAAAGGACAAAAACCACAAAATTTAGAACTAACAAAAATTTTCTCATGTCTAAAAATGTCACAAGTTTTACAATTTAATAAATACTGAAGAATACCTTTGTTCAGTAGCAGCATCATCGCCAATAAGGTTTATCTGAGTTGTGATGTGAATCTCACTTTGGTAAATCTTAAAGTATCACGAACAGTCTTTGTGAACCTGTATACCAAAGAGCTTTGCCAACCTACATAGTCATATATTCATTTCAAATGAACTCTTACCAACTGGCTTTAAAGGAGCTCTTTAACCCATATAAATTCAATATATCAGGGATACTTTTAGGAAAATTAACTTGAATCCCATATGAGTTTAATGATTTTAAATACAACTTACATTTAAAATATTTGGGCACATGAATCATCAAAATAATTATTTTCTCACATTAATGTTATTTTTAGCATCTAAAATACTCAATAGTGGTTGTCAAACACTATGATTAATTGCTAATGAAATTTTTAACGTAAAATTCAGAAGTAGGTCTTGAATCTTTTCAGGTGCTGGTTTTGAAAGTGTTTCAACCCAAAAAGTTATATCTTAGTGATTTTCAAGAATTTTTAATTATATGTGATTCAGTTTTTATTATTGTTTAGGCAGTATTTTGCTAAGTGAAAATTATTTTACAGTAAATGTTATCCAAATCCACATTACAAAAGCAATTAGTATATTTGTTTTTCCTACACTCTGACCCAGTCTCTCTGAAGATAAGCTGAAGTGACTGAATATATTGTGCTATGTGGGAAAATATATATAAGTGTGTTAGCTTCAGATAAGAACAAATGGTCAAACAGTTGTAAATGCCTTTCTTTTCTATTTCAGATATATGTTGGAAGATCTGAATGAGAAGAAAATAGATGAAAGGCTTTTAGAGGAGAAAACGTAGTCTGCAAATAGTCAAGAAAGGAATGATCAAAACAAAGAAGCAAATCTGTCCAGATGCTGGAGGAAAGAGCTAAATAGGAAAGAGCTGTGGCGCATATGGTAGGCTGCGTTCACACCATAAATCTGAGCCCCTCGTATGGAGTGTATGTGCTCTGAGATGCCAAAGAGTGCATTAAGATATCTTGGCTCTAATTGGGAACTCTGTAAATGTCAGTGCATTTATCATGTTGTTTAGGCACCACTACTTAAAACCACAGCAAAGAATTTATCTCTTTGGTTAGTGTTTGGGTCAAAAGCTTCTCCAAAAAATGTTTCCCCTGGTTTCAAGTTACTCTCTATGTTACTCAGTCTTAATCAACATATGGGACCCTTCAGTCTATCTCAGGAAAAAGAATAATTTAAATTGCCTTCAAAAAGTCAGTACGTTTATTGGTGATTCTAACATTAAAGACTGATTTGAGAAAAAGAGAAGATGTATAGGATAAAATTTGACTTTGGGAAAGCATAAAAATGAGCTACCTTTTAAATAACATTCAATATTTTATTAGAAACATTACAAATGTGATAACAGCTAAATGAATGAAAATCCGCATACACTGCCAATTTTATAGAAATGTCACTAATACAGCATGTTACAAACATTTTACATTACTCACCCTCCATAATGTATTCATTGTTGTAGTCTTTATATAGTTCTTCACATCAGTGAAAGCATAGTGTTTGCTGAGTATTTGAGTTATTGTTGAAAACACTGAAATTAAAACCAACATTACGGAAAGAAGGCAACATGATTCACTACCTACTTCTCAAGCTCCAGTGTGGCGATAAGGCAAAATATAGGTATAGGCCCAGTTCCATCTCACTTCAAAAATTAAAGGTGATATAAATGAGAAAAAAACTCCACTGATTATTTATGATTTTTTCTCCTTCTAGGAAAAATTTAATGTAGACATTTATGGACTACTCAACTACAGTTACCTTTAAAAATTTCTTACTAAAGTTTTAAGCAAATTAAAATCCCTCTCCATCTTAATCATCATTTAGTAAAGCAGATACCGCAGCTTATTTTGTAAAAGAGTAAAATATGAAAATTGGAATTTATCTGTGAGGCAACACTTTACATGTGCAAAAGTCAGACCCAAATCCTTTAAGACAGGTGGTAATGTGATATGTTCCCTAGAAACTTGATGTCAGGTTATGAAAGCATGGTCACATCATCCATTTTTATGCAGATGGGAAGTTAAATTATACAGTGACTTGTGTGAGCTAAGCAAAATCAGTGAGGAATAAAGATGAAAGAAGGCAATGTGTTTATTTATCTGGATATGTGTGAACACCAGCATGCATGCATTTTGGTTCTAAATTTATTATTTTTGTTGTTGGATAAGAAAAACCACAGCTGTTTTACAGTACTTGGTAAAAGCTAGTGATTAAATAAATGTTTGTTGAATGAAATGAATTTTTATCAGCAGACAATATACATTCCATGGATATGCTGCATGTAAAATATCACTCTACAAAGCTTCAGATGCTAAACTAAGTCTCTCACTGGAAATTTTAGTTTTTTCTCAATCTACCCCAGCCCTAGGCTAATTCAACACTCTTGTATATGGTATTTTCTTCTTCTTACAGAGAGATACTTTTATCATTATTTTTGAGAACAGCTTGTTTCACTAGGGAACCTCATAAAATGGACATATCAGGACACTATGGAATACTTGAGATTCAGTTTTACTAAAATAGATTTAGTGGTTGTTAATTTGAAATAAAAATTGAGCTGGACATCCTTTATGTTAGAACAACCTGGTAACCCTATTTAGGTTGGTATTCAAGCTATGCCCATAAACATCATTGAGCTCACAGAGTCATAAAACTTTTCCATGCTTTCGTGCTTCAATAAAGCCATGTAGTAGGTGGAGTATTAAGACAGGATCTGCTCTTCTCACTTGCTATAAAGATGTTTCAAAGGCTTTGCTTTTCAAACAATATTAATGTAAAACCTTTTCATATTTTAAAAAAAATCACAGGATTCTATAGTAATATTTTGCTGTCAAGTCATCCCAAAGTGTATTAGAACTGGCAAGCAGATGACAAACATTTCAGGGAGGTACAAATCGTATTTTTTAATCTTAAAATGAGATTGAGAAAAAAGGAGAAAATATGCATATGCTCCCTGTGTAAGAAAAAAAAACAGAGATGAGATGGTGCTCAATTAAATAAACTGATCATAAGATTAATTCAATAATCTTATTATATAACATTTTTGAAAATTTGAGCATCATCTTTTTTATTAGTATGTGTACACCAGTCACCATGGGAAGTTAGTGTATGTATATAACACATCTTAATCCTATTTTCATTCCCTTCCCACCCTTCCCTTCTCCCCCTGCTCCATCTCCTTGTGGGCTTTCATTTTGCAAACTTCAGAAGATTCCTATAAGTAGCTACTGAAATGATTTAATGTTAAGCAGATTTTCTGGCCAGAAAATTATTATTCACATATGATCAATAGAGTTTTCTCTCAATTAACAATGGGTAACAGATGCATTTTACCTCCCAATCTGCAAGCATTTCTAATACATCTACGAAGTTTTTGGGCAGTGTAAACTTTGATTGGCATAGAAATGTGGAGGGAATTTTTTGAATTTTAAATTTTATTTTCTAACTTTCTTAATACATACTGTTCCAAATCTGTTGCTTCCACTTCTTAAAAATGATGCAAATGTTGGAAATAATACTCTGCACTCATTCTGCATACTTTTAACTATGTATATGATGATTCATTCTTATGATATGACTTTTCTACAGTAGAGTGGGCTTTTCATTTTTCTAGAAGATAGCAGGCAAAAGAAAAGGAGAGAAATAAAAGCGTTAAATCATCCTCTTTCCTGCCATATTTGTTTTTTCCTCATTATAGACATGGCACAAAGTAATTGCTTTCTGCAATGTTTTCATTTGCACAATATTGTGTTGTAGACACCCTAACATATTCCAGGGCATATTTTGAGTCTCCGTTGCCTCCTCCCTTTAGCACTCAATGCAGATGTGCCTCTGGTGGTATTGCATGACTAATTCGCAAGTCTACATTGGGTCTTAAACTGTGAAAGTGGCATAGTTTTACTGGCTTTGATTTTAAATAATAACACTAACATTTCCCCTAAGTATACAGGTGTGTTATATCTGCAGCATGGAATCACTTAGCAGTGTTATCAAAATATGCCATGTCAAAGTGTTTTAATGTCCAGGTAAATCAAATAAATCCAAGTATACCTCAGTCTTACCTTCACTGGGGCACCATTCCTGAAGGGGCACCATCGTTATTGCTCCTAGGAATAAAATCAAAAACATGTACAATGTAAGAGTCTTAATAGATATAATACTAACTTAGAAAAATTATATAAATGTTCTAATAATAAATATTTACTAAATGCATAATATGTCCCTGGTTCCATTACAGATGCTCAAATCCACCCATGAACAAAAAAGGAAGGATTTCTGTTCTCATAAAGCTTAACTTTTAGTCACCATGTACATGGGAGCAACCCGAAGGAGCACAGCAGCATCCTCACGAGACCATCGGTCCTGGAAGCTGACTCCTTTCTTATCCATCACTGAAAGAAGGCCTACAGGAAAGGAAAGACTACGGATATTCTAAAAATTTAGTCTGAATATCAAGAAAAATGTCATGGAAATAAAAACCTCTACTTAGTTTTATCTTTTTTTGTGTTTTATCTTCTTATTTAATTACTTAAATACCGGGATTTAAGACACTAGCAAGTGACTTATTCTAAGTCTCACATGTCTTCTCTATTAAAAATGAACTGATCATGAAGATACTTTCTACCAAATATTTTGAAATATCCATTGGTCATATCAACGATAATCTATCTTATCTTGATATAAATATTTATATATACATAAGTATTTTTATTCTGTGAGAATATTACACAACAAACTGTGTATGTAAGCACAAGGCAGAAGAAGGATACTAAAGGTGCTTCTTACACATAACTTGTGCATATATATATATATGTATGTGCATGTACATGTACGTGTGTGTGTGTGTGTGGCATGTTTAACTATTGAGCCCAAGGCCTTGTACATACTAGTAAGTGGCCTAGCACTGAGCTACATCCTCAGCCCCAACACACTCTCTTCTTAAAATACTTCCTTAATATAAGATATAAGTATGCTTTTCATATAATGTGGTAATGGCAGAACTAGCTCAGTAGGGGCTGGGGATTTAGCTCAGCGGCAAAAGCGCTTGCCTGGCAAGCGCAAGGTCGTGAGTTCGGTTCCTGGTACCGGAGAAAAACCAAAAACCCAAAAAAAAAAAAAAACTAGCTCAGTAATAATCAGTCTTTTTTGAAACATGACACAGAGAAAATAAGTAAAATATTTATCATCATTTATGAGAGAGGATGATACATTGTTAGACCTAGGTTAAATATGGGAAATGATGACAAAATAATAAAATGAGAATGGTGCTGGAGTACAGAACCTATTCATACTGAAAAGAGAAAGAATATTTTGCAAGACAAAATGTGGTTTTGGATCTAAAAGAAGAATTCATCTAAATGAAAACCATTGTAATGGCAGGTTCCATATAACAAGTGTAATATGTCCTGGCCAGTGTCCTATAGTAATAGTGGTTGTCTGACCCAGTTACTGTGAACTTGATTAAATGCGAAGTTCTGTCTAGCAAACACTTTCTCCAGTCTCGCTATGGAGGAAAAAAAGACAAAGACACTTTTGTTTTAGTATCATAATTTATGAATTACTACATTTAAATACGATATAAGCTACTCTTAAAATATAGGGAGTTGATATTTGAAGAGAATGAAGTTTCAAAGAGCTCATGACAGTAGCAATAACTTTCTTCAGGGACTAAAGGGTTGATATTGACAGGCATATGTTAGTCAAACTAGAACAGTGAAAATAGAATACAGAGCTGAAATAGTGCATTTTAATAAACATAATTTTATAAATGGGAGTCTATATAAAATGGTAAACAATTGATCTTCATTAAATATATAAGGAATTCATTATGATGCATTCATTATATTGGGATGCTACTCCTATGTACAGATATTTTATTAGCAGTGCAGATAATGTGATGATATAAAAGAAACATGCAATTCAACAACACAGGATAAGGGCCAAAAAAGTATTGATGACTAGCATGAGAAGGGAAGTTGATCAAAACTTCAGAGGCTTTGGATGTGTGCAGGAATGAGATTTGCAGGTTAGTAATTTCATTGTCCACTTACTAGACAGACTTGAGAGCTTAATAATTAACCTCAGCCTATTTATAGAATTTTAAAAACATGGTCATTCCTGAGAGCTCTGGGTTGCTTATCGTCCTGCTTTTGGGGCTGACAAGGTCACACAGAATTCCCGTGTGAAGACAGAACCTAACCTCAAGGTCCAAATTCCTGAGGTTGCAGTGAAGGTACGTTGGCATGAGAACATGATAAAAGAGCAGGCGAGGCATTTTATCGTCTCCCAGATCCCCCAGAGCAGTTCTTTGAAGGCGTTTTTTAACCTATGTGCAATTCCATCCCCTTTCATTAAAGATTGCTCAATTATCTCAACAGCTTCTCTCAGGGTTAAGTGAATTACCTTGGTGTTCTGAAAGGAAACCAGACTCTGAGGAGTTGCAAAGACACGCTTACTAACCTATGACCAGGTCGCAGTTAAACTTGCTTATAAAATTTACTGGGATTCTTCGCTCTATGCGTTGTTTTTCCACCCCACTCTGAGTCATCCTCTGCACTGCTCACGTGGTCACATTCCGTAACAATCAACATCTGCAGCAGCCTCTTGGCCAAAATAAATAAAATTAAGCGGATGATTCCGTGGCTTATGCTAAACACTTTTTTAAACAGGTTCAGATTTCTGTCTTAGGGAGTACAAAATATCTCCACATGCCGGTTTTCGTTTGCTTTTGTGTATATGAGATCGAGAAAGAGGAATACAGAGCTAAGACAGAGAGACAGAAAGATCACAATCATAGAGTTATCCAAAGTTACTCAACACAGTTGTACAATTCTTTTTTAATTAAGAAATGTTTCCAGTACAAATCACGGGGCCTGCTTTCTCATAAAAGAGTTTCAATCCATTGTCTCCAGTGTCTTCCTCCCTATCACTAAGATGAAAGCCAGCCCTGTTAATTCCCGTAGAACCTTACTGGAAGGGTTTTGGCCCTATTGTTATCAGTTTTGCCCCTGGCTATAGTAAAACCCTATTATTCCCCCTGCTGTCTCATTTTGTAGGCATGAAACAGACAGTACAAATGCTGGCAAACAGCACCAAAGGGCTGACTTGTTCCATTGCATCACAGATTTGAAACAATCAGGACACCCATGTTGACTAAGCCAGGACACTCAAAGGGCATTTTGTCAGGTTGAGTGCAATTACACCTGGTTTCTTTCAAGATCCTATCTTCTGTCTTTTCATTTTCACATTGTTATGTCCTTCGCTTTTAGATGTGTTTGTCACTGGCAGTGTGTACTTAAAATTTTCTTGGGTTATCTACGCTGCAAATCTTTGCCCTTAACAGGACCATTTATCTCATTGATCTGTAATGTAATTACCGACTGAGCTTTTAAGCTTGAGTCTCTAATCCTCCGGTTCTGTCTCCTGCCTTTCTTTCTTTCCTCTGTTTTTTTTAATGTATCTTTTCTCTCTTATATTCATTTCTCTCTCTTACTGTTTTGTGTGTCTTAATTCAATCTGTTCTAGCCACAGGGCATTGTTTATTGCTCTTTTATGAGTGAGCATTTCTATCAGTAGGTGTCAAGTACAGATCAGTGGTTGTCAGTATTGCTCCCCAAGGAAGGATTGGCAATGTCAAGTTTTGCTGGTTGTCACAACGGTGGCCTGGGTGTTGAGAAGGGATGCTGGCATCTAGTGGGCAGAAGGCACAGATATTGCTAAGCATCTCACAGTAAACAAGACAAGATCTTGAGGTTTATTTCAAAAGTAGTGACTTTCAGAGTACAGGCTCTCTGTGGGTTACTTCGCAGCTGCTAAACAATAAGCTGGTACTCCACTGGCCCCTCATTTGAAAGTTACCTTTCATCTCTGTCTTTTCCCCATGTCTTCCTACAAATATTTGGTGCTCTGCTCTGCATTATATATATTTCAGCATGGATTTCTTTTTACTGTTTACTGTACTTGGAGTTCATTAGGACTTTGAAATAATATACTTCATCTTTTATGCAAAATTCCCAACTATTATATCTTCCCATTTGTCCTTGTCCCTTTCTCTCCCAGCTTTTTATAATCCAGTTAAACACACACTGCAATTTATTTACCATTTCATCCTTATCTCTGAGTCATTCGTATTTTTTAGGTTTGGACTCTATATGTACCAGTTTTTGCATAATATCTTCTGAATTAAATATTATATAACAAGTTCCCTTTTTAAATGTACTATGTTGATATTCAATCCAACCAATGAAATTTTGCTTTTGGCTATTTAATTATTTATTTTCAGAAATTTGGTTAGAGTTTTGTTTTCTTTGTCTCCTATGCTGCACATTACACTTTTAAATTTTAAAGAAAGCCTTTTATTTCTTTAAGAGAATAAGAAGAGCTACTTTTTATCTGTAATCACTATAGTTCAAACCTATATGAATATATTTCTTTGTTTCCTTTCTGGACTTATGATATCTTGTTTTACTGTGCACTCATTTATTTTAGGAAGACACACTCACTGAAAACAGGACATTGGTGAGACTTAGGTGAGGTTGCCTTCAAGAAGACTTGGCTTTACATTTGGGGACACTATCAGTCTGAGAATTCTTCAATTAAAAGTAATAATTTCAGGGCATTAGAAACACTTATCCCAATTTGATATGCAAATCCTTAGGAATTGTTTATTACCTTTTGTCATCTCATGTACTCATGCTCCCATGTATGTGCTATGCTTTGAAAATGGTTTGTCATAGGACCTCTGAGCTATGAGGTACGCACCCTTAGAAAGGGATTAGTGCATCCCTGGGGTGTAGATGGAACTGGTTTAGGTGCTCACAAGAGCAGGTAAAGCAAGTCCTCTACACCCCTTCCTCTTATGCCCCTTCCACAAATATTTACTTACCCTTCTGCTTCCCGCCATGACTTAAGGGTGCACAAAGACCTAGCCAGAAGCCAAGCAGATGCCAGGACTGTTTTCTTGGAGTTCCTAGCCTCCAAAATTGTGAGCCAAAATTTACTCCATTCTTTATAAATTATGGAGTCTCGAGAAATACAGTACCAGAAAATGGAGTAAAATAATCTGCAACACTCTGATGACCCAACTTAAAGATGAGAGGATCTTTAAGACATTTCTCACCTTCGTGGACCCAGAACCTTGACTTTGTCTCCACCTTTTTTTAAAGGCACTAAATGCGAAACACAGATCTGCTTAATTGACAAATATTCTTGGAGCAAACGTGGATTTGCTCCCCGTGCTTGCTCACTTCTCAGGATTTCTGCTTTCTTTACAATTTTGACCCAGTAACTTCTCGTTCAATCCTCTATCCTGTAGTATTTTATAAATATATTTAAAAGATATGCTTGCTCTACATTGGTAATGGCTTTTGCAAAGGATAGGTACAAGTATTTACTGAATAATAAGGCAACATTTTAAAATATTATAACATATCTACTGCTTAGGGAATAGCTCCAGTTTATCTGTGGGCATAATTTCTAATATACTTGACATAAAGTCATCATTAGATGTACTAGTACCTTAGGAGTCCAATGGATTTGGAGTTAATATGAACAATAGGGGGCAATTTCAGTTGATTCCACACACATTTATTAACATGTCAGCACAAGAAATGATTTAGTTTCTAATGTAATGTTGCTAATAACAATGTTAGTTAGCTATTTGCTGTTTTTGCTCTGCTTTTGTTTTTGTTTTTTGGATGAGTCCTCAAACGCTTAGGTTCAAGTGATTCTCATGCTTCAGTTTGCTGACTCTTAGACGACCATCATATATCATCATGGTCAACTTTATTGTTTTGTATTTTTTTATTTTAAAGAGAAGAAAACAATAACAAAATAACAACAATGAAGACAAAAGCAAACAATACAAAAATAATGAAAATGATACAGGATTTCAAAACAAGATGATAGGAGTTAACAATTGTTGCTATGTTACATATTGTTATCTTCAATGAAGTTGCTCAGATTAATCTTAGTATCATAATAATACCTACGATAAAATCTGTGCTTGATGTATGCCAAGTATGTGTATGAGCTCACCTAATCATCAAACTCTAAGGCATGAATCATCATACAACAGAAAAATTGGAAGCACAAAGAAATTAAATCACCTAAGTAGCATAATCAGCATGTAAAGAAGAGAGGATTTGTTCTCAAATCATAACTCTTATGCCCATGTCCTTAACTATATAAAATGATTGTGTTCACATTTTAAAAAGCAATTTTATTAATTCATAGAGATTGGTAACCTGTTGCTAATAATAATTACTTTTGATATTCCTGAAAATCCCAATAATATAAATTTATATTTTCACCTTGTCCTGAAAGAGTTTTTGGGGAAAGAAATGGATTATCTTATTCAAGAGTTAACTTGAAGACCTCAGAGATTTTATTAACTTTATATCTATAATGAGCAGTACTTATGGCAAGGTCACTAAATAAATATAAAATTAAGTATTATTAATTTTGTAATTTAAATTATTGAACAAATAGATTTTGCATTTTATGATTTGATAAGCAGAGATTCTTTTCAATACCATACCTTACATGAGAACTTTGAAGATCTCTGAGGAACCTTTCCAAAGGAACTCTATTCAAGCAGAACTAAATCTCTCCACATAAAGGCACCTCTCCACATGAAGAGTTTCTGAATCATCATTGCAGCACAGTGGTAGTTGTGGATGGGAACCATGGATAAATTGTGGTTACTTTTACCCACTAAAAACAGTTACACATCATAAAAAAAGAATAGTAAACTACAATAATGGTGTCATTTTTTAATTTATAAATATACCAATTTTCAGAGGGTTCAAATAGATTAAAAATCATGTGTATATGTAATAAAAAGTGAATTTCCCCAGGAATTTGGCATCTACTGAAAATATTCAGTGTTATGAAGGATATGAGGAAAGGAAAGGAAATACAAAAATTCCATCGAATTTTCCAAATCCTCAAATTCCAAGATATTTGAATTAGTACCTGCCATTTGGCTGATAAATGAATTGGAATTATTTGGAAATTAATTATTGTCAAGAGACTCAATAATTTCCCAAGGACTAGTAGATATTTTAGTTTTACTTATTTTGAAACACATTAAGGAAATTGACTAAAAGAAGTTGGAATAGAATCATGTTGATTGAAATAATTATTTGTTTTTCTTGAAATTTTATGGAAGTAAGTAATCCAGAAGAATGCCCTCAAATCATTCTTTCTTCCAGTGGAAACAATACTCAATTCAAAATATTATATAATTCATTACTTTTTTAAAGTCTGGGGCTAGAACCCAGATTCATGTGCATATGAAACAGACACTGTGCTCTCAGCCCCAACTATGAATTTTTAAATTTACACTACATCAATAATTATAAACTCAGATGAATGTATTTGTTTTCCATTTGGTCCCTGAAACTTCATTTTTTACTCAATCAGTTTCTAAATACATTTATTTTAAGATGAGAATAAATATTCAAGTGTTCAAGTGTTCCTAGGAGCACAAAATCCAGCTTCGTTAAAATCTTTGGTATAATTAGGTTTAATTTCTAATATTATTGTTATTTTTAAAGAAAATCTACAACGTTGTCAGAATTACTTTGAAACATCAACAAATCAAGTCAGTAGCTCAAATGATAATGAAAGATGATTTGATTGTGCTAACAGCTTTGAGAATATTAAAGAATTTCATGTTTGTTGCTGCTCTAATAGTTTTAGTTTTATTCTTTGATTTATTTAAATAAAAAGTTCACAAAACGATTAGGTACATTTCTAGGAGAAACTTCTTTTTCCATGCATGTCAAATAGAATGTGAATAGCTAGTGAGTTCTTGCCAGAGTTTTCAACATGTCTTCGCTGTAGTTTTGCAGAGTCAAAGAAATGGTCTGATATCTATGATGTTGGACTTACCATTAAGAAGAAGATTACATGAGTCTATTTTTTAAATTTTTAATAAGTAATGAAAAGTATGCAATTTTTGGTTTCACTTAAATATTTTCTAGACAAACATAATGGTATTGCCAGGAATCTTCAAGTCACCTTTATTTTGACTGCAAATTTTCATAGGAGAAGTGGACAGATATTCAGGTGAATTTGCATGGTTTATACTAATATGGTATAGTCTTAAAACTCACAGAACTAATGAATTAATTTAACACCTAGAAAGAGCCTTTGGGACTTTTTTCTCCTCTAGACTTGTAGACAATCTGAACACTTTTCTCCTATGTTCATAACCACATGTTTACCTACATATGCATAAAGAGATTCCAAAACATAAATTCTCAGAAAATCACTCACAGAAACACAGAAAACCTTTTCACATCAGCCACAGTAGTTATTTCAACCTCTCCTCTACTTGCCTCTTTTAACTGGATCTCATGCTTCCTGCTGAGAATCATTTGAAATTTTGTTTAATCCTCAAGCTCACCAAAGTCCTCCACATCCTTTCCATTAATTTTTGATAGTCTTTTCTCAACTTCAAATTCAATCTCTGATTTCTCAAAACCATCATATATGTAACTGTCAGGCAGACATATATATTTATAACACTGCATAAAAAAATGGATGAGGCCTGCCTGGCAAGC
>NW_004955407.1:27678493-27693493 GCF_000276665.1 Chinchilla lanigera
ACCGGAGAAAAACCAAAAAAAAAAAATGGATGAGGATGAATAATGACTGAAATATTAAACCTCCCGGCCCCTAAAAGATGTAACCATCAAGAGAAGCTGTTTTAGATAAGGAAAGGATACAGGTAAAAATTCATTTTTACCTTTGAGCATGAGAAGCAAAGGGATAAAAAAGAATCCACTTGACATTCAAAATGCAATCCAAGAGAATTAGGAACATAAATTTTTGAATTTTGGAAAACACCAACGCATATTCCATTATCTTTTTCAAGAGTTACAAATGCAAAACACCTATTAATTTCATAGGAGATGATTTCAAAAGCCTGGTTGAGAGGCATACTTTTTCAGTGGTTACCTGAAAATTACTTCTTTCATCTAGTTTCCACAGTATTCTGAGTTCTTACTTAAAACAAGGAAATACCTACACTAAATACCTAAAAAAAATCTTGATTGTTTCTTCCCTCTTCTTTACCAAGACTTAACAGGAATTAGTCCCTCCCCAGCCAATATATTTCAGTTTCTTAGTTGCCCAGGTAATAGTTTCTGTTCCAGTTCCAGTTGCTCCTGTTTCTTATAAATGACTGGTCACTGTGATGCACATTGTATAAACCAGTCCCTCACTGACAAGGCAATCTGTCTCTGTACCTCCTGTTTGCTTATCTCATATGTTTATATGAGCCCTAGACCACAGGAATCAGGGCCTGACATTCCTGGAATGATCCTGATCAATGGGAATAGATGTAAATAAATCTCCCTGAAATCCTGGGTATCATTTTGGTGTTTTTGCTTGCTATTGCATCTGGTGCATCAGCTGGGAAAACCAACCATGCTGAAGTCTTTGCTCTCTGGAAGTGGCCCACTTGGATGGAGCAAGGACTTCTCCAAGTCCTAATGGGAAGATGAACCCTGGAGATTTCCTAAGTCCTCTTGCAGATCTGGAGGAGGACTCCTGGCTCCCTGGTCAAGTGGCTTACGTTGGACCCCAAAGGGACGAGGACACAATATATTTGTCTGTCTGTTTGCCTGCCTGCTTGACACCCTGGTGCATCTCAGTTAGTCTGTCCATACTGCTCAGTTTGAGCAGAAAAAGAGCCTGATCAACTCTTGTTAGTTAAGGCCACCCTCAGGGGAAAGGGGGTTGGAAAGTTTAACCTCTGAGTGACTCCTGAATGATAGTGTAAATAAGTGAATGGACAATGTAAGCAACAGGCTTTTCCATCTGTTCACCAAGGCTGGGAAGCACTGGTGGCGGTGGCTGATGGGGCCCTTACCTGCTGTTCCAGGGTGATTTACATATGGTAAAATGGAGCCCTCACACCCTCCTTAGCTAAGGCATATGTAAGTCCCTACGAGGGGCATGGCCAGGCGAGCATCTGAGTGGGCTGTCTCTGAAGCACACTCACCCTTTATCTGTTGCATCATTCAAGGGTGTACAACACACATGTAGGGAGCCAGAAGTGGGAATTCATTAGTCAAAGTTCATAGTTCCTGAGTGCAGGAGAAAGGACTTTTAAGGAGTTAAAAATAGAACAAAACCACTCCATGCATCTCAAAAAAAAAAAAAGGAAAAAGATGCCCATTCTTCTGGACAATTCCACCTTGGCATCCTTGTCAGTTGCTGCAGTTGCTGCCAACACCTATAGCTTCACTCCCCACTCCCAACTCATCTACTGCCAGCCAATTGAACTGGTTCCAGCTATCCATTGCCAGCATTTGGCCACAGAGGCCCACCCTCCAGAACCTTCTGCTTACATACCTGTCCTGGCCAAATGGTGTCATCTAATGCCCACTCAAGATGACTGTCAACAATTCCTTCTGAGTTCCACATTCTGACTGGGGAAAAATTGGACTGTCAGCCCTGACAAATGAGTTGCACCCTGTCCAGCCTGAATAGATAAGACAGACTGAGCTCTATCAAATTGGGCCCCTGAGAGCCTGACTTTCCAGGTAGACAATGAAACAAAACTCTGCTTTCAAAAGTTCCTTCTACCAAGAAGTTACCATCACCAGGGCAACTGGGACTCTTGCCTCTCACCCCTTTTTTCAGGCACAAACTTACAGGATGAGCGGACATCTCTTTCATACCAAACCAGTCAGCCTCCCTCTTGTTTAATCCTGCACATTCACTTTTGACTGTTCCCTCAGAGGAAAATGATGTTTGCCTCAACCTGAGACAGATAACTGAAATCCTGAAGTTCTGAAAACTCTCTCCTCCCAGAGGTACAGAATAAAGACTACCTCTCTGCCTGATCATCAACCATACCACCTCACCATGACCCCCATTGCTATCAGATGTCACAATCAGGCATCCAGTCACACATCAGCTAGCTAGACTGTTAATCACCTTGGGCAAGATCTCTATGCTGTTAACAACACAGCCATTACTTTACACTATGAGGTTCCTGACTTATACACACTTTCTGCACTGTTTTAAATTCAAAGGATGCCTTCCTCTGCTTGTGAGTTGTCCCTATAAGGCCCTTCAACTGGGAAAATCCTGAGACAAAAGGCCAGGTCACTTGGACTCTATTGCCAAAGGGGTTTAAAACTCTCCTACTATTTTCAGGGAGGCTTTGTTGACAGACTTGGCTCTGTCACAGTCCCCCAAGCTAACAGTATAGACTGTCAAACTACTAAAATACACCTCTCCTGCATGTAAAGCCAGTTCAAGATCTCTGAGCTGCCAATGCCACCACGATTGCCTTCTGTATACATTGCCTCAGTCTCCAGCCACCCACAGACTGCTGGTACACTTATCTGGACCTAAATGCCTTCAGTTGGCTCCGGTCAGCCAGCTCCTCTTTGGAAAGACCCCAGTTCTGGACTCAAATTTAACTGACATGGACTCAACCTCCAAAAGGTCCAAAACCTCTTCACTGCAGTTCTGATTAATGACACCCAAGCTGCCTGCTGGAAAGACACAAAGGTATGCTACAATATCTGGCAGAGACTGGTTACAAAAAAAAAAAACTCCACAAATTTCTTAGAGCTGTTGTCTTCTATAAAATCTAGACCCCTGAGTCCACAAAACAATAAAAACTTCATCAGACCGTCAGCCCCTGAAAGTGCCCAGGTGCTTACCTGTGCAAATACTTAGGTTTGGTCTGCCTCCCCCTTTGCCTCTGTGCTCTAATAGCAACTGTCCTTCTGATCAAGAAAGCTGACAAGCTCACCTTAGACCAAGACCTAACTGCCCAGGTGCCACATCCACATGCTGTACTGAAATGAACTGTTCTAAAAATATACCCCCCTGACAGATACTGAATACACCCTGTTGATCAACAGAAGTATCTCTTTTAGAAATGAAGTCTGACTGGTTAGATATGCTGTGGTCACCTCAGACAAAACTATTTTGGCCAAACTCTCCTGCATCAATGATCTGCACAACAAACTGCTTCCTGCTGCCATTTGGAAACCTGCCACCGATGATGCAAAATAATCCAATCCAGAAGCCTAAGCCTCCTTGGGGATCCAACTGACTGAAATGTCAACCCAGCCACCAGACCTGCCCCCACTATATGTTCTGCAAACTCAAGCTACTGCACTGGCACCTGAATCCTTGCAGGCAGCTCAGACTTCAGTGTCTGTGTTATTGGCCCTGACCTCTCATTCCCTACCAGCACTGAGAGGACAATAAGTTTGTAGAGTCCTGCAGTAAAAAATCATCCCTAGGTATGGCCTATGCTTCATCATCAGCAGCAACAATGGACCTGCATTTATATCAGAGGTAAATAAAAAACTAGATTAAAGAAAAACTACATACAGCATATAGGCCACAAAGCTCTAAGAAAGTTAAAAACAGCTTGTAACCAGTTAAAAGACCAGCTATACCTATAAACATTCCCACACACACATATAGCACACGTATATGTTAACTATCTCTATGTTTCAGAAATCCAGCTTTAGATCCACTGGAAAATTTGCCTGAACAAATCCTCCAAAGCTCACTTTGAAGAGGCATTGCACTCAAACCCCTGTTCTGGTCACTCTGGACTCTGGCCAGCCCATGCACAGCTGAACACAATGGGCATCATTTATAAGATTGCTTCATAAATATTCCCCTTGATTTTTATGTCTTTTCAGGTTGCTTACCCCCATCCTTGCTTCCCTAACCCTACCGCTAGCTGTGGTTTTTGCCTTAAACTCTATAAGTATTTGCCCCAACAGAATAAAACAATCAATCAAACACTTGACCAAGATTTGATGTGTCTTCAAGACACACTGGACAGTCTCCTAGATCTGATTAACTCCTTCACTTCCTTTTCAGAGTCAACATGGGGTGAAACCATATAATAAGGGAAACAAGCCACAAACTCCTGGTGAAAACCTTCCAGGTTTGGGGACTTTGGCTAGGGCCCATCATAAGATGACTGACAACCCTAATGTTATTGCTTCTAGTTGGGCCTTGTTTCACAAGATCACATGTAACATGCCCAGAAAATTTCTGGGGAAACTAAAAGGAAGGGATGTAACAGAAAATGCCCCCCAGCCAGTATTTTTCAGTTTCTTACTTGCCCAGGTAGTAGATTCTGTTCCAATTCCAGTTGCTTCTGTCTCTTAGAAATAGCTGGTCATTGTGATGCATAGCTAGTCATTATGATGCACACTGTATAAATAAGTCCCAAATTGACAAGCCATTCTGCCTCTGTACTTTCTGCTTGCTTATCTCATATAAGCCCTAGACCACCAGAGATCAGGTCCTGATATTTGGGAATGATCCAGATCAGTGCCCATAGATGTAAATAAATCTACCTCCAAATCCTGGATGTCATTTTGGTGCTTCTGCTTGCCATTGCACATTTGTTCAAGTGAAGAAGTGGCCCACTACATAAGCAGGGCAATCTGTATAGAAAGCTGATAACAGTAGTGCTCAGAAGCATCCTGCAGTATCTAGACACATTGTTCATTTTCACCAACCACATTGAACCTGTTGTTAACTAGGAAGATGGACACGAATAACAGATACAGGGCTTGGGTAACTTTGAAGACCTTTCCAAAATAATTTTAGTGAAGTTAGAGGAGTAGGGGAAGAGAAATATGAAAAGAAATCACTGGGAGATTTCATTCTATACTGGTAAGCTTTCTATTGCTGTGTCACATACCAAAGAAAACACTTAAAAGGAAGGAAGATTTATATTGGCTCATGGATTTAAAAGTTCTGCCTATGGCCTACTGCCACCACTGCTTTTAGGCTAGTCAGTAATATCATGGCAAAAGGATGTGGCAGAGGAAATATGCTCACCTCATGGCAGCCAGGAAGGAAGTAGAGAAAAAAGGAAAGTGATGTAGAGGAAGACAGAAGACAAAAATCTACCCTTCCAAAGTATGATCCCAGTTACCAACTTCTACCAAACAAAGACCCATGTTCTCAAAGCATATTCCATGAATGAACTCTTCAGTGGATTAAACCAGTTGGTGAAGTTATAGCCCTCATCATCCAATCACTCTCTGAGTCCCAGGTCAGAACGGTATTGTATTGGCAATAAAGAATTCAATAAATGAGTCTTCAGGGGGACACTTCAGATTTAAACCATAACACATGCCATAAAAATACCATGAAAAAGATAATAGAATTGGCATTAAGCTATATCAAATGTATTCACATTTGCAGAAGTAGTAGGAGCAGTAGAAAGGTATGGATGAAATTATAAGAAAGAAACTTCAGGATTTGGGGGAAAACCACAAGTAATATCTCTTTCTCCTGATGTATCTAGAATCATTTGTGCTGTAGATATAAGCATTGCAGTGATAAATATCAGTATACAGTATTTCCTTTATTAATGTTAAGAGTTAGTGGAAGTGTAGGTTCAGATCTGGAAGAGTAGGATGGCTGGCACAGCTACTCAGTCACACATCCTCTCCTCCAAGACAAGCTGTATCTCATAGTGAAGAGCAGACATTACATATTGTGAACAGACTAAAATTCCAAAAGAAGAAGCTGAGTCAATTTTTCCAATAAACCAATCGAATATCTTATTCCCTTTTTTAGGAAATGAGGGAGAAACAGATGTGGAAAAGGGCCACATGGAAACAAGAGTTATAAAAATTAAGCGAATCCATTATCAAGCAAGAGTGAAGAAGAGAAAAGGAATGAGATGCAGACAGAGAGGCTAATTTATTTTGTGTATGATTCTAAAATAGGCTACTCCTAGGAATGAAGTCATGACATGTGAGACTGACTTTCTCTTCTTTCTGAGAGAAAATTTTCACTTTTGTTCTGAGCTTATCATTTGCTTTGCACAATGATTGCCTCTATTTGTTAGACACTATTACATGAGAATGAGCAAAGTGGTGAATGTGTGTCTTACATAAGTGGAAGAGATCCTCCCAGAAGGTTAATGTCAGCATACTTGAGTGTTTATTAACTAAAGTTTAAAAAAATCTTCGATAGAAGCAGTGGCTTGTTAATAGACTGTAAGTTAAAATTTAGAAGCATATAACTAGAAAGATGTCCAGAAGGACAAAGAGCATACTTAAAAATATGATCCTAAGCAAATAAATTGCATATAATTTCTAATAAATTTGAAAATGCATAGCATTGACAGAAAAGCATTATCTGTTATGACTTATGTCATGGATACCTCCCAAAGTCTCATGTGCTTAGAGCGGGGTCTTTTGGGAGTGATGAATCATGGATTTGTAACTCCAGATTAGTCCAATGATTACCATAGTTGTATAGGTGTACATGATGGACTTACTCAACAGGGAAGACACTAAATGACACCAACCAATAAGCTTGTGGTCTGGGTGGAATAAAAGGGGAAGAAAGAACAAAGTTACATTTCTTCTTGCCTGCCATGCCATGAATTATTTGTCTTCTGCTATGCCCATCTGCCATGCTGACCATTCTTGGACTTGGCTGACTATGGGCTGAAACCTCTACAAACTGTGAGCTAAAATAAATATTTTGTCCTCTAAGTTGTGGGCGTCAGGTAGTTTATCCACCAACAAAAAAGTAACTAACACATTGTGTCTAGTCAAGAGTAATAGAAGCACCAAACTGGAGAATTGCATAATATAAGGCATTCTGTACAATATATCACAAGTTCTCAAGGCAAATATTTTTTGATGATATCCACAAATGCACATCACAGAACAGGGACATGCCTATAGTTTTGGCATTCAGGAGACCAAGGAAAGACAATAATTTAAGCCCAGGATTTTGAGACCAAACTTAACAACATAGTGAAAATTTGTTTCAAAAAAAAAAAAAGATCTGGGTGCTGTGGTGTGTGCTGTAATCCTAGGACTTGGAAGGCTGAGGCAGGAGGATCACTATGAGTTCAAGGCCAGCCTGAGCTACATAGGAAGACCCTGGCTCCAAAAAAGAAGGTAATTACATACAGAGTTTTAATCATACTCAATGCATACTCTGTTGCTTGTTATGATATCTTGCATAGGGTGCACTCATAAAGTTAGTGAAAACATGGCCTCCTAGAAATAGTCTTTGGGCATGGGCATGGATTTTATTCTTTGTGATACTTATGCCTAATGAAATTTTCATTGCATAATGAATCAAAAAATTTGAAGCAGAAATTCTTCCTGTGATTTTAAAAACATTATTTTTTCCCATTTTCTCATTTTCATTTTGAATTTGGGTGTATATTGCATGCATGAATAAACATTAGACTCTTGAAGAGATAGAACTCCTAGTTTCAGATCAGGAATTCAAGACAAGTTGCTACTTCTGAAATTATTGATTTCTCGGTTTGTTTTACATATACTAAACCAAACAGGCATGCATTCAAAAGGCCATATTCACTGCATACATAAAATAAATTAGACTTTAAAACTGAAAAGGTGAAATCTTCAATATGATAGAAGGGCCATTTAAACATCTCAGTATTTAAGCTGCATTTAATTTATGTACACTGGATAAACTTACAAAAATTCAAAAAGAGTGGGCTAGTTACCAAAGTTTATAGAACTTTCTCATATTTAATTATCACATCTTTAGGCTTATGTTAGGATTTAGATCTAAACTGGCCCCCAAAGTTCTCAGCTATTCAGATGAGGGGTTTTTAGAAAGTGATTGAGTAATAGGGGCACCACACTCATCAGTGGATTAATCCTCTGATGAGTTCATAGATGAATGTCCTAGCAAAAGTGTGGGCCTGACAGAAGCTGGGTCACCAACTGCACGTCCTGGAAGGGTATATTTTTGCTCGCACTTCCTCCTTTCCCTTTCTGGTTTTTAGCTGCTATGGGTTGATCAACTCTCACCCACCTTGCCCCTCCACCATGTTTTATCTGCCTTGGAGCTGGGGGACTGTGCATGGACTGAGACCTCAGAAACTGTGAATCAAGATAAACCTCTCTTCTTTTTAAATTTCAGGTACTGGTGTGTCCTGGCAGTAAAAAAGTGACTAATACAGCTTACAGTAACAACTTTTAATTAAAACATTTTTAAGAATAATTCAGTAATAATAATAAATTAAGAAATAAAAAATAAATAAAAACACGGTGCATCCTTATTTTCTTTTTGCATACGTCTTTCTTTTGGTTAGTCTCATTAGTTTAATGTCCTTTGGAAACTGGAGGTTACATGTTTTACTCCAGAGAAAAATAAAACCTAAAATCTGTAGTCCTATGCTTAAGATTGACCTAAAGACTTTTCTATACTCATATAGTATCAACATAACAGACAATATATTTTCAATTCTTTTTAAAATGGACATTTTTGTAATTGTTGAGAACACGAGTACTTAGGGAAGATAAACCTATGTACTTCCTACTGTATTCTACCACCAACTTGACCTTATCAGGTAATACCTATAAAATGGGGTCACTCACACCCAAACAGTGTTTTGTGGAAGATTGAAAGACACAGATTTTCAAGTGAGTAACAAAGTATTTGAAAAATTGATTCATCAATTATTTGAAAAGATTTTTCCATCATCATCATAGAATCCTGAGAAAATTGAATATTCTTTTAATGACACAAAGCCATTTCTAATTGCATCTTTCTCTGCATCTTTCTCTGACTTTTTTTACACATCCCAAGCACCCTCAATTTAGTAATACAAGCCAGAAATCTTGTATACCAAAATTTTTTTCTTAATATTTGGTGGTATCACTAGATCAAGGCTGCTTTCTCATTTTCTTCATCATGAATTAATAGATCCAAGAAAATTCACATGTGAAAAAAGACCTTGAAATTGGTCCAAAGAAAATCGTGTGATTAATAAATTAAATTCTAGGAGAAATGAAATCAATTTTATATATAATATGTACGTATATATATATAGAGAGAGAGAGGGAGAGAGACAGAGACAGAGACAGAAGCACAGGGACAGAGAAAAACAAAAACCTTGCTAGATATTGATTTATTTTAAGGAATTGCCTCATATAATCATGAGGGATGGCAAGTTTGAAATCTATACAGCATGCCAGAAAGCTGGAAATTCATGTATGTTGCAGCTTTGAACCCATATTCTATTAGGTACTAGGCCAGGGAGGATTTCTGTATTACAGTCTTAAGGAGAATTCTCCCTTTAAGAACACTGTTTTTAAGACTTTCAGCCTATTATATCAGGACTGCCAAAATTATAGAAGGAGACAGAGCAAGATCAAGGGAACAGGGAAAGAGATACCCTAAAGTTATAGAAGCAGACAGAGCAAGGTCGAGGGAATAGTGAAAGAAATACCCTCCCAGGTCATTCCTCCAGTGATCCCCCTCTTCCAACCAGATGGTAATTCCCAACATCACATTTAGCTATGAACACATCAGTGGATTAATCCACTGAGGAGGATTGCCCACCCATAATCCAATCACTTCCCAAAACCCCACCTATGAGCACATGAGGCTTTGTGAGGACATCCAGATATAAATTATAATACAAGGGAAAGTTGGACATTTTTACATATTGAGAAAACTTTCAGAGACAGTAGTTTTACTATCTACCTCATAAAGATGTCCTCAGAGAGGCTCCAGAAAATGGTAGAGGGGCAATCAGCACCAAAATTCAGTCTTTGTAAAATTCCAAATCCAGACACTGAAAAATAACATCTTAGTAAACAAAAAGAGAATAAATCACCAGGAATCGGGAGGGAACTGATGGGAAAATTAGAAGCTCTAGACAATTGCAGAGAGAACTCATAATGCAGAGAAAAGAATTGACTCTCTCCCAGGCTAATGGCTCATGGGGAGGGAAACCTGAGTCCCAGAAGGTGCCCAAGGGCAGGGGCACCAGAAAAACTTGGTGGCAGAGCCCACAGCTATTGTGATCTGCAAAACAGCACGGTGTTTTGCTCTGAGGAGACTCCTCACACACAGCAGTCAGTGGCCAGAGAAGGATTTCAGCCCAGGTGCCTGCCATATTGCCAAAGAGTGCTTAATTAGACACCATTTTCTGAAGGGGTTGATCATTTAAATCTGACTCAGAACAACTAAAACTAACTTCATTTTAGGGCTCCTACTGTTCCTCTCCCACAGTGGCTGGGTGAGAGACAGACACAGGAGATAGCCACAGACAGGAATTGGGCTAGAAAGAGAACTGGATTTTAAACTTGGGTTAGGTAGGACATGGGTCCTGCACCCCTGTGGTAAGTGGTGAAAAGCCAGTCCTGGCTTGAGTTGCTCTCAGGTACAAGCTGGGTCTAAGAGTAACAAAAGCCATCATTAAGTTCTTGAGCACTTGCTCTGCTGCCTACGTCCAGCACAGATATGAGGTCTGATTGCCTTTCCCGTCTACCAACATGAACAAGGCACATCTTGATGTACGCATTGCTATAGCCTGGGAAGCATACCTCAGAAATCCACAGGCTATAAGAGTTCAAAAAGTGACTTGTTGGACTCCAAAACTGTAGATCAGGAAGGAAACCACTCACTCAAAAATACAGAGAATTTTTTTCAATGTTTTAGACTCTTTTTTCTCTTTCCTCTTTGTTATTCACTGGTGTTTAAGGATTTGAGAACTTTTCTTTGTCTTTTTTTCATTTTCTTTTCTGTTTTTCTATTTTTTATTCTCCATATTATTTGTTTCTTCTCTTTTACTTTATCTTCTGTTTCCCATTTATTTTTATTATCTTTATATAGTTCTATAAACATTCTTCTACTCCTTAATAGAATCCTTTGTCTTACTTTTCTCTCTGACTTTTCATCTATAATTGTTTACTTTTTCAAAATTTTCCTCTTGTCTTCACCCATTTCCAAACCCCTTGTATCTTTAATAGTATAACCATTAAGTTTCATCCATCTTTAGATAGTTATTGAACTGTATGTTACTGCTGTTGAATTCTTTTCTACCTATCAATAGTGGAGGAGTAGCTGTCACATTAAGTAGATATTTTCTTTGTTAATATTTGGCTTGTCTTAGTGTTTATACTATAATTACAGATTTCTTTTCTAAGGTAAATGATGGTACATTATTGGTTCTTATGGTATGTTAATATCCAGTTTGTTTGGATGATATTATTGTTGTTGATTTACTTGACATTACTGTATAATTTTTGCTATTAGTAGTTTTTCTCTATATGCAAATATCTGGATTACCTTTGTGACATGAGTAATACTGAAACCCATTCCCAGAGAACAGGATGCTGGGCCATATACACTGCATCCTTCCCTCCTAAATTAACAGAAATAGTTGGATATTGGGACCAAGGCAATGGCCTATATTTAGCCAAGCCCTGAGTGTGTCAGTAAAAAGCAAATTAAACAGATCTCCATACTAGCATACTAACAACATCAAAAGGAACCACAAACCTAAGCATAAAACAAAGGCAAACTAACAGAAAAACAAAAATATGAGACTAGGCAGTAAAATAGTTCCCAAAACTCCCAACTCCCCCAAAGTAGATTCGTGAAGCCTGGAAGGGGTGGGAGATCAAAAGCCCCATAACCAAATTATTTGAAAGGCTAACAGAAAATTGAAAACAGATTTAAAAGGTTCTTGGCAGGCTCATCAACAGACAATGGAAGTAATAAAATAATCAGACAACCAAAAACACTACTAAAAACCTAGCTGAGCTAAACAAAACATGAATGACCAGTCTAGCAAAGAATTAGAGACCATGAAAGATTTCCAAACAGAAACTTAAGAGATTAAAAATTATATTAAAAGTATGGGCAGTGAAAGTGATTAATATGGGGACAGAATTTCAAATTTGCAAACAGAGTTCTTTCAAAGAACAGTTACTTAGAGACAACTTAAAAATAATGTGAGAACATGAAAAATGGACCCAAGAGCTGCTACATGACCCAAAAAAAGACAAACCTAAGATAAATGAGAATAAATGAAAAATCAGAAGACAATACAAAGGACATAAAAGAAAACTATTTTCAGAAAGAATATCTGAACACTTTCCATTTAAGGAAAGGAGTAAATATACAGATAAATGAGACATATAGAACCCCAAATAGTCGCAAGTAAAAGAGAACCTCTCTATGTCACATCATAATGAAAATTCCAGTAGTTCAACAGAGGGGCAGAACCTTAAAAGCTGTTAGAGAAAAGCAATAGATCACTTATAAAAGCAAGCCTATTAGAATTACAGCAAACTTTTCAACACAAACACTCCAGGTCATGAAAACCCTAAAATATAAAATCTCCCAACCCAGACTTATATGTCCTGTGAAACTTGCTTTCAAAATTGATGCAAAATAAAATATTTACATGGCAAAAAGAACCTCAGGAAATTCATGAACACAAAGCAGCACTACAAAAAATTCTCCAGGGTACTGTAAAAGAGACAAGTAAGCCAACAATGTCAAAAAATCTATTAAGATGTCTATACTAGACAATGTGAACAGAGAAGCAGAAAGGAGAAAACTTGTGCTCAGCAACAGGAAAATAATGAAATGACAGGAATAAATCAATAACTTTCTGTAATAACTCTCAATGTGAATGGACTCAGTTCCCCAAAGGGCACAGATTGCCTGAATGCATCAAGAAAAAAGACCATGCAAATGCTGTACACCAGAAACACATTTAATCTAAAATGAAATGCACAGAACAAAAATCAAAGGCTAGAAAACAATATTCCTTACATTGGAATTCAGCAAAAAGCAAGAGTAGCCCTGCTAATTTCAGACAAAATGGATTTTAAGCTTAAACTGATCAGATTAGGCAAAGAAGGCCACTACAAGTTGGTTATGAGAACAATTCAACAGGAAGGGATAATTATAAACATATGCACCAAAGACCTATGGATCCAACTTCATAAAACAAACACCAGGAGACATAAAACTCAGATAAACACAACACCCCATTGTTACAGATAGACCAACTAGACACAAAAAATCAAGACAGAAATCACAGTGGAAAGAAACCTTTGAACACATGAACTTAACAGATATCTACAAAATGTTTCACTCAACAACAGAATAAACATTCTTCTCAGTAGCACAGAGAATATTCTCTAAAACAGATCACATGCTAGCCCATAAAACAGGCTTAAGTAAATGCAAAAGAATCAAAACATCCCATGCATATTGCCAGATCATACAACAATGAAGGCAGAAGTCAAGAGTAAAAGAAATCACAAGAATAGTGTAAACATATGGGTATTTAACAATGGCATTTTGAATAATCATTGGGTCTCTAGATCATGAAATTTATTATGTTTTCCAAGCTATCATCTTGGAGCAGCTTCACAATAAAATGTACCAATTTTAAGCAAACAGCTCAAAATCTTAAAGAATGTTACAGTAGCATATTCTCCAAAACATGGTACAGAACATCCCCATTCCATATAAAACTTCCTACATGGCAGTTTCAGTCAACTCTCCTTATGCTCTGATCCCTAGAACGCACTGAGCTGTCCTTGGAAGTTCTTGTAATAAAATATAAATGAAATACAGGATATAATGCAACATGTTTGAAACTCAGTTTGTGTGTGTGCGTGCATATGTGTGTGTGTATATATACAATTTTATTCCTTGTCATATACAGAGAGAAAGTGCAATGGACCAATTGAATACCACTATATTTTTTAAAGCTTCAATATATATTGGCAAATATATTAAAACATGAAATACACAAACATTTTTAAAGAAAAGATTAAAAAATTGGCCCACTATGATTAATAGCAACCAGTCTTAATTTATAATTAAGAAGTTTTGTTTATTAAAAGTCATCACTAAAAGACTGAAAAGAGAAGCTAGAGATGAGAAAGAATTTGCTGTATATAAACTCAATAAAGGAGTAGTGTCTAGGACACAAGGGGAATTCATAAGTTAATGACAAAAAGCAAAAAATGAATTAACAAAATTTGAAAAAGACACACTGCACATAATGAGATGACATGCCAACAAACATATGAAAGATGAATTAGTATCAGAAAACTGGAAAAGAAATTGACAGTAAGATATTAAGAAAACCCAACATAAAGGCTGAGTTAAAACTAGCAATCTCAAGTGTCAACCAGGGCATAAAACAAATAGAGCTGTTATATTGCCAATGGAAGAGTAAATGAGTAAAATCACTTTAAAAAAGTTTAGCATGACAATATTTCCTACATCATGATTATATCACTTTTACCATTCCTGACTATCATATTTAGCAACTTTAAATATAATTTCTGAGTTGCCAGTCATTTCCTCTTACTTTCCCAAAATAAATATTTACATCACAAAATATGTGCATGAGAATGTTCACAGCACCTTTTCATCATGGACAAAACTAAGCCCATCCCAAACATGGATGAATAATCACGAGTCAGTATACATCTTGTGATGTACCTTGATAGTGGAAGAAGAAATCTAAAATTGTTGAATTTTAAAATTCATTTACTTAAGGAACCAAGTGAGAAAGAATTAGCTAGTGTTGCATACTACAGCGTGCATTCTTGCAGACATAAAATTAAATCATGTCAGAAGACACAACACAGTACATTTATAATCTCATACCAATGAAATTCAATAACTGGCAAAATTTAGCTGTGCACTAAGAAATTAATGGTGGCTACTTCTGAGATGAATGATTAGGAGGGGACATGTGGCCGCTTACTAGTGTTCTTGAAATGTCCTATGCTTTACTCTAGGTGCTGGTTACAGAGGTA
>NW_004955407.1:27695785-27719693 GCF_000276665.1 Chinchilla lanigera
ATTATTATGTTATCCTTCTTTTATTCTTTAAAATAAAAAAAAAAAGACGTCTCAGTCAAGAAACATGTTATCTTAATTGGGATTACATTGAATCTGCACAACAGTTTTGGGAGTATGGCCATTTTCACAATGTCGGTTCTTCCTATCCATGAGCAAAAAATATCTTTCCATTTTCCGATATCCTCTTTGATCTCTTTTTTCAGAGTACTATAATTTTCACTATATAGATCTTTTACTTCTTTTGTTAGATTAATTTCTAAGTATTGTGCATGTTTGTGTCTGGTGGTCTGAGTAACTGATTTGAAGGTAACAATATGCAATGGAATTACAGTGATGAACTACCATCTTGTCTAGAGAAACTCTGTATTATCTCCAATGTTTTATCAAAGAATTATTTTCTTATTCTCTATAATGTTTTGAGCAATCTTTCATTCTTTCTTCTGGTCATCTGAGCAATGTAGTTGAGGATGACGATATGTAATATAACAACCAGTTTTGATTCGTATTGTTTTGTCTTGAGACTCTGTATCACTTTGAATGTTCTTGCTTTGATTTGTTTATGTTTGTGATACTGGTATGCTGCTACTGTTCTGTTTCTTTGTTTGTTTCTCATTTACTACTCTCTTCAAAATAAAAAAAAGAAACATGTTATCAGACGTGGTAGATCTTGTCACCTAGTAAAGCATTCTGGTAAAGAACATAATCATTTTAATCAGATGTAAACTGATCCTCAGGGTTTGAATTCACTGTCTTCAATTAAAGCCACAGGCTGTAATGATCACTATTATTGTTATGTATAACTTCATATCAACTTTTAAGATAGTTTAACTTTAAATACAAATTATGAGTTTTCCTTTACTCACACTTTATAAAAAATGTGCTAAGGAAAGTTCACTCTAGCAATTTATTGTTAACACTAACAATTTATTGAGCCTAACACTAAAATTGGAAGCACTTTATTGTGGCCTATTGATTGCACAAACACACACTGACTTAGTGACCTATACAAAAATATATTTAATATAACTGTAAAATAACAGATTTCATATTTATTTTAGAAGTTTATGTAGTAAAAATGATGCAAACTGGTAATCAAAGAGATTATAAGATACATACATTTTATTTAAAATATTCTTCCTCCAGATAGTAGAAGAAAAAAAATACATGAGAAAGTAACATTTATCTTTGTACATTTTCTGTTCAAAAACAGATAAATGTATAAATTGTCCATATTTTATTGAGGAGTAACATTGAAAAATAAGTCTGCACCAAGTCATGCATGAGGTATCTGAATATATTACTGAGATTAAACCCTCAAAGATTCATGGAGAAAAGGCAGATGTGCAAACAGATAATCAAAATACAATGTTGAAATTGGGTCGGAGTCATAGACCCTGTGCCAAAGTCTAAAAACACAGTTCCAGCCCAAGAACTTAAAAATATAACCCCAAAGTGAAACTCATTAATATTGACGGAAAAAAAAACCCTATGTAAATTTCTCTGAAATGTTTAGTTTGTAGTAATTGAATCATTTCTCCTATACCTTAAATTTGATATACTTTAAATAACTTCATTACAAAGTCTTTATGTTTTTGTTGAAATATTTATGTGTGTATATATGTGATCCAAAATAATACAATGAAAGACATAAGGAAAATAATACCTTTGTCGTATATTTTCTGCGTTCAAAGTTCCCTAGTAAATGCCTGGCAGTGATTTCCTGTTTTAAAGGATTTCTGTGCAGAACGCCAGTGGGCATGATGAGTGACCTGCACTTCAGGACTTTATAGCCCTCTGCTACACTTGTTCTCAGACACAAACCAGATATGTCACCATCTGCTTTCCTTCACTCTGATCACTCACTTTTCAGTTAGATAACATCCGTAGACAGAGCAAACAGATCGTATATTACCTGATAATTATCCTCCCTGAAAGATAACAAAAGAAAAAATCCATTTTCTTTTTATACTTATTCTACAGGACTCAACATTCAAAAGGTAAGGAATGTCTGTCTGCTCCACAAAGAAATAAATTGGAGCATGAATGTGGAACATTCACTGAAAAAAATTGGAACATGTTTTCTAACAACAACATTCTTAAAGTGGTCTTTGAAATGTAATATTAGTAGGCCTGAGGTTAGGGACTGTAAGTGCATAATTTTCAAATTGTATTTGACCACTCCACAGATATGCCATGGAAAGAGTCAGAATATATAGCAGCACGGGGGCACTTCCGCTGTCGTGGCTTCTGCCCCTGTGACTGCGGTGTGGTATTTTACCTCCAAATGTGATTTTTATCTTAAAAATGTCGAGAAAAATCTTACTGATGAGGTTTTTATTTGCCAAAAATAATGTTTTAAGAAAAAAATGCCCCAAACGTTAGAACTTAAAAGTAGAGATTTTTGGTCTCACCAAGGTGACTTAGTTCCTTTATATTACATTCTTCCATACTCACTGTAACTTCCAAGACGTCTTGTACCTTGTTCATTAATCATATAATAAAGAACACTGGTTAGAAAACTATTTTTCTCTTTAAAGGATATTATTTGGCCTTTCTTTCCCACACAGGTAGAAAATTTAAAGAACATATCCTTAAATGGAAAGTTCTTCATTTGACTCTTAGGTATTTTAAGGCCATCAAGTAAATTTTATTCAATCTTTAGTCTCCCGGCCATATAGAGAATTTAGGATTTAAAAGATCTCTAGGCTGAATGTAGGAAACCATAATTACGAATGTATTCAGTCCCTTAAACAAAGTACATCCAATACCCTATGATATGTTAAGCTTCACTAAAAAAAGAAAAGAAATGATATTGTTATATATTTTCCTCATTTCTCTCCAGTCAGAATTCTGTATTTCTATCTTTCTCTTCACAAATGTCTGGAAAGATTTTTATACAGTTTCTGAGTAGAGTATGGTTTCCTGAACTCTAAGCATCTTCTGTCTCTGGTCACTCAATGTGGTCAGATCTAATCCTGCAACAATCTGGACATTCACCGGACTCGGGTCCATGTGTGGCAGCTTCCTCCTAGAGTGGAGGCATTTGAAGATGGTGCACATTTTAAGAGACAGGGCCTGATGGGAGGCTGTTAGTGAAGGAGAGAATGCCTTTGAAGGAGACTGTGAGGCCTTCGTGTCTTGCCTTTCTGCCCTCTGCCATGAAGCTCTGCCTTGGACAAAGGCCCAAGAGCAAGATGGCCACAAACATGTGCACTGAAATCTTCAGAACCATGAGACAAAATGAACCTTTTCTTTATTGATTATCTCAGGAATTTGCTATGGTGACAAAAGCTGATTAACATAAGCCCTCTTCCCTTTTCATTGTATCCTTTATCATTTTCACCCATGTCTCCAGTTTCAGTAATAACCTTCACAGTTGCTATGATCTAATGTCTCTAGTTCTTTTTATTCAAATACCTACTTATCAGCTTACAAACACATAAATTTGGTCCAATTATGTTTTGAATCTTTCTATATTCCTGGACTACCTAGTTTATCACTGCCCTCCAAGTAATTAAAAATAGAAAACTAAGAATTATTGTTCAGCATTTGAAAGACCTAATAGGAGCTGTGAGGTTAGAGAAAACGAGATTCTTTTTCCTACTAAAAGCTGTTATTTTTATTGTAAATCATAATATGAAGTCACCCATGAAAAGCAGAGAAAAACAATTTGGTTGGAATTTTGATGAATAACCAGAAAAACTTGGTGGAATTTGCCAGATATTTTCATGTTAATCAAGCATATTAATGATTAATTTATAATGAACTTAGTTTGTCTTATGCTTACAACTTTCCCCAGCAAGACTCAGTTCATTGTTAGGTACCGTGAGAAGGAAGGTAAAATAGAGCAGGTACAGAACACAATCCCTTATGCACAATTCCAAAATACTATGAAAATCATTTCTCCTTCAAATTCTTTTTACTATAACCAATGACCTGATAAGAATTCATTTATAATATATAATATTCAAATTTGAGACAGCATTATGCATTTTGCTACATAAGTTTACTATGCTACATCACAGGTACTTCCTAGGACTAGTAGAGGTGTTTGTATTTGTTTCAAATTAAATTTTGGGTCATGTTCAGCCTCAAGGTTTTTTTCTTTTTGTTGGGGGAGGTGTTGGTAAGGGAATGTAGATTTAGCATAAGTATCCACAGTTTGGAATTTTGCCAGAAAGCTTAATTTTCACCTTCTTGACAGTCCAAACTTGGGAATGATGCTATGTATGTGCTAAAATTTTAAAAAGTAAATTGTTAAGATATGCATGTGGTCTCTAGCTACTATTAATTTTATAAGAAAATAAGGCAATCTTCTGATATATCCCAGAATGCATTTTACCAAAAATGTTTACAGTAAAAGTTTTCAAAGTATCAATTTAGCTCAATAAAATTAAATGATTTATGGTGGCTCTGAAATTCCTTTTTTTGCTCTTATTAGGAATGGATTCATATGACAGGAGCGTATTATCTTTCATCACTTGTTTACCCCATGTTCTGACACTATTCATGTGTGAAATAAGTTAGTGGTTTGGAACATTAATGCTCCTTTCATTTTGTGGGTAGGGTGGCTTTTGTGGGTCAGGGAAAAGGACTCAGCTGCGTAGCTTTGGGAGTGGTCTCTCATAAACTATCATTCAGATGGCGGCTGAATCTGGAGCAGTGAGACCTGTCAACTGCCTCTCTGTTTGCAGCCCCAGGCCTTCTCCCTACCATGTCTTTGTGGAGCTCTGTGGCTTCTTCACAGTGTGGCAGCTTCACAGTGTGGTATCCTTCTTCACACAAGGGTACGATTGAGGATGGTGAAAGTGACCAGGTCTAAACTAGCCTCAGACGCCACACAACATCGCTGAGACCACACTCTGCTGTTACAGAAAATCACAAACCTGACTAGATGCAGAACCAGAGGAACAATACTGAGAGATACTTCATCACACTTACACTTCCAGTTACATCATTCTGCCTTTTCTCTGTAAGAGTTCTGTTATCCATCAACCCAAGAGCCACTACTTAGAGCTGTGCTACTTTACAGTTCAGTGGCTTCTGGTTGAGTTGTCAATCTATTGTTCTGAGGTCATTCTCATCCCTTGGCTTCCATGACAGGGCACTTTTCTTTCTTATCTGTTCAGTTTTTCTTTCTTCACCAACTTGTCCTCCTCTAGAGGCCTTTGCATATTAAAGTTTCTCCAGAACCCAACCCTCCTCTTTTTACGTTGGTATTGGTTTCCTGTGAGTGCTGTAACAAATTCAAAGTTGGTAGCTTATAGTGAGATGCATGTGCTCTCACAGTACTAAAGCTAGAAGTCCTGGAAGCCACTGAAATGTCAGCAAAGCTGCATTTTCACCAGAAGCTCAATGCCAGACTGTGTTGCTTGACTCTGAGAGCTTCTGGTGGTTGCAGACTTCCTTCGGCTTGTTACACAGTCACTCTAGGCACTACCGCCATCTTGGCATGCCCTTCTTTTCTGTGTCTGTCTTTTGTAAAGATACTTGTCTTTGGGTTTAGAGCCAACCTAAAAAATACAGAAGGATCTCCAATTCTAAGACCCTTAATTTAAAAGACCCATTTTCCAAATGAAGTAGGATTAACAAATTACATCAGGACATAGATATATCTGAGGAATTTGCATTATCCAGTTTACTTCATTGTTCTTAACCCAGGATGCAGATTTCATGGCCGTCTATTTAGAGTCATATCTCCAGCATTCTGGATACCTGGATGCCTCTGGTAAGCTCTACGTCTATGTAATTATAAGAATGTTCTCACTCTCTCTTTTTCTCTCTATCTCTCTCAGCAATCAGAAAGATTTTAACATTGTTTTTTCAAAACTAGTTGTAGTGGTTGATTAATTATGTCAACTTGAGAAGTTTAGAAGCATAACTAAACTTGGCTCAACAATTGGCTCAGCAGTTCTACACTGTAGGGTATAGAGGTGCTACCCTAGGGTGGATCACCACCTAGATAATATAAAAGGGAAATGAAGAAGGACAAAGGAACTTCCATTCCTTTTGGAGGAGCTCCAGTCTTCACCTTCAGCTTGGACTTCGTCTCCTGGCTTCTAGTGCAGACTCTTTGGCTTCCACCTTGGATCCTTCAGCCTTCTGTCACAGACTCACCGGCCTCCTGGTACGGACTTGCACGGAACTCTGCAGTGAACTCCAGACCCTGGACTGATTCCTTCAGTCTTCAGTGTGCAGACACCCTCTGTACATTTCTCCACACAACTCTCTGCTTGACCGTCATAAGCCAATCTCGTAATTTCTTATAATTTGTACATCCTGTGTTATATCTATTTCTCCAGTAAAACCCTGACTGAAACACTAGTCTTTGTGTAGCTATTCTTAAATCTGCTCCTTCTGTTTTTATCTCAAAATTGGCACCTTAGTTCACCTAATTGTATGTGTGTTCATGAGTGTTAAATTTTTTATTTTATGGAAAAAATGTAAAACAAACTTTCATAGCAAAATAATAAGAAAATAACAATAGTTAATCTATTCCATGTTGTTATCTTTAAAGTAGCTGCTCAAGGCACAAGATATGGGCATAAGAATTTCTCCAATTTTAATCCAAGCAACTTCACTGAAGATAACAATATGTAGAATAACAACATTGTTAATCCCTATCATTTGGTTTGAAACCCCATATCATTTTTAATGTCCTTGCTTTGTTTTGTTTGTATTTTGCTATTGTTCTTTTTTTGCACTACTTTCTTTAAAATAAAAATTAAAACTTAAAAAACATTTCTCTAATTGACATTACCACAATGAACTAAGAGACACTAATAGTACAACTGTCTTGCATTTTTTTCCCTTTTTCCTGCTTTCCGTTCCCCTTTAACACACTCTCATTCCTTTTTCCTTTTGAGCAATTTCTTCTCATTATACAATATCTATTGTAGATTTTAGAACTCACTTCCTTTCAGTTTCTCACAGCAGGAAGACAATATGACGTTTACACATAAATGAGATGTGAGTCTGATTTATTTCACTTATGAGAATGGTCTCAAGTTGCATCCATTTATCTATAAAAGTGTCAAGTCTGCCGTTCTTTATGGTTGAGTAGTACTCCATTATATAAAAAGACCACATCTTTTATATCTATTCCTCAGTTAATGAGTATTTACATTGTTTCCGAGATCTAGCTATTACAAATTGTGCTGCCATAAACATGGGTGTACATATATCACTGTGGTGTGATGTTTTAATTCTTCTGGAAAGATACCCCAAAGGGGAATAGTTGAGTGAAATGGACTCTTAGTTTTTTGAGGAATTTCTACACTGATTTCCACAGTGATTGTACCAACCTACACTCCCACAATAGTGGAGAAGTGTTCCTTTTTCACCACTGCCCCTCCAGCATTTGTTATTGGTTATTTTTTTGATAATAGCCATTCTTTCTGGAATGAGATGGAATCTCAGTATTGTTTTAATTTGCATCTCTTCAATGACCAGTGATGTTAAATATTTTTTATATATTTATTTGCCATTTGCATTTTTTCATCTGAGAAGTGTGTATTTATCTCAGATGCTCACTTTTTGATCAGGTCTCTGAACTTGAGGGGTCTGATTTTTTTCGGTTATTTACATGTTCTAGATAGAAGTTCTCTTTCTGAGGAACAATTGGCTAAAAACATCATACCATAGTGATATATGTGCACCCATGTTTACAACAGCACAATTTGTAGAGCTAGGTCTTGGAAACAACCCAAATGCCCATCAACCAAGTAATGGATAAATAAGGTATGGTCTTTTTCTAAAATGGAGTACTACTCAGCCATAAATAAGGACAATTGGTTAAAATCTCTGTGGGTTGTCTTTTCATTTTTTTGGTGATTTCAAGTGTTTTATCCACAGCCTACATGCATCTAATACTTCCTAAATATCTCAGCAATCTCCCTAGCTCTAGCCATTCCCACTGCTAACACTGTGCCAGAGCATGAAGTCAACCACTAAGAGTAAAGCAAAACAATGCAATTTAGGGATAAAATCGTTCATTTTCACAACCCTGAGTGTCATCAGCACCGTTAGCCCTCAGCATCCTCTTTAAAGATAAGTCTTGCCTGCGATACCTTCAAAGATCTCTGGAATCTCCACTTTCACTGGTTTCCACTGTCACTGTTCAAGTGCCAGACACGATTACCCCTCAACTACATGGCTGAAATAGCCACTAACTGATCTCCCAGAATCCATTACTCTTCATCTCTGAGCCTTCCTTGCAGTATAAACACTACAAGTTTAGAAACAAAGCTGTCCCTGTCACATTACTGCCTAAAACCTTGACTGGTCTTTGTGTAATCTCTTGATAAAAGTCTGAAATCCATCACATGCCCCTTCTGGAAGTGGTACTGTCTATCTCCAGGTTCGGCTCCTGGTACCTCCCTGCCTGCTTTCAGGGATGGCTCTCTTATTTCTCCTGGGCCTCCGCACAGCATGTTTTCTCTTCGCAAATGTCCTCTGCTCTACTTCTTCAGCATGTGAACCTTTGCTAATCACCAAAGTCCGATCCTTAATGCCACATCTGAAAGCTAGCTCTTCCTAAATTGTAGGTCTCCTTCATCTCTGTATTTTTAGACTTTTGCTGCCTTACATAACTATTTGTACCACAAATGCAACCATAACAATTATCATTGTACTTTAACAAATCTACTGATTTCAAGACAAATTATGTCATAAAAATATTGCCAGTTAAACTACAATATTTGCATTTTCTAGTTAGAAGTGCTTTTGCACTTTTGAAAAGATTTCTGCACTTATATTTGATAGTATACCACTTGTTTGCATTTATAAAAAGCAACAGCAACTGATGTTATATAAAGTGTCTTCCTACTCCCTCAGAATCCAAGTAATCTGAGATGGTTCTTAAATCACAATCTTTGGTGTCTGTGTTTGCTCACACAATACCATTTATTATGGCATCTGCAGTGTTGATAGTGTAGCGTGTCTTAAAAGAGAGTTTCACTTTGTCTCTGGGAGCTGTTTTTGTCTATTCTTGAATTTTTAATGCTACACAGACAGTGAATTTTTTTTGTTTTGTTTTTTGTTATTTTTTGTTTTTCTCCGGTACCGGGAACCGAACTCACGACCTTGCGCTTGCCAGGCAGGCGCTTTTGCCCAGAAAGAATAAATTGGCATTGTGCACCACAAAAGAGGACCCTTACCAGAACCCAACAGTGCTAAATCCCCAGCCCCAGACAGTGAATTATAACTAATAAAGAATAAACCACTAATGGCCCATCAGAAATTGTAAATCATGTTACAATTTCAAAGATATTAAATAAGAGGAATAATTCAGGTACATCTTAAAATCCACAATTTGGTAAATATTGAGATAATTATTGGATTAATGATTCTTACCACTGCTACATTTCCACATCCAGGAAAGCAAATTTCATGTGTAAACTTTCTCTCCAGTCAATTCCTGTAGCTAGAACTTTGTCTCAGAACTTCTCACCGGGAATATCACAGTAATCTATACCTAGTTACCCTGTTTCTAGAGCAATTTCACAGTGGGAACCTCTAACTAAATGCCTGCTTGGCATTTAGGTGCAGAATTCAGCTACTACCCCAAGGGTCTACTGTGATACAGTAGCAAAGGGAGACTTCTTCTGATTGTGCCCTGACCCCCAACAGGTCAAGTTGCACTTTGAGTCTACTGCTGCTCATAAAAGTTTTCTGTTTTTGTGTCCTCTGTCTTCCCTCATCTGGCACCATGACATCAAAAGCAACTCTTGTTTCTCAAGAGACCACTCTATTTGCTTTTTGGGCGATGCTTTTGCTGCTGGATACTTCTTTCAACCTAGTCATTTCCAGGTGTTTTTGGCTCTTAGATTCCCTGACTAAACCATGATTGTGTTCATCCCTGCATCTTCTTTTGTGTATTAGGCTAGGACTCAAGCCCCAAGGGATGAGATAAGCCCTGCTGGTAAGTGTTTAACTGGTGACAGGAAAAGAGCTGCTCAAAACACTGCTATCAAAACTAAGCCCTAAGTTGGTGTGAGGTGAAGAAAATGCTCTCATTCCTGCAGCGGGCTGGGCCTGCAGACCAAGATAGCAAATTCTGTGCAAAGGTCAGGAGGTGTTACAAATATCAACACAAAGGGAACAGTCTGAGGTGGTTTAGCTTTGCAAAAATTAAGGGACTCTAAGCACATGGCCTCTAGTGCTTGCTGATAATTATTGGGTGCATTATTTTGGACTGCAATGCCAAAATGTCAAAATCTGTGCTCATAAGGAACAGAAATTTATTTCTCACAGTTCTGGAGGTTGGAAGTCAAAGAGACCAGCACTGTTGGGTTCTGGTAAGGGTCCTCTTTTGTGGTGCACAATGCCAATTTATTCTTTCTTCACAAGGCACAAGGACAGCTAACTAGCTCTCTGTCTTCCTCCTATAAGGATACTAATCCCATTTATGAGTGCTCCATCCCCATAAACCAAAGACCACGCCTCCGAACACCATCACATTGGCATTAGGATTTCCATATTTGAATTTGGCAGACAGACAAACACTAAGACCATTTCAGTAGGCTAATAGTATTTGCTCAAAGAATGAACAAATAGGAGGATGTGAAGTGGTGATCCACTTCTGCTTGAGTCTAAAGCATTATTCTCTTTTATGATGTAATACATTATTTAACAGAAGTGCTATTTGTAGTAAATAGTAAAAGTGAAAAGCTCTCCCCCTTTCAAGTCATCACAACAGATAAGTAAAATTAGGAATTTAAAATATTAAAAGTTTGTTACTAGAAAATATTTATCTATGGGTATATTATTCTGAGACAATGCAAAATAAATAAATCATCACTGGCTAGGATTTTATTTTATTTTATTTTATTTTATTATTTGTTTATTTATTTTTGGTACCAGAAATTGAACTCAGGACCTTGTGCTTGCCAGGTAGGCATATATGCCACTGAGCTATATCCCTGGCCTCAGTTCTGTGGAATGGAATACCCCACATATGCTAAGCTGTATGTCTCTTTCTCTAAATTATTTTTATTTCTTCTTTAAGAGTGAGGCCTTGCTAAAGTTCCCATTTTAAACACGACAAAAATGAGATTTGAAAGGTGTAATGTGCCGGGTGTTGGTGGCACATGCCTGTAATCTCAGCACTTGGGAGGCTGAGGCAGGAGGATCATTGAAAGTTCAAACCAGCCTGGGCTACAAAGTGAGCTCAAGGCCAGCCTGAACTGCATAGTGAGACCCTGTCTCAAAAAGACAAAAAAAAAGGGTAATGTATAGAATAACTTCCTCCCAAGATATCTAACCTAAGCAGAACATGTGAAAATATTACCTTACATGGAAAAATGGACTTTGTAATTATGGTTAAAGTCAAAGGTCTTGAGATGATTATCCTGTATTGACCACATATAGTCATGTAATTAAAAGATTCTTCTAAGAGAAAGAGAAAAGGGAGATGTAATGATAGAAATAGAGATTAGAGAGAAAGAAAGAGAGATTTATATTTGTTACACTGTTAATTACTGAATCTGAAATAATTTGTTGCAGTAACATTAAAAAAATAATACAAGAGCTCAGGGAATTTTCTCAGTGCCTTAGTTTTCTCAGTGGGAGCACAGCTGAAAGTGAAGCATCTTTGACACCAACTTTCATCTCCCTTCTCATCACTTCTTATCTGACGAGTGAAATCATCACACTTAGGAAAGTGATCAGCCCACACTTGGATAAGGAAAGTGTTTCAGCCCACTCAAATAGAACTATATATTTTCAATAGGTACAATAAGAGTGAAAATCAGGAACCAAAGAAATATTTATAAATGATAAACTGCTATTTCTAAATACAGAAAGAAAAACTGTTTATCAAGTTTATCAAGTTTAAATTCTGGCTGTATTCTTTTGTTGTAGACTTAAATTTGATCACTATCCAAGTCTTTTTTAATGATTTCTCATACAGTTGGATTATTTCCAGAGCAGATGAAAAATTGCAGTTTTCCAACTCTGTAGGACTTCCTACAAAACATATTTTTTGTGTATTTACACATAAAAGAAGGTTACTTGAAGTATCAGCTGATGGCTAGTCCAAAATTGACACAAATTTAATTAATTTTTAAATAAATGTTATTTATAATTTTTGTTTTATTTTTGTCCTTAAATGAAAGTTTTAAAGTGTGATAAATTCATTATTTATTTATAATTTAAATAACATTTCCAACAAGATAACAGAAGTTTCAAGAAGATATACTTGTGAACATAAGCATAATTTTTCATTAATAAAGACATCCACCGTATTTTGACTTTCAAAGGCACACAATGCAAGCTTATGTATTACTTTTTTCTTGGGACATGGTCTCACTTTGTAGTGCAGGATGGCCTTGAATTTACGATGTAGCCCAGGCTGGCCTGGATCCTCCTGCCTCCACTTCCCAAATACTGAGTTTATGCAGGTGTGCTACCACCCTTGGCTTTAGTATATTCTTTTGTATAGACAATAACTTTTCTATAATCCAAGTTAAAGCATGAAGTAGAAAATACGTTCCTATATTTTGTAGGGGGAAATAAAATTCATACTCTTATGTTCAAAGAATTTTCATGTTAAATAAATCATGATGAGAACAAAGTTGTACCCTGTGTTAGTTACATTTTCAATCCCTCTCTTTCTGGAAAGGTAAAGTTAGACGTGTTCAGGATGTGAAGTGTTGAAAGAAGGCTCCTCAGCCCTCAAGCATGGAGGATAAGTGATTGCAGGAAGCATAGTGTTTGGATGAGTAGGATTCTGGCTTTCCTAAGCAGATTTGTGCTAGGTAAAATGTACTTGAGTCTTGAAATGGGGTGTCAAATCTGGTGTCTTAGTCCATTTTCTGTTGCTATAATAAAATACTACAGACTGAATAATGTCTTAAGAAATTACTTCATACCCACTAGAAACTGAGAAGTTCACAACTGAATGTGTGGTGAAGGTCACACTGATGTGTAAATAACATGGTGGGAGGGTAAGTTAGCACATGCAAGACAGAAGAAATAAGTGTCTATTCATTACAGTGCCCATTTTTGATTGGGTTTTTTTTTGGGGGGGGGATAAGTTTTTTCTGAGATTCCATCTCACTCCAGAAAGAATGGCTACCAAAAATAAATGAATTAACAAATGCTGGAGAGTCTTCTGGGAAAAAGGAATCCTACATTACATTGCTGGTGGGAATGTAAACAAGTACAACCACTATAGAAATCACTATGGAGGTTCCTCAAAAAACTGCAACTAGAAATTCCATTCAACTCAGTTATTCTGCTTCTACATACCTTACCAAAAGTGTTAAAGACATCACATTACAGTGATGCATGATATCCATGTTTACAGCAGCACAATTCATAGTAGCTAAATCATGGAAGTGGCTATAGGTCCATCAACAGATGAGCAGGTAAAGAAAAGGTGATATTTACACATGGTAGAGTAATACTCTGCCAAAAGGAAAGATAAGCATAAGTCATTAGCGGGAAAATGGATGCATCTTGGCACCAAGCTTAAAAGTTGCAGTTTCTCCTTTAAGAAGAGCCCAAAATACAAATAAAGAAAAAAAAACTAGGAAGTAAGGACAGAGATCTTTCACAGATGGGAAGGGGATCAAGAGGTGGAGGGAGGAGGAAGGAGAGGAGAGGAAGAGATGAAAAAAGAGTTAAGGTGTGTCATGTACATGTACCAACTCCCCGTGAGGAACGTAATCCTTGTGTACTGCAAACATGTACTAATTGAAAAATCAAACATTGAAAAAAATGATAGAGAAAAAGCCCACAGTCAGGATTATAGCTTTGGTCCATTCTTGAAGGAGGACCTTCCATGACCTAATCATGTCTTAAAACACCGACTCCCCATTTTCTTCACAATGGCAATAAAATTCCAACATGAGTACTAGAGGGGACATTTAAACCCAACCAGTCAGAAAAATCTGAACGATGTAGAATGTAATTTGTGTTCGATCCCTCATGTTTAGAACATTATTTTCTTAAAAATCTTTCATACAATATAGTACATGAAAGTGCAGGAAATAAAGCCAGCTTTCTTGGATTTTCATCTATGCTAGCTGTCACTTTGGGCAGATACATTATCATTCTTTGCCTTAACTTCCTCAACTTAAAAATGGGGCCATAAATAAGCCTTATCCTCAACGAGCCACTGGGGAGAAAAAGTGTGTTAATTTTGAAAAGATGTTTCTTGAAAACATCATTTTTTATTCTTCTATGTAACCCTTGTGTCACAAATAGTTTAAACAAAGATAAATACAGTCTCATTTTGCCAACTAGTATTTCAACAGCTTTTAGAAATCCAGTGAGGGGATTTTAGTTTTCACAAATACCATTTTCTTTCTGCTGGTCTTTCACAAAATATGAGATCTTTTTACTATTAATTTACTTTATTATCTGATTGCAGGATTAAGTATTTTATAGCATTTTAAACATTCTGATTCAGTTCAGAAAATCTGGTTTAGAAACTAGGAAGTCCTTCCTTTACTTATAAGACATATATACTTGATTCTCACTGTCTGCAGAAGTGTATTGTATACCCTCATTGTGAATATTTAATTAGCAAATACTGAACTACTGCTTCCATAAGAAGCACAAAGACAATTTCCCAAAACCATCACAAAAGTCTCATTGTGTAGAAGGGGAAAATTATGTATATATGTACATACAGGATAGCTAACATAGTTGTACTACTGACTTCTATCGCTTTATTGAAAGGAACAGTTAATGATTAATGATTTAATCAGTCTTGCATGTATTTATTTGTTTTCCGGAGCAACCGCTTTGAGGATATGAATATGTAATACAACAACCATTGTTAATTTCCTGTCACCTTGTCTGTAATTCAGTATTGCTTGTATTGCTCTTGTGCTATTTTGTAATTGGATATCTGTTTGCTAATATGTTTTCATTCTTTTATTTTTGAAATAAAAAAGAGTTTCACTGTGTAGATATTGTTGCCAACAACTTCCTAAAACTAATTCCATCAGCACAGAATACCTATTCTACTAACCCTACTTCTGCAACATTTAGCAGAAATTTTTAAATCCTTCCACAGTCCTTTCAAATCCACTTTTCTGATATTTAGACATACATTATTCACAATTTTAAAATGTTAAGAACTATTGCCATTCTATATGTATGAGTTTCTCTACACTAGCTGAGAAAGATTTAATATTTTCCTGATCCTGAGTAATATGACCATAATTTTTCACTTTAAATGCCAAAACAATGCCATCCTTTACAGTTTTTTAAATTTTCCATCATCTCACAAATCCACAAATTTAGGTCCTTTTCTCCACGTTTTATTTTTCCTATTGTAGTGTTTTATCCATCTATTAACATTAAATGCATGGCCAGCGGCACTATAACACATTCCTGGATGAAGCTTATCTAAAGCATAAATTTTCAGTAGAAGGTACATTACAGTCCTTTTGTACTTAGAAACACTACAGCACTACACTGGGGGGACCATTATAAACAGTCAATTTATTTAAAAAAAAAAACAAAAGCACAGAAATGTGAAAAGCAAGGTACTACCTGGACCAGAGAAAGAAGGCCACTTGCTTCCTGCAACTGGAGCTTAAATGAAAAAGTAGAACACGACCTTGTTCAGCTTCAGCTGGGAACTTGTGTATTAAGTGGTTTTATTCATACATATATTGGTTTATAAGTGTTCATGAATGAATGTAAGATCAGTGCAGGTATGAATAAGTGATTATAAATAAATTTCAACAAAAGGGCATATATGGGAAAAATAAAGGTTAACTGTAGTCCATTGATACCATGTGCAAGGGGCTCATTTTCAGTAGAAGAATTGAAGAGGAAGATTCTGCTCATTGGACAATAAAACAGAGAGTACTACTTGATTTCCATAATGACTGCAAAATTCATATCAGATCAAATGATTACAGCATTATGACTTAAAGGTCTTATTGTAAGGGAATGGCTCATTAAGGTCATTGATCTCTTTAAGAGACTTTTTTAACTGCAAAGACACACAGGTGGTAGAAGTAATGTAATAGCATTATCAGTTTTGCTGATCTCTTGTAAATGGTGTGCTCACCAAGAATTGCACCATTAATACTCATCATGTGATGTTTACTGTAACCTGATATTTCTCCAAGGCAAATATAATTTGACCATGAAACCCATACATCTTGGAAACAATTTAATGTTTAGCATTAAGAATTGGGAGCCAGATATGACTGGGAGCTATTAATTACTAGCCTGTGCTCATACAGCTCCTAGCAAATGGTACCATATACCATCAGCCATGATATATTTCCAAAGAGGAATAGAGTAGATGGTAGATGTTACCATTCAGTCAATCTCACATACTGTTTCTAAAAAATTTCTTAACTCGGTCTGTCATTTCCATTCCTGTTGCTTTTTCCATAATTGGATCTTTTTTAACATTCTGTTATCTAATTCAGTAGCTTTTACAAGTTGATGAATCTTGAAGACGCACTAGCAGCACAGCACCGGCAGCCAGAGCTCAGGGGCAGCTGAAAGGCCTTATGTAGTCAGCTGTCCTGCTGACAGACCTCAGTCTACAAAGATACTTCTCGGCCTCGTGTTGCACTTTGAGAAAGAAGTTTCTGATAGTTTAAGGCTTTCACAGCACATCTTCTATGTCAAAAAAACTACCAACATGTGAGTCCTTAAAAACTAAAATATTTGCTGCTTGAATATAGGCAATATATTTAAGCTCACTTAAGCCTGTGTTTTCACATCTGTAGGACAAATATCATAATATGGCACCAGTCTGCTCCTTGCACTTTTCTGTGCTTATTTTCTTATCTGCACAATGGAGAAAGCACATTTAAAATCAAGTTAATCAACTGAGTTATGGCATAAGATTCACTTGCAGGATTTACATTGGCTTTTAAATCAGGGATTTGCAATGTTAATCTTGGCCATTCAGATACTTTCCCTCCTCCACTCCAAGCTCCTGGAAGTGCTGATGAAGGTAAAGACTGTCAGACCCCTGTGCCCCAGAGAAGGGAAATATTACTACATTACACTCTGGGCATGCAGGCAGCACTCAAGACCCTCACTTGATTATCAACCTCTAGGCTTCTTTAGAATTCAAGCTATGATACTCATGTTTTAAACTTATGAACATACATTTATTTATCTTTTAAAAATAATACCATAACTGACAAAGTTCCTTATTAAATTCTTGTGGTTCATACTATTCCACAAGTACATTACTATAACTGTACTGGAAATCATACCACTTTAACAAGAGCAAATGTAGCATTCTCGTTGAACTTTACAAAGAAAGTATCTATGACTTATTTCTAATCCAAGTTTCTTCACAATTCACAGAGCTTCCTTACTTTTTCCCTTCTGCTGTTTTCTTTAAAGCAGAACATTTCTTTAACAAAAGCAGGAACTATTTAGATAGCAGACAGATTGACCCAGTAGCTGAGAAGTTGCAAAATAGCCTGTCAGTTGATTTAGCTTTTGGACGTGATTTTTCATCATGGACCAGAGGGAGAGAGGGAGAGTGTTGGACCCCCTTAAGTGCCTCCTTATCTGTCCTTCTGAAAAAAGATAAGCTGTGCTCTGGGCTGAAAGAGATAACACTACTGGTTTTAAACAGGCTAGAAGCTCTGGCAGGACTGCTGGGCAATTCTTTAGTAAATACAGACAAAATCCTCAGGACTGTTTTGATAAGCATGAAACCCCTTCTGCAGGATGGAACAACTTACTGCTGGAGTCTGCCAGGCATAATGTATTGTGACCTTTTGACCTTGAACATAGGCAATCTGGGAAACAGGAAGAATAGCTCCTGGCAGATTTCCTATAATAATTTATTTAAGGGTATATCTAATTTGAGATGTGTGTTTTACTGTATTTATTTACTTGGCAAAGTTTTGAGTTCCATAAAAGCAGAAGTCAGCCCATCTGCCAGCACATTTGACTTGATAGATGGTCTACTGCACTACATTTTGAACATCAGCATTTTGGGGGAGGTTGGGCAGAAGATAAAAAAAAATCTGGATTTACAAGTTATTGTTGCGTTGTTACATGGACTAGCATAGCCAGACTCTAAAAATATAAGTAGTAAAAACTTCAGGCCAGAAGGACAGGAGTGAAGGGTTGTCAAAAACCAAAGCTTTGTCAGCATGGCCCTGTAGCTATTTATATGATGGAATAAACCACTTGGAAACAGATCAAGGTGAAGTCAGAGTACTTGAAACAATCGTGTGTACCTTATCAGGAAGAGATTTTCCTTCTTCTTCTATCAGTCAAATTCCACATGAAAACCATTAAGATTGAAGTGAAATCCCACCCCAGCCCCTGGCTCCTGCAAGCTAACTCTGAGGTTTTCCTGATAGCCTATAATTCTAGAAATATCAAATGAAAACAGCAATACTTGGGTCATGGTATTTTGGCAGGGTATACATTTGTTTAGCTCTCCTAAATAACTTCTCTCTTTCTTTGGACTGTACCTACTTTGACTATGCAGGATACTTTTATTGAAAAATGTTATACTGTTGCTATAATCCTTACAAAAGAGACTCACATGGTAAATAGAGAAAAATAAATCTAGATCCCTGTATAACATCACATGCATGTGAGTGGATGCTAGATCAAGTAAAGTCCTAAATCTGAAAGGCAACATTTTAAAGCTGACATTTTAAAGGTAATATTTTATAGCTAGAGGGTACAGGCATTTTGTTCTGGGATAATAAAAATGATCTAAATTTTTTTGTAGTTACAGTTATACAACTTTGTCAATGTGCTAAAACATGTTGAATCTTACACTTTAAATTTGTATATTGTATAGTACGTAAATTTTAGTTCAATAAAATTGTTATTTAAAAAATAGCTTACAGAGAAAATTTAACAGATTGTACTAAAACCACAAATATAAAGCAAAAATGATCATTTTAATTCCATCAAAATATAGAATATTACTCAATAAATTATAATAAATGTAAAGATAAAATCAGAGAGCAAGATGGTATATTTGAAATTTCTAAAACTAAAGCAGTGAATAAAATTCATGTAATTCTACAAAGGATATAAAAATATTTCTAAAAAAACATAAATGGAAAAGTAAAAAATCATTGAAAAGAAAAAAATTTTAAAAATCACTGCACATAAACACTCAAAACCTATAGTCATTAGTAATAAGATAAATATCACTTAAAATGGGTGATGAATTTGGTGGCATTTCTGAGATATAGGAGCTCCTATGCTGCTGGTAAAGATAGCCATTTGGAAACTAAATATCTCTTTCTAGATATATGGGCTAGAAACCACGAGATATGTTTCTCAGAGGTATTCTTTTAGAGTCCACAGGAGTCTCGCAGTCATTCACTACAGTGCTAGAATTTGGTTGCAGTCGGAGTCTACCACTTAAAGAATGACCAGGCAAACTGTAGTGAACTGAAGCATGCAATATCCTGCAGTAGTTAAATCAGTGAATTTTTTGTATTCAAAACAACATGATTGAATCTTAAAACCATTCCTAGTGAGAAAATATGAAAAATAATAATGGATATGAATATAACATGTTTATATAAATCAAAAGTACATGTACATCAAGTAATATAAATTTTTTTAAAAATATATACAAAAAAGACATACACCACAAAGTTTGTCTATGAGAACTGGAGCTGAGATTGGAAGAAGAAAGATAAAAATGGTAAAGTGAATCAATGAGTTAATTTTAAAAGCATACAATGGTGGCAGGAAATGGGACAAAACTCATGAGTTCTGGCAGGACAAATAGAAAATAGTTGTCTCCCCTTTGTTGTGTCATTTTGGTTTCATATGTCAGGATTATCAGAGTCCACAAGAGTCCAATGTAATTATTACATAAACCAGAAAGTCTGCAGCAACTTGTCTTTTGGAACATAGCTGCTTCCTTAACATTTGATCCTTCTGTGTGTCTTACACAAATACATAACTCAGACATCAGCCACATAAGTGAGAAGACAATGGAGAAGAACTGCTTTAGAGGAGCAAAGCAAATCTGAATTAAAATTCAATAGTTTAAAAACCCAGAGACACACAAAACATACTGTAGCAGATAAATATATTCACAGCATTAAGAATAAGAGATCATAACATTGTCACTTTTAGTAATTAAAATCATTTTTAAGAATTAAAATTCCCTTGGACTACTCAAACTTTCCCACCTCTTAATTTCATTTACCTGTACATAATCTCCTGGACACAAGTACAGTATTGTGATTTTGCTCTAAAACCTGGCAATGCACTTTGTGTACTTATAACTATATAAATAGTACATATCAAATGTGTAGCATTTTTACAAGGTAAGATATTTTAATGCATGAATATAAGAATGATTGCACAAATCAGTATCTTATTTTCACTCAATTTTTAAAATTTCAAAATTTTAAGTCATATGCTTTATAAAATTAAAAATGTATAAAATGATACATACAAAATGATATTTAGAAAATGCAGATCTCCTCTGACTTCAGAACCCCCATCAATCAGTTTTTTTCTTGAATTATTAATTTAGCTATCATTACTGATCAGATTAAGAGATGCTCATTCAATTATCCACACATACACGATCTTTTTAAATGTCAACTGTAGGTCAAAAATTTGAAAATCAGTTCCTGGATCATCAGTAGCTATTTCTCATTCAAAGTCAATTTTTTCTTTACTTCTTATTGTTCCTTTAAAAGTAATTTATCATTATTCATAGACAAACATAGATTTACTTCATCTTTATAATTCTGCTTTTATTATTTACTTTAACTTTCTCAAGACCAGGAATATTTCCTACAAAAATTTCCTACAAAGTCATGTGCCACATAATGACTTTCAGTGATGGACAAACCCCATATATTATGACAGTCCCATAAGATTATAGTGGAGCTGAAAAACTCCTACCATCTAGTGATGTCATTGAAATGTCATAGTGCAATGCATTACATTCACCTGTTGTCTTAGTTACTTTTCTCATTGCTGATACAAAATCTTTAACACCTAACATTAAAGGAAGAAAGGTTTGTTTCAGCTCACAATTTGTGGGAGTTTCAGTCCATAGTTAACTGTTTCCAAAGCAGAGCAGCGTAGCGGAGGGGCATCACACAGGAAGAATAGTCCATGGCAAGCAGGCAGCAGACAGTGAAGCAGCAAGCAGCAACACCAGTAAGCCTGCCTTCCCTCTCTGCCTTTATAGTCCATAGACGCTGTGAGCCTATTCATTGGTGCCATTCATACCCAGGGTGGGGCTTCCATTATCCACACCCTTAATCCACATTCACACACCCTCATGCAGCCAACTTCAAATTTCCCCACTTATAATTGTACGAGGACATCTGGATAAAATCCATAACACCTGTACGGAGTAATACTGATGTGAAAAACATTACTGTGCAATCAGATGTGAAAATAAAGCACATGCAATTAAGTACAAAACAAGCTGCTTGTGAATGATAAACAACTGGTTTGTATATTTATTACACTATACATTTTGTCATTGTTTTACAATATGCTACTACTGTATTAAAATGTATTATAAAACAGTATACTATATTAGCCTGGCATGATCTTTTATCTTAATTACATCAAGAGACCACATAAACTGATCAGACTAGTCCATATAGGCTTTTGGAAGTGCAGTCCATCATGCTTATATGTTGATGAAATTGGCTACATATTCTCAGAAAGTATCTTTGTGGCTAGATTATGCACAACTATAATTAACTCTGCCAATATTTTTGAAGATACATGTCCAAAGTATTCAAATATGTCTTACTCTACCTTTTTTGTTCTTCCATTCAAAAACTGTTTTTTAGAATTTCATTTGAAGCTAATTGGAGTGCTGTTTTGGTTTGGCAGAGTTTCTTTTAGTTTTATACTTCCTCAAGAGTTGTCATCTGCTCCATGAATCAAAGAGGACACTATGTGGCAGTTTTGACTTTGTAAGTATTATCTAAATCTAAAGATATCCTCAAACTTTAAATGTTTTTTTTTTTTTTTCTCAACGACCCTCCCATATTCTTCATGTCCCTCCTAATGGGAGACTATGCCTATACAAGAGAAGAGACCAATGGCATATTGGAGTCCTGGAGGCTGTCACTGGGATTAGTAGCACTAATTGGAAACCTGCATATCAACTATGCTAAACCTCCTTGGGTTTGTGTATTATCCCACTTAACTCAGTGTCTGTAATCAAAAGGAAGGAGAGCCACCATCACATCCTGCTTGGAAAATTTGGCTACTAAATTTAGTCCCCTCTTGCTCGTTGGAATCTTAAGATCAAAGGCACATAGTTGAAAGGAACAAAACTATAAAAAGATCTTTGTTTTACCTGGCCGGGGACTGTGAGAATTGAGATGGTGACATATAATGTGTTTTATTTTTTCCCTTTAAGAAAAAGGAGAGGCTGTTTTTACCCTAACTGAGAAGTCTCTTGGATTCTTTCAAGCCACATTCCCTCCCCTTACCCTGAGTTTCTCAGGTGGATTGCTGGTATGAAAAGTGCAACTTCACAGAGTTGGCTTCCTCCCTCCTGTTTCCAGCTCAAGGAAGCTCTCCTTCAGTACTTTACTTTGACAGAGCTCTCTTTTATATCAGGTAAACCTGTCAGGCTAGCTCTCAATCACTGGTCCCAGGTGGAACTGGTTCCTGCTTACTATCACCAGTAGTTTTCAATATCTATGCCTCCCCACCCTGTTCTCACTTCTGGCTCCTGTTTGGATGGGTTCTTGGATTCCTTTTTCCTCATCTCACCAGCCCTTATGTTAAAACTGACAATCTGATTTCCCACAAACTACCTGTTGAACTCACTTCATTTCTCGCTAGGGATTATTCTTTCTAGGGATTATCCATGCCACTCTGTGTCCCTGTTCTATTTATTCCAATTCCCAGATCTGGAAAAAAATATCCTAGAGTGAGTTGTAGATCTCTCTGCTGCCTATTACTTCTCAAGAAGCCTGGGTCTATAACTTAATTATCTACAGGAACATCATTTCCTCCATTTTTCTCCATCTCACTATGAAACAAGGAGACACATATGAAAATGAAGAAGCATAGAGAGTAAAATTACGATTGGGTCACCAGCTATTATAAGTTGAACTGTCCCCTCTCAGCCAACTACCAGTACCACCAAACGCATACACATGTATGCATTGGAATCCAAATACATATACATTGGAATCCAAATCCCCATCTCCTCATCTCAATGTGAGCTTCTTTGGAACTAATTCACTATAAATGTGATTGTTTAAATAGAGATGAGGTCATACTGAAGGAGGTTGGCTTTTTAAACCAAAATGGCTGATTTCCTCCTAAGAAGATGACTGTATTAAAGACACAGAAACACAAAGAGAATTTCATGTTAAAACTGGGCAATGACTGAAGGGGTAGATCTGCAAGTCAAAGAAAGGCCAGGATTGCTAATCATCACCAAAAGTGAGGAAAGAGGCATAAAACAGGTTCTCCTTAAGAAACTTAGAAGGAGCCAACCATGTTGACACTTTAATTTAGGACATACAGCCTTAACAACTTTGAGATAATAAATTTCTGTTATTTAAGTCACCAAGTTGGTTTTATTTTGTTACAGTAGACCAAGGGAACTAATATTCTAGCTCTGGTTGATGGAAGAAACAAAGGTAGAAACACTACTATTAAATTAATAGATTGTCCAATTATTTGCACGAAGACTAAAACTATTAACAGAGCCAAAAATTACATTGTAATTTGCATAGGTTTTGGTTCCCTTGGTTCCAAGGGAATTCTATCATGTAAGAAGATCAAATGTTTTTCTTCTCTATAAATATATTTTCCATGTCATAAAATTTAACTGTTAGCTGGACATGGTGGCACACTCCCGTAATCTCAGCACTCGGAAGGCTGAGGCAGGAGGATCTTTGCAAGTTTGAGGCCAGCCTGGGCTACAAAATGATCTCAAGTCCAGCCTGAACTGCATAAC
>NW_004955407.1:27719855-27825069 GCF_000276665.1 Chinchilla lanigera
TGACTTCACATAACAGTAAAATATCCAATGGAAGAAAAAAGAATGTGTTTTATCTTAGTATATGGTCAGTTTTTTACATGGAATTATAACCAGTCTGTTGACTGTAGTAGAAAAAGAAAGGAAGAAAGGAAGAAAGGAAGAAAGGAAGAAAGGAAGAAAGGAAGAAAGGAAGAAAGAAAGAAAGAAAGAAAGAAAGAAAGAAAGAAAGAAAGAAAGAAAAAAGAAAATGCTGATCAGCTACCAGATTTTCTAGCACCTTCAGGCTCTCACATTTGATTATTTTGTTCAGCACATATTCCTATGTTTAATTAGGATTTGATTCTCATAGCTTTCTTTTCTACTGTGATCTTACTGCAGGGTTAGAAAAAGAAATCTGTGAGCTATCTACAAACACTCCTCATTTAATATCTGTGATGCATTCCCCCAACTAGTTCATTAAATGAGTTGGCCGCTAAATGAGGAATTGTATTAGTATGTACAAAATTCAGAACAAATGGTCAAAAGAAATTTCAACTTGATGACTTTGCTCTTATTTGCAAAACTCTTACATGCAGTACTATAATGTATACCTGAACATAAAGCTATGTTCTGAACTATACAGTACAACCAGCAAAAATTACAGTACTATATAAATAAGGCATATTATACAAAAAACACATTGAGGTTTTATCAACAAGATGTACAAAACTGTACAAAAAAAGATGAATCATAAGCTCAAACAGTACACCTCAGTTGTAAGTTTGAACAGTTGTTATACAGGTAAGTTGTTAAATGAGAAATGTCTGTATTAGACATCATATTATGCAAATGCTTCAATGAAAATGATTTGTTTTTCAGAACACATGCTCTCCAATGACCTATAAATGAAATACAGCAGCTAATGATAAATAATTAGATAAGCTGTGTCAAGCAATATTGATACCTCACATGTCAAAAAAGACAGGGTTGAAAATTCAGAAAACCCAGGACATCTTATGACTTAGCAATGATATAGAAAGTGCTCATCAATACTCATGATGAAGGCAGATGTAATCCCAGTACAATCATTAGCAAATCAATAAAGGGAATAAAGGGAATATTCACATATTCCCTCACATGCCCTTTCTTGGCATTGTAGCAACTTCTATGAAGTCTTCAAGGTTACACTGATCACACAGTTGATATTGCTAGAAGCTGTGTTTTGAGTGGGCAATTTGGGCTCACTCATGAAGGAGCCTGAGCAAGTCATTAGAAGGGTCCAATAAAACTAAAATACTACTAATAAGATGTCACAGAACCATCTCCCTGCTTGGCTCTGTAAAAATCATTGGAAAAATCATTGGAAATGCCAAATACCCTTGACAGTGAAGCTGGCATGACTGGAGCCGCAGCTCTGTCTGCCTCTGCAGTAAAAACCTGGGATGTTAGGAAGACATATAAAGTATGGAGTAAAGGATCTTACTATCCATAAATGCAAGACAAAAATTAAACACAGAAAACAATCACAGAGTCAAGAATAACAACGATAATTAATTGTTCATTTGCTTCCTGTGGTTCAAGAGTGTAGAAATAAACTTTGAGAATATACATGCACCCATACGATATGAGATATTTCCACACATCAAGAAGTTTCAAAGGTAAAATCACTTGTAAAGAATTTATTTATATGTGAGAATTTATTTAACGCCAAATGAATCAGTTTTATTATCACATAAGAGCACAGTCCTTAAAAGTGAGCCAAATAAAAGAATGCACTTACAGTTTTTCTGGTCCTTTGAGATAACTGTTCTGCCTGGATCATATGCCATCAACAGATCTTATAAGACAGCCCTCCAATTCACTCCCTTCTGCATCAAAACAGGCAAACCATATATTTTTGGATATTGATGGAAAAAAAAGCCAAAAAAGTTTGACATGGCTTATCTTTCCCCAGTATTACACATATACAAATAATGCATATTTTGAAGATGTTTGTGTTTTCAGAAATGCTATATTTATTTGCACAATGTAATTAGTGAATGTTCCTGAAATACAATAGGCAATAAGGATTCCTCTTTTAAGGAATAAGTTCCATTCCTGTGACTAGGTCATTAAGTAAATTGGTCACTGTTAAGAATTATGTATAGTATGTACTTTATAAGATTCAGAACAAAGAAATGATCAAAGGAAACTCCAATTTGATGCATAACTATTACCTACAGCACTGAAATGTACAATAGAACATAAAACTGCTGGACTGTACAATACAGTGCAATCAAAAATTGCAGTATGTGTAAACAAGGTGTACTGCACAAAAAAGACATTGAGACTCTACAGTAAAGTGTACAGAACTGTACCAAAAAGGAAAAACAGGTTGTAAGTCTGAGAAGCAGGTCCAAAGTACAAACAGTACACTTCTCTTGTAAGTACCAAAGTCATTAAACAGGTACTTCACTAATGAGTATATGTACCAGTATTTGCAGGCAGCATTGTGTGATAATTGCCCATGTTTCCTTTTCCTCAGCCCATTTTGAGACTGACCTTTAGTGACAGTACTAAAAGAGCGTACACTCTTTGAGGACTTTCTGTGTGTCAATCCCAGTGCTTACATATTAATTGTTATCACATTAAACAGAAAATGCAAAAGGGTTGGTTGTCATAGGTATCAATTTCTCCAGGGATTAACGCAGTTATCAAATCATCATTTTCACTCAGTATTAAATTGGAGGCCACTTCAAACAACACAATTGACACCAGATTTTTTTTAATATTTCAATGTGTTTTTAAGATGGTGAAGAATACCAGACAGTTTGTTATTCCAAGGTAGTATTTGTCTTGCTTCACAGACATAGTCTGACTTTTAGTTCAACAACTCTGAGACTTGGAATTCACTTTCTGACCACTAAACTCTTTTTATAATGTTCAATTGCCAATAGCTGGCAGTCATATCATTTTAAATTGATATTCAAAAACATTTGTCATTTTGGGCCAAGAATAATTAAATATAAGAAACATGTTTACTCATTTTTCCTTTTTCCAGAAGAACTTCAAGAATTTCTCATATGGTGACTTAACAGGAAATTAAATAATATCCAAGTCATATTTTTGGCTTTTCTATTTTTTTAATATTTGGGAATGTTCACTCATGTTACTCTGCAGATGCATTTTCTTATTCTGAAGTTGACAGAAATTCCGGGGAATAATATGTTCTGGATTTCACACTTCCATACCAATGTACTACAATAAAACACTTCACCTCTAGTAATTTTGCCATAGGCAAATTATATTTATGAGAACTAGATAGATAGATAGATACATGGATAGACAGAACTAGATTTATGCCTAAATTTGGTTGAATTACAATTGTTTCAGGAACTTCTTTCTATAAGAACTACATTTCCATTCTATAAGTTTAATTGCCTCCTATTACCTATTTGTCTCATCTGTATCAATATTGTCACTTCAATGGGACAAAAACCTTCAGTTGTTCAGTTATCTTGAGTACTGAAGGAACTCAGATATTGTAGAATATTTCCTAGTTCAGAAAATGACTTTGCATATAATTGTATTAGTTCTCACACAATCCTGTCTCCACTTGACCAGTGAAGAAAACTGAGAGTGAATTACTTGCAATAGATGCTCTGTTAACAAGTGGCAGAATTGAAACATGAATTCAGGTTTTTATTCTCTATGCTGTGGTCTCTGTACTACTTCATATCACCGTTGTCTTCATCACTTAGCCCAGATTAGCCATGATATTTAGTACAATTAGACTTCTTCTTTTTGTGGTGGTGGTTTGGTTTGGCTTGGTTTGGTTTGGTTTGGTTTGGTTTGGTTTGGTTTGGTTTGGTTTGGTTTGGTTTGGTTTGGTTTGGTTCAGTCCTGGGCATAGAACTTAGTACCTTTCACAAGCTAAGTACATGTTCTACCACTGAGCTACACCTCCAGCCCTAGCAGAGTGAAAAAAGACCTTGTACTCTTTCTTCCAGGAGGCTAAATGTTCTTCTGTATCTTACAAGCACAGAAAACAAAGTCCCACAGATTGTGATGTGTTTCAAATCAGTGTGCAATGAAAAATGTACTATATTAACTTTTCCTGTCTTTTGGCCATGCTAAGCACTATCATTATTTAAAACAGTTCCTTCCTATTTTAAATCTATCAGTAAATGCTGTTCATACCCCAAATAAGTAAGATTTTAAAAACAAAGATTTTGTTTAAAATTATCCATGTATTTTAAATATTTTTCACTAGAAGGCAAAGCATAAGAATATCTGAAACCATGAACCAAACTTAAGTGTCAGCCTCTTATTTTAAAAATAAAAAAAAAATAAGATTTCAAAATCATTATAAGTTTGAGGTGATAGATGTGCTCATTACCCTGTTCTCTTCACTACAGAATATATATGCATATTGAAATATCACAGTCTACCCCATAAATATGCACAATTGTGTCAATTAAAAGCAAAGTTTTTTTTTAAAAAAATTATTGATTTAAAATATATACAGCATGAATTTTCATGATTAGAATAAAGCTTGTTAAATAGAGATTAATTTACCCCCCGCAAGAAGAGGCAAAATTTCCTTACAATATATGTCCTTTCTTCAGTTTTTCTGTACTTTATGAAGCCTCCTAAGAATAAAGTCATGCTAAAAATAAATCACAGACAGTTAAGGAAAAAATAGGAAGTCAAATTGTTATTTATCTTAAACATTACATGACAATTAACATCCTTGTTTTTTCCCCTGCTGCTTTTTATTAATCTTGGAATACAAAAGACTTTCTGAATGACTCGGAAGAATTTGGATCAAAAGTCAGTGAAGAATGAGAGTCCCCAGGGTTAAGGTGATGAATCATCACAAGTGGCTCCAACACCACCTCCATGTCAGCAGCATGTGTAGCTTACTCACAGGGATGGAGCGGGAATGCTGGTTTGTACCTCCAGTTAAAGGAAGAGTAAGCACTGTTGTGCTGCTTTTTCTCTATCTCTGCCATTCTAAATTTTTAACCTTAAAAAGATTTAAAATATTAGCCTAATTATAGTGATAGTATCCTTTCTTCTTTGCAGTATTATAGTTGAAATGAAGTCACATGAAAATGAATAAGAAGTTCCAAAACCACAGTATTGTTATAGGGTAGTTTCTTTAGAAATGGCTTGCCAGTCAAAAGTATTCCAGGTTCTTTTTGCCTCGAATAAAGAACTGAATGAGACAAGCCAATAATGGTGCCAGAGAGTTTATTTGAAAAATGTTGCATAAATGGGTATGGAAGAAACCAGTTGTGAAGAGTGAACTTGGGCCAAACAAAAAGAAAAAAAGAGCAAAATAAAAAGTACAAGTACACACCCTGTATAAGAAACCAGGCATGGGCTGCTGTACAGCTTTCCATGATGGCTGGTCCTTTTTATGCCATCCACATCTTGTGGGAACTTGCGCAAAGTTCTACATATGGGGTCCTTCCTTTGCTCTGGGATCTTGTGATTGACAAGTCCTGCATATTTCCCCAGCCAACTTTGCCATCTCCTATGTCCTATATCAATATTACTTGGTGTGAGATATTCACTTGTTGAAATCCATTAAGATTTTGCCAAACATTGGTATAAAAAGCAACCTTGCAAGTGGCTGCTTACAAAACACCTCTGAATTGGAACAGAAATGACAGGATGTGAGAGTAGATGGCACCAGGAAGGCCAGAGGCTGCTCACAATGTGAAGGAAAAATGTCCTGGAAGAATCAGAAGGAGCCAAGACAACATGGACCATCTCACCCTACCCATCAGTTTGTGTGGTGTAGAAGAACAAACAGCAGCCCAGAAAATGGCCAGGAGGTAGCTGCATCCTTAGGAAAGTCTCAGGTTTCATTTAAACAAAAGAACTAGAACATTTGCAGAAAAACCAAGACTACTAGACACTTTATGCACAGACTGTAGTTGCAATGGCAGGCAGGGAGATCAGAGTAGAAGAAATAAAAAGCAGGTGAAAGCATGGAAAAGTGTGCAGAATGTTTCTTCCTTTGGGCGACTAAGAAGTACATTAATCAAATAAGGCCGATGATTGTCTTTCAATGTCCCAAGTCATTAGTTGAGAGTCCCAGACAGTGCTTATCCAACAAACAGAACATAGAAGGTTTCTATGAGGTTTGAAGAAAGACAACATGGGTAGGAATGGCTTATTCTGCCTGGAGAGAGGGGGAAATCTCTGAGGGAGCAAGCACCAAGGTTTGTTTCAGATGGCCTGTCTTGTAGTATTTAGAGCAGGAAATGTTGCTCAAGAACAGGGACAAGGAACTGCTTCTGAATACTGACATGGCAGCCTGAAAGCTCTGTGTATCATGTGACTGATTCTTACCCAGGTCCAGCACCACAGCAAGTTTAAAGAATAACAGAAAAAGTCACGGTTACAAGCCATCTCTTCCAGAACCAACAAATCAATCAGGGTTAGTAGAGATACCATTTGAAAAAAATGAATGGGAGGAAGTACAAGCTACATAACAAAAGTAATCCATAAATAAAAAAAATAAAAGCTGAAACATCCAGGACTTTCTTATTTTCTACCATGACTGTAATTTATCTCAATTTATATAATTCCACTTATTAAGTAAAATAAAATCCAAAGTAACAAATTAAATATATAAGTGAGGTTTTAGGCAATTAATTAGACCTACATTTATAATTCTTTCTACCATTAGGGATTTTTTTTTAAGAATGTTATGTGTTAAGTAATTATATAAAAAATCAATTAGGGGTACTTACATGAAATTAATTTAAACTCAATATAGTGTCACATCACCAAAATATAGGAGATTTTAGACAATTAAATGAATATAGAACTTAGTGTGCAAATGCCTCAAAAAACTAAAACTAGAAATTCCATTTGATTCAGCTATTCCCCTTCTAGGTATCTTCTTAAAAGGTCTAAAGACATCACATTACAGTGATGTGTGCATGCATACCCATGTTTACTGCAGCACAGTTCATAATATGTCATTTAAATCTTTGACACAGCCTATATGCCCATCAGGAGATGAATGGATAATGAAAATGTTTCTAGAAATGATTATACACAATTGTGTACTATTCTGCCATGAAGAAAGATACACTTGAGTCATTTCTAGGAAAATGAATTCATTTAGAGACCATAATGTTAGGTAAACTAAATGAGACACACAAGCTTAACTATTGCATGGTTGTCTGAAATAAGAAACCTAAATTATAAATAAAGAGCAAAATAAAAGGTAATAGGAAATAGGAAGATAGATCTTTCACAAATGAGGATGGAGGGAAAGGAAGAGAGGGGAAGTAGGAGAGGAAAAGGGAATAATAAAAGGAAAGAAGATGAATTAAGTGAATGTACCAACTGCACACAGGAATGTAAAAATTATGTATTGCAAACATGCACTAAAATGAAGGGGCTGGGGATTTAGCGGCACAGTGCCTGCCTGGCAAGTGCAAGGTTATGAGTTCGATTCCTGGTACAGGAAAAAAAAAAAAGAACTAAAATGAAAGAAATGAAGAAAGAGAAAGAAAGAAAGAAAGAAAGAAAGAAAGAAAGAAAGAAAGAAAGAAAGAAAGAAAGAAAGAAAGAAAAAGAAGAGATTTTCCATCATCTGAGTCATTGTAGTAGAGACTGCTTATTTTCACTGACCTGGGGAGGGGATTTCTCACATTGATGGGAGACTGACGAAGGTCCTCAGTGAGAGAGGAATAACGGAAAGAAGCTCAGGTTATGTGGCAGCTCTGCTGGTGTTAGTCCCTTTCCCGTTGGTCGGACAAAATGCTTGACACAGTTTAAAGTAGAGAAAGTATATTTGGGCTTACTTTCTTAGTCCATAGCTGGCTGGCTCCAAGTAAGGATAGGATGGTGGGAGGGCCTGGAGGGAGAAACCTGCTCACATCATGATGGCCAAAAAGAGTGAGAGAGGGTGGAGCTAAGAAGGGTGCTATGCTCTTCCAGGTCACATCCCCAGACTCTACATCTAACAGCTAGTCAGCCTGCCCGACTCTACGTTCTAACAGCTAGTCAGCTGCATCATCCCCACGATTCAGTCACCTTCCAACAGCCTCAACTATAAGTGTGTGAGGCCTTTCAGGGATATTCTTGATCCATACCATAACAGCTAAGTAGTTTAAATTTCCTGGATAGAATTTGTTTTCCTGGTTTTAAAAGTATCAGCTAAGCCCTCAGAAAATGGAGCAGCATTCCTGGTACCGGAGAAAAACCAAAAAATTAAAAAAAAAAAAATAAAGAAAGAAAGAAAATGGAGCAGCATTGCCAATGACACTATTGCAGACAGTCTGCACAATTTCCTTTCTCTCCTTTCATAGTTACAAAATCTCTCAGTTTTTAGCAAATTTATGGATGGCCATAGTAAACAGTGTATTTTCCACCCCCTCTTGCAGCTTAGTTGCAGCCATGTGCTAAGCTCTCAGCTAATAACAAAAACCAGCATGGTTGATAGACTTCATAACTCTTCACAAGGATCTCTTGACTCCTGATATTTACACCCATGTATGGTCCTCTCCCTGACTATGGACAAAGCCTAGTTACTTGTTTCTAATAAACAAAATTCAGCAAACTTGATGGGTATCTTTTCCACAACCAGGTAACAAAAGGTGAGATTCAGTATTTTAGTTCTTTTATTAACTTTACAAGCCAATGCAGGTGGGATTTTGGAGAATTTCATACAGCAAAGAGATGGAGTTTTCAGTTCAAATCCTACAAGGAACAGAATCTCGCCGACAACCATGCGAATGAGATTATAATCATTCTTAATCCATTAGAATGTGAAGATGCAGTGATCACCCCAGCTGGCACCTCAGCTGGAAAAAGGGACCCAGATAAGCCATATACAATTCCTTAACTGAGGAAAAAAAATAGGTGTTGTCTTAAACCACTAAGCTTTGGATTAATTTGTTACATAGCAATAGATAAATAACATAAAAAGTAATTCTGTTGAAAATTAATCTGTGGTTAAATCCAACAGAGATGACTGTGCATTATCCCAAAATTGTGAAGTTTGATTAGAAACATTAACTAAGCAAGGCTTTCAACTTGCCTCAGTTCACAAAAGGAATATATCTTATTTATTGATTGATTTAAGTATTAAGGATTGAACCCATGGCTCCCATTCTGAGCTATATCCCTAGCTTTTAAAAAATATGTATGTATGTATTTATACCAGGAATGGAACTCAAGACCTTGCACTTGCCAGGCAAACTCTGTATCACTGAGCTATATCCCTGGCCATCAAAACATTTTAGAGGGAGTATCAATATCTTACTAAGTCACTAAGCTGTCCACACTAGGCTCAAACTTGGAATCCTTCCCAAAGTTCCTCCCAATATGCCAGGAATACAGGTGCACACTAACACGTGTGTCCTGTATGTATGAGGAAAGACATAAGTGAATGCTACAACAACTTCTTTTATTTTGGTAGAAGAGCTACACATTAATTGAAAATACCATAATACATAGTACGTACACTTATAGGAGAACTATCATTTAAAAATATTGCATGCTTCACATTGTATCAAACAGATACAAATTCATGTAACCATACCTTGAAGAGTTGAATAACCCAGAATTAGGCAAAATGTAGAATCTAAGGATTCAGTCCCCAGAAAAATGCATCACTATAGACAGCAGCTGCAAATCCCAGGGCCACTCTCATTTCAGACTATCTGTCTACAAATTCAAAAATTACCAAGTGTACTCTAGGGTTCAGTAATTCATTAGAAAGATTCACAGAGGTCACTGACAACGATTATACTTAGGGCCCCATTTATCCCAGGCCAAGGTTACACAGTGGAAGCAGCCGAAGGAAGAGATGCTTAGCCTCTCTCCACATTATTGCCATGGGATCTGGAGGAAGGGAAGAAAGAACAGTTAACATAATGGCAAGCTCATGCTGCATGCCATGCAGCAAGCAGTAAATGCTTTTATCTCCGACCTGGGGGCCACTGTGGCAAACTAATTTGCTAATTGTGATTGATTAAAATCTCAACCCCTTCATGTTTCCTGACTCTATAGTTCCTACAAGTAGTCATGAATAAAATAGAAAATAATCCCCAGGCCCATAAATTTACAGGAAGACTTTTGATATTTTATATATACACATGTCGATGTGCATACACAGACAGGGTACTTCTATTTCCTCACTTTCAATTCGCAGCTCTTCAGAGTTTCTCCCCTTCATCCTACTGACACAGCCTCTCCAAGGGTCACTCATGGCTTCCAACTGGGCAAATCTAACAAGTTTTTTCATCTTGGTTGATCTTGCAAATTTATTAACATGTTGCCCATCTATGTTTCCTAAAATCTCAGCTTATTCTGGAAATACTCTTTGGAGAGTCAGTGAAATCAGTACTGTACATTCCCAATACTTACATCACAAGCCACAACATGTGGCCTTAATGAGAATGCATGTGTGTGCTGGGTTTTGTTGTGCCAGTAGAGCTGAAACCCATCATTATAAATCCCAGAAAACTCTTTTCTGTGTCATTCTGGATTTGAGTTAGATTTTTAAAATGGAGCTCATTTGAGTCAAAAAACCAAAGATCTTGAAAGGCTGTGGCAGGAGGACAAAGTGACGGAAAGCAGAAATGATGTACATGAGACTATAGTTTCAACTGATTTATCTTTCTACTATTTCCACCAACCACAAGTCATCCCAAACAATCAACAAACTCTACCAAAGTGGGTGTTTTAGTAGATCTATTTTTAAGCCTGATTTAAGTCGCAGTTTATTGGCAGACATACGAATTTGCCAGAACTTTTCTGCATGCCCTGACCTGTCCACCCGCAGTAGGCTCTCAGGACTAGTGACTTTGGTGGAATTTCACCTTTATTTTCCAGACCTTCTCATTCCCAAATCCTTCTACATATTTGTAAATTTCAGGTTCTATATCTTCTACCCATAATCTCTTCTTTACATAATGCTTTCAGTTCTCTTTTTAGATGGAACCCTAAAGTATACATATTAAATTAAAACCTCAGTGCTTATTCTTAGAAAGTAAACTACCTTGTGTGACTAAAAACTGGGTGTTCCTCTCACTAATCCTGAAAACAAAAGCCAAGGGACTGACTCAGGGGTATTTATGAACCTTTGAAATCTCTACAAATAAAATATAATAGAATATGAGAGGACTGCACATATAATAGGCACATATAAACTCTCAAGAATTATCTACATTAGGACATCAGCCACATACTGCACATAGCCTACTGTGGACTAAATCATGCTCCCCTCACCCTCAGATTTATATGCTGAAGCTCAAATTCCAATGTGACTTATCTGGAGATAGGTTTCTTAGCAGGCAATTAAGGCCTACTTAGTTTTTAATTATGAGACTGGAATCTGATAAGACTATGAGCATTTTGCCTTGTAAGAAGAAGAAAATAAATCTCCCCACCTATGTGAAGATTCAGTGAGAAGACAGCCCTTTGCAAGGGAGGACAAGATCTCTCAACAGAACCCAACCATGATGGCCTCCTACTGTAGGGCAGCCACCTCCAGAACTGTGGGAAAATGAGGGTCTATGTTTAAACTCCCCAGTCTATGAAATTCATTGTGACAGACTGAGCTCTTAGACTTTCATTGGGACTTTACCTGAGGCTTCTTTGGTCTGGAGAACTCACTTTGGATATCTTTTCTTACCATTCGTAGATTGGACTGTGTAACATAGAGAATCTGAAAGTTTTTAATCTCTTTGAACACAAGCTTACAGCAAATTTCCGTATAATCAGCACCAGGCCTAACTGTGACCTGCTAAAGATACGATACTTCTGTGTCCTTTGTCAAGACAAAATACCCAATACCCAAAGTTAAGGAAGGAAAGTGTATGTAGCTCACAGTTTCTGGAGGTTTTACTCTATAATCAGCTGGCTCCAGGGCAGGGTGGCATGGCACAGGGGCAACCCTTTGAGGTGGCAGAAGGCAGCAAAGCAACAAGAGCAAAGGGAGGAGGAACCCTCTTTTCCTCCCTTATATTGCATGCAGGCTACCTGCCCTAGGGTGGGTCCTTACACCCATACCATCTCTGTGCCTCCACTTGCACAGGCTGAGGATGTTTATAAGGTCAGCACCCTGGTCCCCGGCTGAGTCACTTAATTAAACTTCTAAATTTCTCAGGTTTATACAATGAATCAACCATTACAGCATCCTGGATCATAAAAAGCTGCCTAGGGCCTGTCCTCTATACCACAGGATGTAGAACTCCTGAGGCACTTAGTTAAGCTTCTAAACTTCTCAAATTGACACAGTGTATCAACCATTACAGTGACTTCAATGGTTTTTAAATATAAATAATTTAAATATATGCAAAACAGTATCCAAATGTTATGTTATGTCTTGTCTTGAGGTTCAGTATTTCACAGTCTGTGAGGAAATTAAGCTATTTACTACGTTTTCCATTTTACACATGAGAACACTTAGACAAGATGCTTCAGATACAAATACAACTTTGTTCTTTCTCCCTTTTAATCCCCTTTTAACTATCGCATTTCCTAAAAGGATTGTGTGATGCTCAGAGGGGATGTCTTATTCTCCCTTCATTCCATAATCTACTCTGAACAACTTCTTTAAGTGGATTCCCTGTTTTCTAACAGCATTTCATACCCTTATCCCCTACCGTCCTTATCAGTATTTCATTATTTATAGTGTATTAGAGAAGCAGACTATAAACATTAAGAAAGTAGGCACTATCTATGCTTTACTCATTCTTTGGAGAATGTTCTTCTTGTACAGAGAATGTACATTATAAATCGACTGAATAACCTAATAAAATATTGACTGATGAATTAATGAAATAATCAATACATATGAAAGCAATTTCCACATTGTTTTGAAACCACCCTTTATCCATTAATCTTGCTTCCTAGAAAGACAGAAGGCAAATATGGTATGTGATTAACTATTTATTTTATCATCATTCCAACAGGAATGATAATTCACAACCACAGACACTGTGCTATTGTAAGGACAGCTGATGATAACCCCTCTAGTCATTCATCTTCTCACTTCTTTTTCTTACCTACTGCTGTTCACATTTTTTCTCTCACAATTCACTTCTCATTCTTTATGGATTCCAGGCAGCCTCATCATCCCACTGACCTGTATCAAGGATTCAGGCCATAGAGACTTTCCCTTTTACTGAGTTCTTATTTTCCCAGCCTTAATTCTTGTTGACATTCTGCTTGTCAATGCTTTCAGGAAACTTGCTATGCATTGCCGTCAATGTGTAAATATGTGTACATCATGTTACCTTAGCTTCATTGGAATTATTTAAGCAAAGAATTCGAACATATAACTACTTCCTGGCATTCTTAACAACATTGCGAGTGATGTCATGTACGTTATAGACATCTCTGTAGAATGAATGAGTGAATGAATGAATGAATGAATGACATTTAAGGTCATAGGAAAGTAATACATCATTGAATTGCCAACATTTTCTGAATAGTATATAAAACTTTGTAAGCCATACCTTTCAATCAATAACCTCTTTTATATCCTTCATGGATTTTAACAATTAACTCAGCTTGCATCACAGTAAAGCAGTTTCAAGGATGTAACTGACACACTGGAAGAATCTGATGATTCATTGTATACTAGGCTTTCCAGTGCGGTGTTCAGCATGGAACAATGCACACACAGGCTAGCGCTGCAGTCAGGGAGCTAGTGCTCAGTGTTCTGGAAAGGTATCAAGGTCTTCTGGGTTGCATTCAAACAGTAAACCTCATAGCTAAATCATGGAGTCAAGATGCCAGAATTCTACTTTTATACTCAATATTTTGTATAATCGAATGGCATGCAGCATTGAAATATGAAATGTAATGTTTCAGCTAAGTCAGTGTTCAAGTTGGCAGTTTGTTATATGCAGCCTGTTCAGAATTGAGGAATTCATTATTGTCTAGACCATACTCCAGACAGTGAGCCACAAATCCCAATTTAGAGACTACTTTGTGGTTACATAACTTGAAGAAATTTCTTCTCCCAAAGTCGTTAAAGTAAAATGCAAGAAATATGAACTTCTAATAAAGTCAGTACTCATTAAATAGAATTTATGGAAAATCCTATATTGTAACAGGTTGCCAAATTCAAAGCATATTTTGTTTTAAAAATCTAAGAAAATTCTGACTGAATATAGGAAACAAGCAACCAAACAAAGACATTATTATACAACACTTCCTAATTAACTATGTGCCAGGTCTGATATGTTCAATTAAACAAACTCAAAATAACCTAACCAAACATATTAGCCTAGAGTAGTCATAGTTATTCAATGAAGAATCTAGTTTTATAAATATGTTGCTAGCAATTTGAATCTAAAAATGGATAATTTACAATGAAAATATGTATAAAATTATGTCAGTAAGATTATGCAGAGAAAATGTTGTTTGTCATCTTTCTTTTAGCATTTTTGATCATTGAGTCATAATAATAACACCAAAAGCTATTCCCTTGCACAGCTCATTAAATACAGTTTGCTTCTAATAAATTAAAAAAGGTCACTTCCACATATTTGAAGGACACATTCAGATTATTTGCGGTAAAGGAAACTAAGTACCACAGAACCAAAAAGAATTGGCCCACAAAAGGAAAGATCCAGGAATAATATTGTGCAAAGGTAGGAAAGGAACAGGTTATCAGGAATTGTCTTGCCTCTCTAAGAAAGAAAGCTATTACCAACAAAGTTCAGACAAGACAACAAACTCAAATTCATAATCTATGAAACAAAAAAGAAATGTGTAAGTATTTAATTCCTTTGAACTGTAATAACAAGCCCTACTGAATTTCAATTGACTGAGATGAACTCAAAACTCTTTTTAAAATGTGTGATTGATTGTCTAGTAGATTTGGAGCTGTATATCTATACTAAACAGACAGAGAAAGAAAAAGTTAAATAATCTTTATAATAATCATACTTAATTGATTTTCTCATAAACACAAAAACAAGAGAAAATTTATCTTTGTAAATAGTTATCTAATAAGAATTAATTTCATAGTGTAAACTGAGAATTAGAAAAATTGATTTTGAAATCTTAAATATCTCTAAATATATCCAGTAGCACAATGGAAGTGTGAGTTCTCATTTGCTAAGGAGAAGAAAGAAGAAGGAAGAAGAGGAGAAGGAGGAGGAGGAGGAAGAGGAACAGGAAAAAGAAGAAGAAAAGAAGGAGAAAAAGAGGAACAAGAACAGGAGGAGGAAGAGGAAGAAAAGAACAAAAAGATACATTCTTTTCAGTCAATAGGAAATCAGTTATAATTAAGACTGGTCAATTTTAAAGTCATAAGAGAAAAGTACATCTATGTTAAACCCTCTAAGCAGATTAACTTCTAAAACTTTAATATTATAATAAAATATAGTATGAAATAGTCATAGATTTGTGGCCAATTGTTATTCATCACAATACTTTAGATATTTATTTGATCATATGAAGGCATTCATTTTAAAGTTTGTGTCGTGTTAATTCTTTTTTGCTTTGCCTTTTTTTCCCAACTTTTTTGGAAGACCATTAGATTTAGTAAGAGATGTTCTAAATTCATGTTTAGGCTTTCACTTTTATGTTCTCGACCAAATCACTAGTTTCTCTGAAGTTAACTTTTATTCTGTTACATAATTTTCAATATAATCACTTTATACAGTTATATATTTATAAGTGCATTGTAATCTGGCCACCAAAATGTTCTTTCCATTTTTATTGTTGTGTTTTGCATCTGGAGGTCTCCCAAGAGCTTTCTGCACTCGTGGAATGGGTGTGAGGGGTTGAAAGGGGATTGGATTATGGGGAATAAGAGCTAAGCATGTTGTTAGGATGTAGGGCCTGATAGGAAGAGAGGGGTCCCTAGGGTATGACCCACACATATGTATCTCCATTCCTGGTTCCATCTCTCCCTCTCTGCTCCCTATTCCCCATGAAGTCAGCAGATTTTTTCCATCCGTCCCTTTCCACCATGCCTTACTGCCTTGGGGCTGACCATGCCAAGATCAAAACTTCTATGGTGTGAGCCACAATAAACAGCTCCTCTGTTAAGTTGTGAGTGTTAGGTATTTTGCTGGGAAAATGACTAAGACAAGTGTATATTCTTGTAGCTGTTTGATAGCATCAGGCTTCCTGTCCAAGACGACACTGAAGCTAATTTACAATTGTAACTGGTTTGTATCAGCAGAATAACACCTGTTGTGTGTCAATTTCTGATTAAGGCAACAACCTAATGCTTCTTCTTATCAAAGAGCACTGACTACCATGGGATTATTTTACATAATGTCTCATGCTTCTTGCACCATTGTATATATTTAATTTGGAGGAAAGTAAGAATAAACAGTTTGCCATTGCAGTTAACTGGTCACTGGGCAGTGATAAGCCAGTAAGGCCAATAGATTCTGATATTTTACTGGATGAAACAATTTAAGAAGATTTTTAGAATTTTTAATCAAGTGGAACAGATGTGTTCTACAGGGAACAAAAGTTCACACTTCCCACGGAAAGAATTAAGACTAAGTTTTGTGATCAGAGAGATGTGACTGGAAGAATTAGTGGAGACACTAATCTCACTATGCATTTATAGTGGAGAAGCAGCTACTTAGGAAGTGTGTCTACACCTATGTGCCTGAGTGACAGAGGTATGTCCTGAGAAATGCCTCCCTATGTAATTCTGTCTGTTTGTGAACATCACAGAGTGAACTTACACAAACCTAGATGGGATAGCCTGCAGCATACCTAGTATGCGTAACAGTATGTGCTAAATTTTTAGACAACTGAAAAGTGCAGGTTTGTTCATACCAGCATCATTTTAAGCACTTCGGTTATGTGTTGTACTACGACATTACTAACAGTAGAACTTTCCAGCTTCATTACAATCTTTTCATACCACCTTAGAATACATAATCTCTTGTTGACTGAAATTTTATTATATCATGCATGACTTTACCTGCACTATGTACATCCAAAAGTGACCATGTGATTAGTGTTCACCAAAATAATATAATGGAAATGAGAATAAGAAATATCAGTTAGGAGATGAAAGCTATAATAAAAACCAATAAAAATTCTGCATGTGAAAAAAGTAAAGTAGAAATTTCACTACAAGGCCTCAGTAACATACTTACATTAGCAAAAGAAGAATCAGTGAACTTGAATTCTCCTATACAAAGAACAAAAAGGAAGACCTATGGAATACCACCAAGCACAACAAAAAGTACTAGAATCCCCTGGAGGAGACCAAAAAGAGAAAGATATAGGAAGAATATTTAAAGAAATACAGCAAAAACTTTTCAAATAAAATTAAAAAGTAAAATTAAATACTCAAAGAGCTCATCAACATGAGGGCATGAACTCTATCTCTTATAGGGCTGACCTTACTCCTTTTTTGTTTTGTTTTGTTTTTTGTTTTTTTTTTTTCTGATACCAGGAGTTGAACTCATGACCTTGCCCTTGAGTCAGGCGCTGTGCCCCTGAGGTAAATCCCCAGCCCTTATGACCTTACTCCTGCAAAAAGAGCTCAAAATTATCTACTGAAATAGTGAAATTAAAATTGCAGTGCTTGATAATTAATTATTTCACATATTGAAGGAGTCTGTAGATAAACATTATGCTTTCACAACTCAACATTTTCTAGCTGCTCGTTGGTACAGCAATGACTAAAACAAAGTCTCTGTTCTCTAGGAGCTGTGTCTTCTCGAATGTAGACACTTTGCTGCCAACAGCACCCTCTCTGGCGCCTGCTCTTAGCCCCAGGGGTGGCGAAGGCTCACACACAGCTGCCCATAGAGGAGAACTACAAGGCACCTGCTTTCAGTCCTGGCATTGGTCAAGTCTACATGTGCTGGTCACACCACATATCCCAGACAACAAGTATTCTGGTCTCCCTGTTCTTGAGGACAACCCCTTCATTCCCCTCTGTGCAGAAACACCGGTCTCCTGTAATACAGAGCACTGAGAGGCTTGTGTTCCGGGGTCACTATTGCTCTGCTGGCTTAAATTGGACTCATAGAGCTACAGCCCTCTTGCTAGCCTGATGGATGCCAACAGAGGCTCAGAGATGGGGATATACAGGGGCTCCTGACCCTTAAAGAAATATAATTCAGACAAGTGGTCCCTTTGTAAGATGGTGCCAGAATACAGCAACCTGGGCTCTGGTGACTGAGGGGAAACTACATTGAATGCCTTTTCCAAAGCAAAGCTAGACTGCAGGTCGCTCCCCTATTTGGGCCGCTAGCCTGTGATAACTGAATATTTACAATACCCAGGACTGTTTGCTTTCACACTGACAGTGTTTGCTGGGACTCTCCTGCTCCTTGCCAGTGTTTTTTATTCTCTTTCTATTCTGCCATTTCAGATCTTTTGAGTCTGATAAAGCTCTAGTCCTCTGGTCTTCCTACTCTGACTTCCAGTGTTCTTTTATTGTCATTTCCCTCAAAATTCAGCTATCCATGTTACTTTGGTTCTTCTTCATGGAGAGCAAAGCAAGTAGTGGGCAGCTGCATTCAACAACCTTGAAGTTGGTTTAGCACTTATTTAAAATTTTCTTTACTTTTTCTTTCCACATGAATTTTAGAATTACTTCATTGTGCTTAGTAACTTAATATAAGATCTACACTCACCCTCCAGTTCCTTTACCCATCAGATCTGATCCCTGGTCTTGGTGGTTGGTTGGAAAGGCAGAAAAGGAATGCTGAATCTGGTCTCACAGCCTTATAGTCTGATATATAGCATGTGGGCTAATTTTTAAACAAGATAAACAAATGAGATCTACACTCAGCTAATTTTTAAATATACAATCTGTTATTATTGATGATAGACTGAATGTTTTGTACAGGTCACTAGAGCTTATTCATCTTGCTTACCTGAAACATTATGCCATTTACTTATTAACTCCCCTTGGGGGCCAAGGATATAGCTCACTGGCACAAGCGTCTGCCTGGCAAGAACAAGGTCCTGAGTTTGATTCCTGGCACCACAAAAAAAAAAAAAAGTCAAATACTTATTAACTTCCCTTACCCTCTGCCCCAAGTCCCACGCTTTGACTCTATGAATTTATTTTAGATACTTCACATAAGTGGGAGTTCGCAACATTTCTTTTCTCTATCTTGGTTTATTTCCCTTTGAGTAATGTCACAGTTCACCCATTTTGTCACATATTGCAATGTTGTATAACATCCCGAGGTATATAAATGCACCATGCATTTGCTGATGTACTCTGTTGTTTCCACACCTTGACTATTGTAAATATTGCTGTAGATATATAGGAGTACTGGAAAGTTTTCAAAATCTTCATTTGAATTGTTTGTAAAAATATCTAGGAGTAGGGTTGCAGTCTCATGTGACAATTTTAATTTTAATTATTTGAAATTACTATTTACCATGGCTGCTAAACCATTTTACATTCTCAGAGCAAGACTTGATGCAAACTTTTAATTTCTGCTCGTCCTTGCCAAATTTGTCTTTAGTTTTTACAGGAGCCACCAACAAGCGAGAAGTTATATCTTACAGTGATTGTCAATTGTATTCTATTGATAATTACTCATGGTGAGCATTTTAAAATATTTTTATTGAACATTTATGTGTCTTCTTAAAGAAATGTCTATTCAATTTCAGAATTCATTTCTTACTTGGAGGATTAATTTTGGTTGTTTTCCTGAAATTTGAAAATCTGTATTCTCTTTTATTTGTAGATTTTATTTATTTTGGCAGTTTTTCTGTGCAACTTCTACAACTATATTGAATAAATTGGTAACGTTGAGATCTTTATCTTCTTTCTGAAGTTAGAAAGAATATTTTAGTTTTTACTGTTTAGTATGATAATAAGTTTAGGCTTTTAATATTTGGGCTTTAGTATTATGTTGAGACAATTTCCTTCTATTCCGAGGTTTCTGACAGCTTTTTTTTATCATGAAATTGTACTTAATTTTGTCAGATACTCTTGCTACATTTGTTTAATCATTTTATTTTCAAGTTCATTTACTATATTGAAATATCCTTGCATCAGAAGAATAAATCTCACCTGGTCATGGTGTATGATCCCTTTAGTGTGAGGTTGAATTTTGTATGCTAAAAATTTCTTGAGGATATTTGCACGTATGTTCCCCAGAAAAACTAGCTAGTACTTCTCCTTGTTTGTGGTGTTTTGTCTGGCTTTTGTTTGAAAATGACTTTGGAAGTGTTTTCTCTACAGTTTCTGGAAACAGCTTGAAAAGGATTGGTGTTGATTTTTCTTTAAATATTTGGTAGAATTCATCAGTGAAGCCATCTGGTCTTGGGCTTTTCTTCATTGGAAGATTTTTATTACTAATTGAAATACATACTGGTTATAACTCTTTTCACATTTTCTATTTCATTATGATTTAGTCTGTGAAGGTTGTGCTTGTAAGACTTGATCCATTTTCTCTACATTATTCAATTCATTGGCACATGACAATAGTTCCTATTAGTCTTTCTTTTAATTTCTATGGCATTCATTGTAGTGTATCTTTGTTCTGATTTTATTAGGTTGCATCTTCCTCATTTTTTCTTCATCTGGATATGGGTTTCTCAATCGTATTTATCTTTCCAAATAACCAACTCAGGTTTGTTGGTTTCATCCTATTTTCTTCTTTCTGTTTTCTTTGTTTCTATTCAGCATTCATTATGTCTTTCCTTCTGGTAACTGTGGGCTTAGTTTGTCCTTCTCTCTGCTTCATGAGGTGTGTAATTAGGTTGCTTATTTGACATTTGTCTTATTTTTAATATAGGTGAATAATACTATAAATTTCTGTCCTGGTATTACTTTTACTATATTCCATTTGTTTTGCTATAAAATGTTTTCATTTTTGTTTGTCTCACAGTATTTTCTAAATCCCTTTCTTCACTTCTTTTTTTAAATTTGGACTTTTTTATTTTAAAAAATTTAAAAAGTAACAAAACAACAATGAAGACAAAATCAAAACAACACACAAACAACAAAAATGATACATAACCTCAAAACAAAATAATAGGTATCAACAATAGTTGCTACATTACATACTGTTATCTTCAACAAAGTTGCTCAGTCCAGCAGACATAAGAATGTGAGACTGATCAATCAAAGGCAGTAACAAGTAATAATAAAAAAGAAACTTTGGAAATTATGCAGAGCTTCACCATACAAGATGGTAGGAGTTCAACAATGGTTCTTATAATGCATATTACTGTTTTCAGATCAAAAAAGTCAAGTTTCCTTCCAATTAATTTTACCATGGTTACGACAATTACTTAGCAAAACTATTTCATTCATTTTAAATATTTTAAGATTGTATTGTGACCTAGTATCAATATATTCTAGAAGCAGATCTGTGTGTATTTGAGAAGAATATATATTTTGCTATTTGTTACCTCTTCAATTTCTGTCATCAGTGCTTTGTAGTTTTCATTGTCAGAAGTCATTTACTTCCTTAGTTAAGTTTATTCTTAGATATGTGTTTTTGGTAGTTAATGTGAATGGAGTTTTTAAAATTTCTCTCTCAGTAATTTTGTTGTTGTGTAATAAAAAAATTCTGATTTTATCCATTGTTCTTCTTGTCCTGAAAGTTTACTAAAATTAGTTATCAGTTCAAAGAGTTACTAGTATCTTTAGGGTTTTTCTGCAAATGAAAACATGTTACCTCTCAACAGGAATATTTTGACTTCCACATTTCTCATTTGTATGGTGTTTATTTCTTTTTCTTCCCTTATTGCTGTGGCTAACACTTCTGATATTATATTTGAATAACAGCAGTTAAAGTAGACATCTTGTTTTTTGTCTCAAAGGGTGTGATTTCAGCTTTTCTCCATTCAGTATGATACTGGCTGTGGGGTTTTTGTATAAAACGTTCTTTTGTGTGGAGATAATTTTCCTTAAATAATTTTTGAGGGTTTTTAATCACAAAGGAATGTTGATTTTTAATAATACTCATTTATATTTTGGGTTTCTCATATGAGAAAACCTAGGACCTACTTAAGCTGTGTCTTTGATTAATTTCGCTTCACATTATTGTCTCAAGGTGCATCCATTTTCTTACAAGTGACACAAATTTATCTTCTTTTATGGCAGAGTATTTGTCTTACTTATTTTTCCCATTGCTGAGACAAAATATCTAATGCCCAAAGTTAAAGGAGGAAAGATTTCTTTAGCTCACAGTTTGTAGATGTCCATAATTGTCTGACTCCAAAGCAGGGTAGCAATAGCAGAGGGAAATCGTAGAGCAGGCAGGCAGAAGACTGCAAGCAGCAAGCTATAAGCAACAATCAACATCAGCCCTCTTTCTGTCTCTCACATTTCTTCCAGGCTACCCACCCAAGTAGCACTCACATCCTTAATGCTAGCATCACACCATGAATCAGTCCAAGTATCACATCTTTGATCCCAGCATCACACACTTTAGATCCAACCACCTTCAAAAATCCCCAGCTATGACCACATGAGGCTCTTGGGAAATCTAGATACAAACCATAACAGTAGTACACCATTGTGCATACATGCCACACTTTCTTTATCCATTGTTCTGTTAATGGACATATAAGCTGCTTTCAAGATTTAGCAATAATGAATTGTGCTGCTATACACATTAGAATCCATGTATCTTCTTTTAGACCTAATAATGTTTGCTTTCTATATTTGGATATATACATATCCCTCATCACATAGGGGCTATCTTTGTTCCTTTTTATAGTTTTTAAATTAAATATATTTTATATGCAATAAATATAGCTACATTGCTGTTTGTTTTCTATTTCTATGATATCTCTTTTTTTAATTCTTCTTCTAATGTATGTGTGTTTTATTGGGTGTTTCTTGTAGACAGCATAGCATTTGTTCTTGCTCTGTCATTCATTTAGATAGGCTATAACTTTTAATCTTTTTCGAGATTATTTCTGCTATAAATAATACCACTATTACCGCCATCTTTTAAATTTTACTGTGGTTGTACTGCATATCCTTTCTTCCACCACTGATAATGTTTATGTTTCAGTGGTTTTCTGTATTGGTAAGGTTTGATTCTCTTTCTTTTCTTTCTTCTGTATCTGTTCTCTAAGTTAGTTTTGAATTTCTGTATGTTTTTTCATTATGATAGTTATCATCCTTACTGTTCTATTGTGGGACTCCCTTAAGTATTTCTTGAAGACGTGTTTTTTTTTTAATTAAGTCCCTCATAATCTGATTACATTGGAAAGACTTTATTTCTCCTTTGATTCTGAAGTATATCTTTGCTGGGCATAGAATTCTTAGTCAGTAGTTTCTTTCTTTCAGATTTTGAATACATCATCCCATTTTCCCCTGGCCTATAAATTTTCTACTGAATCTTCTATAAGTCTAATTGGAACTCACTTGTGTAGAACTTGATGCTTCTCCTTCACTGTTTTTCTTTGTTTTTATCTTATTTTCATTTTTATTAGTACATGCATGTAGTACATAATATTTACTACCTTGGGGTTGTTAGTACATGTACCTAATACATCTCAATATTTTGCTCATCCCTTTTCCCTTCTCTCCCTTTTTCTTTCACCTACTTCTTTTTTTAAAATTTCATTTTAAAGAGAAAAAAAGCAAAATTTCAAAAGAAGATAATAAGAGAGTAATAATGATTAATACAAAAAGCAGCATAATAGGAGGGCCAGGGATATAGCTCAGTGGCATAAGTGCTTGCCTGGCAAGTGCAAGGTCCTGAGTTTGATTCCTGGTACCAAAAAAAAAAAAAAAAAAAAACCATAACCATAATAGGAGATAAACAATGATTAACACATTACATATTGTTACCTTTAAATTAGGTACTCAGAGTACAAGATATAGGCATTTAATTGTCCACAAAATATTAGCACAAATCTTGCTTTTAAATGAATTAGAACAAATTATTTAGTATAACTATTTTAACTATCCATTTTCTTTATTTTTTATTCCATCTTTGCTACAAACCTATTTGTTGGTTCCACCCACATCTGTTCCACTCTGTCTGCTGGTCTACGAGTCAATCATCTACAGACACACCAGCAACTTTATTAATCATCTAGATGATTCTTACTGAGGTTGACATACCACAGTTGACAACCACAGACTGCATATTTCTCCGTGGCCTATGATGCATGGGTTTTGATATTGCACCACCAGCTTGGAGGCAGTACTTTTAATTGAGGCAGATATTTGTTGTAATCAGCTGCAAAGTGATCAGATGTGGGTGTATGGTGCTCAGCAGTTTCTATAGGTTGTGAGGAGTAGGGCCACTCAGGCAGGCCTATGCAGGGAAATTGTTTGTAAGGGGCGGAAATGTGGCACCCGTCACTTCCTGAAGTTTGTGTGGAATTGGGACCACCCTAGTTTACCCAGTGAAGTGCAGCATTCGTCAGAGCTGAGCACTGAGCAGGAGCCAGACCACACATCTGGGACCATATAGAGCACTCATCAATATCTGAGGGCTGTATGTGTAATTTCTCAGGTTCTCGGGAACTGCAGGCTTTGACTTGCTTAGAATAGACTCAATGGCTTCCTGAGGCAGATGGTGGGTGGATGGAGCCACTTGTATGTTTCTGTGGGGCTCAGCAAGCCAAACTCCTGAGATCAGGTTGCCTATTTTGTTCTTGGCACTGTAGAAGGATGAATGGGGTGAAAATGCTGCTCTAGGGGTTACTCAGTGAGCCAAACCTTCAAGGCCAGTAGCTTGATTGCCCTCTGGTACGATTTGGCTCCATGATTCTTATTCATACTCCTTTATATTTTTTACCTCCTTGTTGAAATTCCTTTGTGAACGTGTTATTGCCCTATTCTTCTGATCTCAGTGAGAATTTTTATCATGGTGATTTTGAATTATCTGTCAAGTACATAATGTAACATTTTATTAGGTTCAATTTCTGGAGATTTATCCTATACCTTTCTTTCTTTTATTCATTTGTTCTTTCTTTTTCTTTTCTTCTTTCTTTCTTTCTCTCTTTCTTTCTCTCTTTCTTTCTTTTTTTTTTTTTTTGGTACCCAGAATTGAACTCAGGACCTCGCATTTGTCAGGCAGGTACTGTGCCACTGAGCTTTAGTCCTGCTCCTTGTACCTTTATTTAGATTATCATTTTCTGCTTCTTCATTTTACTTGATTTTCTGTATAAGTATCTATGTATTAGACATAGTAGGCACCTTTCTTAGTCTTGTGACTAGCTTCACTCTTTAGAAGATCCTGATCAATCCCTAGCTAGAACTTCTTGCGACCTTTACCAACTTTCTTCCTCCCTTAGAAGAATAAGGAAGTTTTGATGTCTGTCTTCTCCCTCTGTTGAGCTGAAGTGGGGCGGGATATGTGCTATATATATAGCATCTACCATCCCAAGCTGCTATCTCTATTCTCTTTCAGACAGCTATACTGCATATAGACATGAAGGCTGAAAGACTGGGTAGACAAATGCTAGTTCTTTGAGAAAATTTGAAGAAATTTCAGTACTGAGCACATGGCTCAACTCTTTCTCCTCAAGGAGTAGCTGAGATGTTTTGTCAATTTGCTCTGTGCTGAGAAAGGGACAGGACCAAAGGTGTCTTCCAGCTAAAGCCACAGTCTCCATCCCCCATTGTTAGTTGCACAGAATCTGTCAGAACTCCACTAGACAGGTAAGGTAATTTTTCTACAGAGTCCTTTCCCAAAGGTCCAGGTGCTTGACACAAGCATCAACATCATTTCTTCTCTATATGAAGTTGAAAGCCAGTAAATCTCTTTTTGGTTACTGAAATGTAGCTTGTGTCTCCTGTGCAATTTTGTCCCAAATCTCCCTCCAGCTTTTCTGACACCGGCTTTATGTTCTACCAAGGTACAAAGTGTTTTAATTAGTTTCTGATCTTTCCTCAAGGACATTTATCTGCTAGTTATTGACAAATCAATATTAGCAGGGAAAGAAGGGGACAGGGTTTCCTGCTCCACTAAATTGCTAACATCAACTTTCCTAGAATAGTTTTGCCTACATTTCCAAAAAACTTTACTGATATTTTTATGAGGGTTGCATTAAACATATTTATCAATATGTGGAAAATTAACATCTCCATCATATTGAGACTTCCAAAGCATAAACACATAAAATATGAACATATGTCACTGTATTTATAGCTTTAATTTTTTATCAAGATTTTATTCCTTTCAGCATGTAAATTCCCTATATGCTTCCTTCACTTTATTCTTATTTCATTTTTTAGCAATGGCAAAGACATTATTTTAATTCATGTGTTCTTTGCTAGTATATAGAAATACAGTTTATTTTTATAGCAAATTTTTGTATTCTGCACCTTCTGAACTCATTTTTTAGCCCAACACATTTTAGGAAGTGTTCGGTAGTAAACTTTGGGTTTCCTATGCAGATCATTATGACACTGACGTAGAGAAGTTGAGTTATTTCTTCTTTTCCTATCTCCATATCATTTTTTCCTTTGCCTGCTCCACGTGCTAATCAGAATTTCCAGAAACATATCAACCAGTTGTGATAAAAATGAATATCTTTGCCTAGATCCTGATTTTAGAAATGAAACATACAGTCTTTTGCTATTAAATATAGTGTTATATGTAGATTACTTACAAATATTCTGCAGAAAGTTGAGAGTTTTTCTATTTCTTTTTTTTCCTGAAATTTATTGTCATAAATGAGTGTTGAATTTTGTCAAATGCCTTGACTACATTAAGGGCATATGTTTGTGCTTTTTCTTCTTCACACTATTAACGCAGCATATTATATCAACCAGTTCTTATAGTCTGAACCGGCGACATATCACTGAACTAAACCTCATTCAATCATTGTATATAAGTCTTTTCTTTTATTGCTGAAGTCTATTTAATGTTATTTTGATAAGGATTGCTGCATCTATACTCACGATATTAGTCTGTAGGCTCTTTTTTTCTTTTGTTCTCTCTTTGCATATTTTTGGTATTGGGACAATAAAATCATCAAATGAATTGGGCAGTGTTTCCTTCTCTTTTCTGGAAGAAATTATGTAAAATTTGTACTACTCTTTCAAACATTTAGTAAAATTATCTGGGTAATCATCTGTGTCTGGAAATTTCTTTCTGACGAGTTGCACAATTTGATTTAGCTGTAACTTATTTCTTCAATAATTACAAAACTACTCATATCATTTAGTGTGTACGGGGTGAGTGGTTACAGTGCACTTTTTTCAAAATTGGTTGTCGCAGTCTAAGTTAACAAACTTGCAAGTTAAGAGTTCTTGGTAGTATTTTTTATTATCCTTTTGAGACCCAAAAAGTCAGCAGTAATATTTTTTCACTCTGGAAGTTGATTGTTTTTGTCTTCTTCTTGGTCAGTCTTAATGCTTTTTTCACTTTTCTTGATTTTCAGAGCAAATTCCATCTTTCATTGGCTTTATCTATTGTTTTTCTCTTTTCAAATTTATTGATTTATACTCTTACCTTAATTATTGTCTTTTTTCTCCCTTCTGTAAATATATTTTGTTCTTTACTTAAGTTCTTGAGATGCAAGATCAAGTTACTATTTTGGTAAACTTATTCTTTGCTAATCTACATATTTACTGCTCTAACGTTTCTCTTTGAAATAATTTACCTGTGTTGCACAAAATTTTATGTGTTATAATTTAATTTGTACTCTATTTATTGTATGTAAGTTATATTTTAATTAAACCTTTTCCATTTAACCCAAAGATTACTTGGAAATGCACTGTCTTCAAAGTATATGGTTATCTCCCTGTAAGCTTTTTGTTTTGATTCCTTTGTGATACTGCAAACTGTGATTTCAACTGTTTTAAAAGTGTCTCGGCTCACTTTGTGTCATCCATGAACACTTACAACAAATGTTTATTCTGCTGCTGTGGAGTAAAATATACTAAGCCTATTGCTTATATATTGGCAACTGGCTCTATTGATGTCTTCTACATGTTTGTGGATTTTCTACGTAGTCTATCAACTGTTGAACTCTCTAATAAAATGGTGGATTTGTCTATTTCTTCTTTCAGTTCAATCTTACTTTTGCATATTTGTGTGTTCATTATGTGATATATACACACTTATGATTGATATATTTCCTCAGCATATTAACCTTTTATTATTATACAATGTCCTTTTCTGTTTCTTATAATTTTCTTGTTCCAAATTCTACTTTGTTTGATAAAATATCCAATTCTCTTTTTTTATTAATATTTAAAGACACATCTCTATCATGCTTATACTTTCAACCTACCTATATTATATTTGAAATGATTTTTATGGACAGTGTATGACTTAGTAATTTTATAATTCACTCTATTAGTCTCTGCCTTTTGTTCATTTAAATCACTTATATTTAATTCTATTAATTATAATTTACATGTGTTATCTAAATAATATTTTGTTTTTTATTATTCTCTCTGGTGTTTGCTTCTCTGTCTTCATATTTTTCTATTGGTAGTGTGACTTTTTTAGAATTTTATTTTAATTTATGAATCATGATTTTCAGTATATCTCTTGATATCACATTTTAGTGATTGCTCAAAGCATGGTGTGGTTTATACTGCATAATGATGTATCAAACAATAGACCTTAAATATAACAATGGTCTCACACAATTATATTGCCTAATGATATAATAGACATCTTAGTTTTTATAAATAGGCTGTAAAATATTCACACAGTGATGAAACCTCCCCATAATCTGTTTATTGGAATTTATTCCCACTCTCAGGGGACATGACTGTATGAACATAACTTATCAGAAACTATTGATGATAACATTTTCTAGTTCAAGTGAAGAATTAAAAATTTACCTCACTTCACATCCCTTTTCATTTTTCCAATTATGACAAAATTAATATTAAATATTTTCTATATATTTAGAACTATATTAGACAGTGTTGTTTTTACCTGAATTGTCAATTATGACTTAGAATACACACGAAGAGAAGAAAATATCTTTATTTAATCATATTTTTCTTGTTCTATTTTTCCTTTCTACTTGGTATTCCAAGATTCCTTCTTATATCTTTTTTCTATTTTTATAAAATAATAGGGAATGAATTGTGTCATCCCTCAGATGCACAAATTAAAGCCCAAACAACTTACTATATTTGGAGATAAACCCTATAATTGATAATTAAGGTTAAATAAGATTATAAGAGTAGGGCTTTGAAACAAAAAAATTAGTGTTCTTAAAATGAGACACGAGAGCTGTCTCTCTCTCTCTCTCTCTCTGTCCCTCTCCCTTACTCCTCCCAATTATAAAAGGAAGTCTGTAATGAAACAGCAAACTGGTAGCTGCCTGTATTACAGGAAGGAAATAAGCCTTACTGACCTCAGACTTATGGTTTCTAGGACTAAGAGAAAATGATGTTTATTTTTATGCTACTCAAATTATAGTATTTTGTTATGACACCCTAAACTAATTAATAGAGAACTTCCTTTAGCCATTCTTCTAGGCTAGACTTGCCAGATGTAAATTTTATAAATTTTTCTTTATCAGAAAATAAAATTCTTTAAATTTAATTCTTGATGTAAATATCCATGGCATATAGAATTATGAATTGACAGTTTTTTCCTCTCACCTTAAAAATCTGTTGTGCCACTGATTTCTGTTGAGAAAGTTAATATAATTCCCATTATTTTTCTTTTATAGGTAAGATCATTTTTTCTAGCTACTTTTAAGATTGGTATTTCACTTTAGTTTTCAAAAGTGTGGCTGTTCTTTTTCTTGGTTTGGATTTCTCTGAGTTTATACCATTTTTGGTTTGTTAGTCTCCTTGTGTCTTTAAGTATATGTCTTTTCTCACATTTGGGGAATTTTTATTTTCTTATTTTTCTTTTTTAATTTTTGATTTCAATGGTAATAATTAAAAAACTATAAAAATGAAACAGAATTTCAAAACAAGATGATTAGAAATTAACAATGGTTATTATATTTCATATTGTTATTTTCAAAGTAGTTGCTCAGATTGTCAGATATAGGCATGCAAGATTGATCAAACAAATAAGCGTGAACTGTTCCTTTCAATGAACTAATGAAATTAGTAGTACAATTATCTTAGCTAATACACATATATTCCTTCCTTTTTTTTTCCTTTCTATCATCCCAGTTATTCTTTCCCTTTTGAGAAGTTTCTTTCCCTTTCACAATGTCTATTGTACCTTTTGGATCTTAAATAACATCCATTTGGGGAATTTTTAGTCATTAATTCATTGCATATATTTCTTAGTCTTACCTTATTTACCTTCTTTTTTAAACCATAATCCAGGTCACTGAGTATTTCTTCTATCTTTATCATTTTGTTACTGAGTCCATCCATTGAGCTTTTCTTAATTGTGGCTATGGTATTTTCCAGTAGTAAACTTTTTCATTTTTCATTTTCGCTAAGACTTCTCATTTTCAATTTCTGGTATGTTTGTAACTGTTTGTGGAACCATATTTTATGATGACTACAGAGAGATGTAAAATTTTAAAGATAAAAGTCTGGATTCCCTCCTGCTCTTCCACTCACACTCAAAGGAAAGAGACTGCTTTTCTCTGTCAGTAATGGGTCAGTATAGGAGTTCCAGTTCTCCAGTAGACATCTGCTTATGCTGTGCTAGCTAGGAAGAGTCTATGCTTCGTTACTACTCCCCATATGTCCTGCACTGATGCTACAGGGAAGGAAGTGTGGGCAATGGAGAAAGTTCTGACTGTCCTGCAGGCTTCCCTGGACATGATTAGAAAGAACACGGAGTAGTTTCTCTTTACTGGTAGATGGAGGTGAAAGTCCAAGCTCCCCAAAGGGTCTTCACCGACATCACTGGGGATACAAAGGGAACTCATCAGCCTGGGCAGGAATTAAAACTTTAACTTCCTACTCAGTCTTGTCAGACATCCCACAAGTAAGAGGATTGAGGAATCTCTTCACTTACCAGCAATAATGAAAACCTAGACTCCCCACTTAACCTTTCCTGACTGGGGCAGGGGTACACCCCTGATTTATTTGTGATATTTAGCCAGAATAGTGCAGATATTATCTTATAGGTTTTTTCTTGACAATTTCTCCCTGTCCTAGTCTTTTGGTTAGAGAGAGCAGGTTCTTGCTGAGGATTTCTTTCCTTTATTCTTTGGCATTTCTAAGGGTTCCCAGCTCCTTTAGTCCAAATGTAAGATACAAGAGGCAAAAAAAGAAAAACCATAAAGAACTCAGAACTGTGTCATACTTTCTTATCCATTGTTCTTAGCTAGTCTGCCTTTTTCTCTATTCTTTTCAGACTTCTTGCATTTGCTTTATAAATAATTCCCAGAAGTTTTGTTTGAATTTAGCAGGAATATATCATTCTAACTTTCTGGAAGCAGACCCTTTTAGAAACACTGAAGGCATGTATATCCCTGTGAAGAATCAGAAAGAGAGAGAAGTAACCAAAAATTCAGACACCATGAGTTTGAGATCCAGAATTCAATCAAAGGGAAACATGTTGCAGAGTGACTCTGAGGAAATAATAACTCGAGGTACCAAGAGATGTGCAGAAACCCCAAAAAAGGATAAGGACATCATGGACACCAAGAAAATAAGAGCCTTGGGGCTGAGGATTTAGCTCAGCAGCACAGAGCCTGCCTAGCAAGTACAAGGTTGTGAGTTCGATTCCCGGTACCAGAAAAAAAAAAAAAAAAGGAAAACAAGAGCCAGAAGTCGTCAAAGCTTTAAAAATATTCAGCAAATAAATTTAAGAAAGAAAAATGTATACTATTTTAGCCATATGTTCTAGCTTAATTTTTACCAGCAATGTAAAAGTGAACTCTGTAAATAATTATATCAGTGTATTTAAGGGAAGAAACCTTAGAATCTCTAAGTTTTGTAGCTTGGTGATAAGCACCACCTTGCCCACCAGATGATTCTGGCTTGCATTCCGAGCCCCACCTGACAAAGTCCTCAAGGCAGTGAGCTGAGCACCTGGTGCCAGGCACTGATGATGCCTGGACGGTTTCTTAATTGTCCTCTGTTGTGTTAGTAGTTCTTCACAAACTCACATCCATACCTTTGTCTAGCATCGCATATCAACCCTTTCCTCTTGTCTCTGAATCTAGGCATTCTGTATTTCTCCTGGCCTACATGGACTTCTATCCCTTCTGTCCATTAAGTTCTTAATGAATTGCATTCTTTGTTAAATTTTTTTTAAAAATATCAGATTTGGAGAAAGTTCACACAGACTACTCATATATTCTGTAAAATAAGAGCCTTGAATGAAGAAATTATCCATGTTAGACAAAATAGAATGGGATAATTTTGCTGGTTAAAAAAAGATCAATCCACAAAGACAAAGTGTCCTCATTCAGCGTGATCAAGAGTGATGACAGAGCATAGGGTTACCTGACTCTTACAGTCAAGATTCTATCTTCCTTCCTCAATTCTGTCATGAGAAAGAACACTTCTTTGACACTGACTTATTACTCCGCAGCACTGAATAGTTGTTTGAACTGTGTTTATCTCTTTCATGATCTTCTCACTTGGCTTCTCAATGTTCAACCAGAAAAAAAGAAAAACTACTCCTCTAATTTTGGAAATATGAAAATCTCTGAAGGCAAAATCAGTGTAAAAACTCTCCTGTAGAGATGGAAATGAAATTTAAAGATGAGCAAGATCATTGTTCAGCTGTGAATCTACTTGAACTTCCTTAATGGTTGCTGTTTTGAGCTCCTTTGGATAATCCGTTAATGATGTGTGTTGCTTTGTGCTCTGGTTCAAGGGAAGGGCGTGACTTAAATGACATGGAAAGTGATCTTAAAAGTATTTACTCAGGTAATAGATACTCCCTTTATAATGAGGAACAGATTTAATGCAATAATAACTTGTTTCTATCCAATAATCTGAAATTGAGGTTTATGATCTCCCCAGTGTAATTTTAAAGCACAAAAACTTTTGTTTCTTAAGTGCAGCAGGAAATAGAACCTATTAATGCATAACTTCATACTCAAATGAATCTGAAACCTTACTTTCTTGACAAAGAATGCTCACTAATTAAAAATGACTGTGTTGCCAATTTAAAAGTACCTCTTTGCATACTGAATATTTGCTTTGGGTAAGAGTCTGGCAAACCAAAAGCATATGGACATTTTTTTCAGGGTTGCAATCAATAAACGCCATTGGTATTTCAAAATGATGAATAAAGTTCTTGAGTAAAAAAAAAATTCAAATGCCACATTTAGTTACCCAAACTGCAAAGATGTGAGAGATGGGCCATAAGGCAAAAATAGGGAACAGAATTTGCAACACCGAGGACAGGAGAACAGCTGAATCTTATACAGGAAGAGGACTAAATATCAAAAAGAGTTTATAAAACTAAAATGGGCCATGTCAATTGTCTAGAAATACTTTCATTAATTATCAATACTGGTAACTTTTAGGGGCCTCTAACCACATCAGAAGACTGAACGAAAGCAGAGAAACTTTCATTTAGTTTGTCCTTTGAGCAACATTAAGTGATTTCAAAACCACAGCTACAAGAAGAGGAAATCCGTTTGGTATTTCTATCAGTATATTACGTGTGCCCAGCTCATTACTAAACATTTCTGTAAAAGCAGTTTGCAGTAGTGATACAACTGCACATCTGAAGGTAGTGAATTTGAGTTCACTCACCCACCAAAGTCACAACATACATCTTTTCTGAATCTCATTTCCCTTATTAGTAAATTAAAATAATAATGATAATAATAACAATAATAATAATTGTAGAGCATTTTACAGTGTAGCTCCAAGTGAAAAAAAATCATAAAATGGAGTTTACACCAAAGTAATAAACCTTTCTTTAGCAAAACCCCAAGTGGCTGTAGCTGGAGACTAAATTGGCATAAAGGAAAAAGAGAAGAGGGATATTTGTCAGTGCAAACAGAGGGGCATAAGCTGTGAAATTAGATCTGGATAATAGCTCAAACTTTATCAGGAAATATTTAATTTGGGTGATGTTCTTATTGAAATACCTAGGGGAATCCAGGTCTGTGAACATGTATTCACTTAATTTTAATTAAACACTAAGTATGTTCTCTAGGTTTGTCATTGTGCTCAGCACTGACAGAAGAGAAATACACATTTCACACGTAGCTCCTCATCCACAGACCATATGTTCTGATGAGAAAGACAAATAATTACACTCTAACTTCCAAAAATTTGCATTGACAATGTGACAAGTTGCAGAAATGAGAATGATGATCTTATGAATGCTCTGCATTATTTTGGCAGGAATATATATAGGTGTATACATTCATGTTTTTCTTTAACTTTCCTATTCCTTTTCCTTCCTACTGTAAAATAGTTAATAATAGCCAAACTTTATTTAAGTATTTAAGCCCCAAGCCAGGAATGATGGCGCATGCCTGTTATCCTACGACTCAGGAGGCTAAGACAAAAGGATTACTTTTAAGAGAGTCTGGGTTACATAATGAGACCCTGCCTGAAAACAATAACAGAAGAAACAAAGGCGTTTGAAGCTATAGAATACCCAGGAAAGCATATGACTGTGCTAGGAAAAGAGCACCACTCAAAGACGACCTTATGTTTTATTCCGATAAGAGAGTATGTGTTTACTTTAGGGAGATAGACAACTTCATTGTATTTATTTGGGAATTAAAATTTTTGTGCATGAAGGTACAGTCGACAGGGTAAGGACTGAGGCAGCTTCCTGCGTGACAACTCAGGTAAACTAAAGCTGGGTCTGCAGAATTCTGCGTCCTGTATTTCTTGGCAGCAGTGGACCAGTGGGGATGCTACAGAAGAGTTCAAGGTCAACAGTGAAGCAGAGGCTGCTAACCTGTCGAGACCACTGTGGCTTCCAGCCATTCCTGTAGCTCACATACATTCTCACTGACCTGCCAGGTCACTCTGTGGGCACGCAGAAGCAGATACATCCCGTAGCACTTTAGTAAACATGTCCCCAGATGAGAGTAGCTGTTTCTACTGCAGAACATACACGTCGTTAATATTGGGAAGGTGTGGCCTCAATATTTGTTCCAATTTTTCCTTATACGTTGCTCATTTGTCTTTGTAGTTTCATTATACCTTGTTTTTCTTTCTCTCCTACTTGGTATCTAACTTTTTCACCAACCACCAGCCCTGCCGACCTAAGGCATCTTCTGCCCCACTACCAAATATAGTAGCAAGAGCCTTGATAGAATTCATCACCAGCTCCTACAACTATGCATAGCTTGATCTTAACAACGTTTGCTATTCTGCCCTGACTCTGGTTCCCTGGTTGAATCCTAACTGCTACAATATGTTACCAAAATGAGAAGCAATATAAAAAAAGACAACATTACACTAAGAATGAATTTAAAAACCTTGGAAAGTTAGGAATCATTGGTCAAGGATGATGGCTGTGGGACTCAAAAAGGAACCACTTCAGCTAGATGAGGTGGATGTAGATTTCAACAGAAAGGTCTCCAGGCGAAAGGACACTGTAGAACAGATAACATAGCTGAGAGAGGTAAAATGGATACAAAGAACACCTGAATGAAAGAAGAAAGAAAAACAAGAAATAAGTTAGAAACTCCAAGTGAAAAAAAAATCTATATAAGCAATTAAGGTCCACATATCAAGTTACTTGTTCAAATTAAAATAAGAAGTCACTGACCTTCAAAAGGAAAATTATAACGTGTTTTAGGCAATAAATACAATGAACAAAAAGATTATATCGGGGCCATGGCAAAGAAAACATATGCTTATTTTTATAGCATAAATAATAAATAAAAGCATTTATAGAGCCTAGATAATACTAGAGGTTATGATTTTGAGAATGTGGAGCAAGGTGGGGAAAAAGTAGGATTGGAAATCCAGGGTCAGTGTCTGAATGACGAATGCTAGAAAAGTAGGATTGGAAATCCAGGGTCAGTGTCTGAATGACGAATGCTACAGAAAGGGAGACACCCTTACAGCAGACCACTGGACACTGTTGTGGAAGACATTTATTTAGACATGCCAACTCAATTCCAATTTAGTATTTCAAGTTTCAGAATCAACTTTTATAATGTCCAGAAGACTAAGTTTTTAGAACAAAACAGATTGTAAATGGCGTTAATATTGGAAAAACTAACAAATTCATAGAAAAAAAATGAGTACAGCTTTTGATATACTTCCCTTGTTATTAGCTTTTGAGGAAAAAAAATGTTCAGTGAAATATACAGTGATGTTTGGATGAGTAAAATATAGATTGGAGACTGAGAAGTTATCATATTAAATATACTCTAATAAAACAATATAGCCTACAGCACTGATTCTCTGCAATCATTGAATAGTTGGATTCCTTTGAAGCTGAATTGGAAAATCCTACATTATGAATAGTTATACACACACCTCCCTCAAAATTCACGTAGGGAAGCTCCAGCCCCTAGCATGGCTCTATTTGAAGATGGATCTCTACAGAAGTAAGGTTAAAGGAGGTCATAAGGGTTAAGCCCATACATGACTGATGTCATAATGAAAAGAGACACAGAAAGCAACCTCTTTCTCCTGTTACCCACACAGGAAAGACCATAGTAAGGCACAGCAAAAAGGTGGCCTACAAGCCAGAAAGAAATTCTCACCAAGACTGAATCTGGCAGAACCATGATTTTGATATGTATGTATATGTGTATAATATTACAGACAAGTACATCTAAGTCCTTGAGATTAAATGCAGCTATTTCCTTATGCCCATAAATATTTTCACATACATTTCCCAAGAACAAGGACGTTTTCACACATAATCACCTTCATGACACTTTTAGTACTTTCTTTTTTCTTTCTCTACTTTCCCATAATTTTTCTAGATTGTATTTGGCTACTTTTCTTCATATCCATGAGGATATATCAATATTCTGAATGTCGTAAAGCTAACTGGATAGCCAATGTCTAGAAAAATCCATAGAATTCAATTTGCATAGGGGCATCCTGAAACCGAGTTTGATGGATAGCCAAAAAGAAATGGACAGGCATGGTGTTTTCCACTTTGAGTTGTATGAAAGCTGTGTATAGAAATGAAACCATAGCTTCATGCACTGTCATGTCACACACAAGTAACTCTTCATTCTATTTTGTTTTTCTTGTTCAATCTTCTAGCTCTTAGGAAAGAGATCCAAAAACTGATCTTCCCTGCAAAACAAGACTAAAATCAAGCAGAAGATTGTTTTGGCAAAACATATTGAACTGATAAAAGACTAATTAGTATATTTTGAGTTCAGGCCTCAGGGCCACTTCAAATGATTTCATTTTTATTCATAATTTGAAATGTACTTTGCTTGTATTTTGAAATACATGCTTGTTTTGGAGGAAAACTCTGGCAATATGTCAAGAAGTAAGCTATATCTCAATGATTTAAATAGTGCTTACCAAGAAGCATTAGGAACTGCTTTTCTCTCTCTTAGAATTCTAAAATCTGGTAAACATAATTCATAGAGATGTCAAGTCTTAAACAGAGATGTTACAGTTTTGAGCTGGATTAGATTTGAAAAGTACCTTTCTGCCTGTTGCTTGAGAGTTTGGGTAATATAAATCAAAACAAGGCCCCTATAAAATATTTGTCTGGTTCTTTTATCTCTTGAGGTCTGTGCTTTGTTATGCTGCTCTAGTGTTTTGCACAACAGCCTACTCATTTTAACTCTTGGCTACTGTGGGGAGCGGAGGGCTGTTGAGCTGCACACGAGCATGTGAGGACGCACTTCAAAGACAGCGCAGGAACTGATGAGTGAACGCTATCACCGAAAAAATAAACTCTGCTTTTCTTTCAAAAATTCACCTTGGTAGTAAAACAAGTAAAATTATTTCATTTTAATTATTGGTCTGTGTGATATTAGAGAATCTGTTAAAATTAACATGGACACATGCCACGCCTACTCTATACCTAGAGAGTTAACAGGCAAGTTGCTGCCATCTTGGTCCACGCTATCTCCCGTTACCAACCCATTTCCCATCAGCCGTGCTCTAAAAACTCTGACACAGGAGACATATTCCTTTGTATAAAACTAACCTTTATTGAAAGGAACAGTTAATGTTTAAAATTTTTTATATTTTGACCAATTTTACATGCTCATATCTGGTAATCGGAGCAACCAATTTGGAGACAACAATATGCAATAGAACAACCTCTCGTGAATTCCTACTATCTTGTCTAGTGAAACTCTGTATTGTCTCTAAAGTTTTATTTAATGATTTTTTTATTCTCTTTAATGGTGTGAACAATCTTCTATTCTTTCATCTGGTAATCTGAGCAATTTAGTTGAAGATAACAATATGTAGTATAACAACCACTCTTAATTCCTATCATTTTGTTTTGAAACCTTGTATCATTTTTAATGTTCTTGCTTTGTTTTGTTTATGTCTGTGATGTTGGTATTTTGCTATTCTTTTTTTTACTACTCTCTTTACAATAAAAAAATAACCTTTTAAGATAAAAAAAATTGGTCCCTGCCAATTAAAAAAAAGACTAACCTGACCTGAGGGAGATCGTGATTTCTATGCCACCAATACTAATAGCAATAGAGAAGGTTCTTAAAAGTTATATTTTAAACAGCAGTTCAATATGGGAAGAAGAAAGAAAAATCAACAAGCTGAAGATTAATTTCTACTTGCAGAGGTCCAAACTTTGGTGACTTCATGAAGTCATTGTAAAGCTACCACAACAGAAAGGGGTTTAAATAATGCAGAGAACATGATATGTTCTCAATGAACTTTAATTTCCTTCCTCATCACATATTTCCTTTTAATCCCCCAACATAAAGTAGAAAAAGAGAACTTTGGTATATATTAATATAAATTCTTTCATGTTAACAAGTAAATAAGAGCTAGGGATTTAGCTCAGCGGCAAAGTGCCTGCCTGGCAAGCACAAGGTCGTGAGTTCAGTTCCCGGTACCGGAGAAAAACAAACAAAAAAAAAAAAAAAAAAAAAAAAACCAAGTAAATAAAAACATAAACCACCTGTCACTTCTATATACTACATGACAGTTCCCACATAGCTGTAATACATAGAGTGTCTTAGTTACTTTTCTCATTGCTGAGATAAAATACCTAGCACCCAAAGTTAAATGGGAACTGGTTTATTTAGCTCACAGCTTGTAGAGGTTTCAGTCCATAATAAACTGGCTCCAGGGTAGACTGGCTTCTCAGATAACTGACAAGATGGGCAGAAAGTAGCAAAGAAGCAAGCCAGGGAGACAAGACTCTTTCTGTCCCTTACGTATCATATCTAGATTTCTGGGATTAGGGCAGTGCTAACCCAATCAGTAGACTGATTTAGCAATCATACACCCTTAATCCCAGCATCACACACTTTAGATTCAGCCATCTCCAAATAAGCCTAAGACTGCATCAGGCTTTGGAGGGAGATCTAGACACACACCATGACATAGACCACTCTAAATCTTTCTGATATTCAGATTCTTTATTACAGATATAGATATGCATTGATAAACCTAAATCTATATTTTAAAGTCTTGCTTTATTCAATCAGGCATTATCTACTAATTGACAAATTAAAAAAAAATTATTTCTGGGGCTGGGGATTTAGCTCAGCGGCAAAGCGCCTGCCTGGCAAGCGCAAGGTCGTGAGTTCGGTTCCTGGTACCTGAGAAAAACAAACCAAAAAAAAAAAAAATTATTTCTATCCCATGGGGCTGGAGAAGAGGAACTGGTGATAAGGAATTGCTTTGACCTCGGGAAAGTTGATGATATATATGTACAAAGTTAATGTCAAAAAGGAGAGCTTTGCTTGCCAACCACCCAGGAAGGACCCACAGAGACACCTGAAATTTTCTTGCTCACATGGGACACCAGAAGATGGTATCCATTTTCCTAGTTCAATCCCTGCTTTCTTTGGGATGGGAGTAGAACTGCAGTAGGATTCGTAGCAAAGGCGCTGACAGAAGTAGTCTTATGTCCATGTGAGAGTGAGCAACACAGGTCCCAAACTCAGCAGGGCTGCAGAGTGGAGGAAAGCACCCGGGGCATGTCTCTGTTAGGCTTGCTCTATGGAAAGCAGGTAAGCACATGCTGGGAGCTGCTACCTCTGCTTTAAGAAAAGTAGGAGGTCAAGGAAGGAGCTCTGACCTGAGGGAAGGGATAATTACCAGCTGGATGGGCCCAGTAATCAGGTGAATTGTATGGGGCTGTTGATCACCAGAATCCAATTCCTATCCCAGATACCTGGGAATTGCTATACCTGAGAATCTTGTCCACCTAATGGATTTTTCTGTTGAAACAGATGCCACCTGCCGATACTGCAGAATTAAAGGCATAAGAGCAATTTTCAAGTCTAAGAAACAGAGCCCTACTACCAGTCTCTAAGCTTGATATAGTATTTCCAGATATGTCACTACCAGTTAGATTTTAATTAGGCCCTAATGAAATAAAACAGGGGCTATCTATAATTGTTCAATGGTAAGATTTTCTTTAGACTTCTGTTAATCCTACTGAACAGCTTCTAAGAATCTGCACTGCATTATAAATATTTTCAGTATTTCATCAATAATGTTACCTCACAAATAGTTTTATTGATCTAACATTTTCAGATAAATTCAACAAAATGTTCTTGTGTCATGTCTACTAAAACAGTCTACATTTATTCCAGGTTACCTAATTCTCTATGGTCTTCACATTATATTATATTACTGTCTTTCTCATGACTATAAAGTAATTTGACATATTTGTGTGATAAAGGAAATTTAGTTTTTTAGGTAACAAAGATCGAATGTCAACATATGTTTTAGACTTTGGATGAAATATTAAACCAAAATGGTATACTCACATGATACTTTTCCCCAGTGTAAGTATTAAAACCATTATTGGAACCTGCTAAAAAGAAAAGTTCACTGTTAAATTGTATGAGGGTTACTAAATGATCCTCTAGTTACTTTTTAAAATGAAAGTAAGCACTAAATTTTTGTTTTCTCTGTGAGATCTCAAAATCTAGCAAAATGAGATACCTTAACATATATCTGGTTTCATTACACATGATATCACCCTGAAGCTTGGGGGCATGTTGTTTCAATATGTATTGTTCCTTAGAACATTTCCTAAACTTTGAGCAGTTTAAAAGTCAATGATTTTAAAAGAGTAATTGTGCCACCTTGTGTTCTCTTAAACCAGCCAACTTGAAAGTTGTAACTGAATCAAATTCTAAAATAATTAGCTGTGCTCTTCCCCCATTTTTTGCAAATTTGCATGAACCAATTATGGAATCAAGTAACTTCATCTGTACCTGTGCCAGAGTGAGGATTTATCCTTCAAGATTTTTAGTGAGATTTGTAAAGCCAAATAACAACTTGAATTGAAACCATGTGTTATTATTTTAGAAACTGTATTGTTTTATGTAATTCTAGATTTTTTAAAATTTAGGGTATAGTTGTATACGTGAACCACTGAATTACTACCTCAGACTCTGAATAACAGAAGTACCATACTATTTTTTAAAATAATAAGAACAATAAAAGAAAGCAAATTCATATTCTTTAAAATTGCAATTTTAGGAGCTAGGAAAAGCTAGGAGCAAAACAAACATGACTTTACTGGATAATATAAAACAAACTAAAACAAACATGAATTGATCTGGATAATATAAGTAATGATTTTCAGCTGAAGGTTTTGAATTCAACACACCAGTCTCTACACTTCTCTATAGAAGCAATGCTTGTTTGTTTTTTTAAACAGAGATAATTAATAGAAGCAAAGCTTCAAACTTCTGTAAAACTACAATTTAAGGAATTAAAAGAAAAAGAAAAGACCGATCAATAACAAATAAATAAGCATTAGCCTAACTGATAATTAATAACCATTAACCTAACCTACTCGTAAAGAGGAAACTGCTAGGAATACACAATGCAGTATTTCAGCATTTCATATTTATGTGCTTGTGTCCCCTACAAATACATAAGGGAAGATGAAATGCTACAAAAGCTGACCTCAAATTCTGCTTTTTATTTCTTTGATGTTTGGAGTTTAGCGGTTTATCCTGCTCCCTTTATTATTTATATTTGCAAATGAAGAATACAAGTTAGTCTTCACAGGACTAAGCATAAAGCCTAAACTTTGTTCTTAACCTTAAAAGTTCATGGAAGGGCTTCCTCAGAAAATCATACACAGCGGTTGGGGTGAAGAGAGAGACCATTGTTTTTATCAGATTCTGAAAGGGCTCCATGGTCACCCTTCCAAAAAGAATAAAAATTAATATCTCTAATTTGATTTATACAACTCTAAACAGTGCACAAATCATAAAAGTTTAGACGGCGTGCTACTGCCATCTGGCGGCCTGCAGTAGTCAGCCTGCTGACTTCTGCAGACAAGAAAACAGTATGCGAGGAAACAGTGAATGTCAATCGGTGGGTCCCCTAAAGCAGCACTGGAATTCTAGTACATAAAAGCGTTAATAAATTTTAGGGCTACTCATGAATAAAGATTCATCCTTAGGTTTACTCTTCAATGACTTCTTTTTTTTTCTTTTATACTTGAGACAGAAATTAGACCTGGCAAGAATCCCATAAGAAAAGACATCTAGAGAATAACTTTTCCACAACTGAAGACAGGGAAATACCACTCTCATTGAGAATCTGCAAGATATTTTCAAATATCAGAGCCTAAAACTTTTCTCAGTTTTTGGTCATTCATCCAATGTCAGCCAAACTTCAAAATTTCATTCAATTTAGGCATTTCAATGTGAAAACATTTAGTTTAAAAGTACAACCATGTTTAAATCCTGGGTAACATTACATAAAATCAAGAGTTGTGATTTTTTTCATCATCATAATTTCTAGTTGTCTGCAAAATTGTATGTGAGGATTGCACAATCACACATAAAATAAACTTTTACAAATGACTTTGCAGCATAAATAGTCTCAAATGCAAGAAATGTAAGCTTAATCACAGATATCAGAAAGAAAAACACAAAAAATTCTAAAGCTACGCTGTCAATCCTGCATGAGCTTTGGAATATTATCAGCTTTCCAAATCCATGAGAGGATGATCAGAGAAAACGGGCAACCACTCTGGAGTAATAAGTGTGTTCTGCAGCTCCGTGGAGAGATGAACTAGTAAATTTCTTGTTCATTCCTATGACTACAAAATTATTTCAGTTAGAAAGGCAACAACAGATAATTTCAGAGTATTGCTAGCCAGCCCATAATTTCTATTCAGAAGGGAATTTAAAGTAGCCCTTTGATTGAAAGGGGATTTCGAGGGCTGGTCTTAAAGCTGATTTTGAATAGCACAGACCCTGATCTAGTGGTTTATGAGGCACATCAATCAGTGCTCCTTCTGCCAGACTATAAAGTGCTCCCCTACAGAGGAAGTATCTGGTCTCCTAGCACTACTGTCGTGGAATAAGCATGAATAATTAACATAAATATAAGCACAGAAAAGCTCTTTCTGAAAAGAAATTTATATTATACTTTTAACTGGTTGAGGGGAGAGGGGTTCAGAAAGTGGCAGAGATGGGTGAGTTTAATTCAAAATCTCCAATTGAAAATCATTTTATTTTAGTCTTTGCTCCTATAATTGACTTCCTATATATGATAGGATTTCCCAAGGCATGTAAGCTGTACCTCTAATAGCATCCTTGGTTCAAATAAAGTATACAGGTCCCCCAGCTGTTTCTGATCCAAGCAGATTCTTCTATTTATAAATATCTCTGCAGTCAGTGCCCTGTACCTGTTTCTTGGAATCCCTTGCTTCTGGGCAATGCAGCTCTCAGAACTGGCAGAAATACTGTTGGGTACTGCATTGTTCTGGCATTGCCCATCTGATATGCCTGTCCCAGAGGAAGAGCTGCAGGAACTGATAGAAAGTCAGAGCGTGGTGATTCCTTCCACTTCAGGCTTCTTGACCAATTAAAACAAAGTACAGAAGCAGGAAAAACAGTTATCAAAAAGCAAAAGAGTTCAGGCATAGAAACCTTTCATTCTGGACAGTGGAAACTTTATTTTATTATATCTGCCCTGAAATTTGCTTATAATTGACAAAAAACAGAGACCTGAAAAAGACCTCTAAAGGCCCTGCGTTCAGCTTCCTACCAGTTTCATATGCCCCTTTCCTGCTTGCTCACAGCACGTGGAGAGTATAGATGTTCCCTTCAGCAACAGCTCCTGTTCTTTCACCCCGGTGGCATCTGGACTCTCAATATCTCCGCCTGTTCCCGTCAGGCAGCTGCACCCACCCTCTCCTCCCACTGACACACGCTAGACTTCAACTTGAAACCATTTTTGTGCCCACAGCAACGTCTGCTATGGTTTTCCATGCTACCTAGTTCCATGAACATGCTTCCCATGAACTTCCACACACAGCAAGCACAACAGTGGCCCTGGAGGGTGAGAAACCTTTCTCAAAACTACTGCTCATCTTGAATACCAGTCTTAAAAAAAATAGGTAAACTTCTAAATGTTCATCTCTGGAGCTCCCTGCCCTGGGAGCTTGACCAAGTTGCACTGACCAGTACCCAGTGTTCTTTGAAAGAGAAGGTATTAGTCCATGTTTGCAGGATATAATGTTTACATTCCTTGTGGGAAGTTGGTACATGTACATAACACATCTCAATTTCTTTCATCCTCTTTCTGTCCCCTCTCTGTCCTTTCTTGTCCCATTTTCTTGACCCAATTCCCCTCTGAGAAAGATCTATCTTCCTACTTCCTATCATCTTTCTTTTATTTTGTTCTTTATTTATAATTTGGGTTTCTCATATACGAAAGATCATGTGATATTTAAGTTTGTGTGTCTAATTTATTTCACTTACCATTATGCTCTCCAGATGCATCCATTTTCCTACAAATGACTAAAAATACAGTCTATACTATATCAATATTTCTGAAATTTTATTTTGTAGGAAAATAATTGCTAGTGATAGCTCAAAATAGAATTTTCAAAGCTAAATCTTAAATAAGTTGCAACTGAACTTTCATTTTATTATGTGATTTAAAAATCTTAAGTTTAGGATGGCATGAATATTCCCAGAAGTTTACAAATGTGTAATTGCAAAAAATTTTAAACAGATGAACCAGAAGAATAGAGCAAATGATAGCTGTCTAATTGTGGAGATAATAGGTCAAAAAAGAAAACTTAAAGAGCTATTTTTTACATATCATTGACTATCTTTTTATGCAAAAGATCATTCACCAAACACTGATGGTTGAGTAAGAATCTATTATAATGGAAGGAACTAGAAAGTCTGAATGGGTTTTGATTTATAGGGCTCTTTTTCTATGGGAAAAATTCTTATGGCTTTATTCTTGGATAACCTGCTTAGAATAATGCTTAACACCAAAAGAACTCATTTGAAAGCACTACAGCCCTCTGCCTTCCTATCTGTTAGCTAGGATTTCTTGTATTAGCACCAATATGTTAAATTTTTTTTTTTTTTTTTTTTTTTTCCAGTACCAGGAACTGAACTCACGACCTTGCGCTTGCCAGGCAGGCGCTTTGCCGCTGAGCTAAATCCCCAGCCCTACCAATATGTTAAATTTATAGCTTCTGCTATCTTTCTAGACAAATATTTCATGAGAAAGTTATAGCATTTTTGTAGTATATCAGATATCTCTCTCTGAGCTTCAAAGGGCAAACAGAAGCCATATGCCAATGTCTGCATTCTGTTAGATCTCTCTCTCTCTCTTTTTTTTTTTTTTGTCATTTCCCTTTTCAGTTCTCAATGATAATTGATCTGAAATTTTTTTCAATAGTGAGCCATTCTGAATTCCTAAGGAGGTGACCCCATGAAAGCTATATTTATTGTCTGAAAAATATTGATAAAGTACTGTACTACAGTGATTCAATTATAATTTTATGTTCTGAATCAAATTGTAATTGAAAGACTCTTTTCCCCAAACAAAATTTAAAAACATGTCCAAGTTATTAGTAAATAGGGTATATTAGATGATCTAAGTTATGCTGATTTGGATTACTTCTTGAGAGTACTTCATGTATGATATAAATTGTCCCACAAAACCCACCATTAACAAGTATATAGTGACCTTCTTTATCTCTTTTGATCAGTCTTGATTTGATGTTTGCGTTCTCTGTGAACAGAATAACTACCCCTGCTTTTTTTCTGGATTCCTGTCACATGAAGGATTGTTTTCCATCCTTGGACTTTTAGTCTATGAATTTTCTTTTGAGTTAAATGTGTTTCTTATACACAGCATATTGTTGGATTTCATTTCTTGACCCACTCTGCCAGTCTGCTTCTTTTGAATGGTGAATTGGGGCCACTTACATTAATGGTTATAGCTGAAATGTGTTGGTTTATCTTTATCATGTTATTTACCTGTTGTTTGATTCCTACTTTTACTCTCTGTTTAATTGCTTGCTCTACAAGGTGGTTCCTTTCTATTGTTTTTCTTGAAATTGTGGTCATTTTTATCTCTTTCCAGAATGTCTTTGAGTACTCTTTGTAGGGTTGGTTTGGTGCTTGTGAAGTCCATCAATTGTTCTTTGTCATGGAAATATTTTATTTCTCCATTAAATTTGAAGGATTGTTTGGCAATTATGCATTTGTAACCTCTGAGAATATTGATGCTATCCTAAACTTTGGATTTTTAAAACTTTTCTTTTAGGTTTTTTTGGGTTTTTTTTCCCAGTATCAGGATTCGAACTCACAACCTCACGCTTGCCAGGCAGGCACTGTGCCACTGAGCTAAATCCCCAGCTCCTGGATTTTAAAAACATATAATAAAATGAAAGTTCAACTTCAATTTATTTAAGATTTAACTCTGCAAATTCTATTGTGAGTTATTACTCACAATTATCTTCTTACAAAATAAAATTTTAGAAATATTAATATAATATAGACTATTTTTCTTCATAATTTATTTTCATAAATATATTTATACTTCTACAATTTCTATGTTTCTATGATTTAGAGAAAAACTTTAGGAATAAAAATTTGAATTAGAAATTTTTGCTTTGTTTGGGCTTTGAAATCCCTGTTTCTTCCTATGATTCTGTCACAGTAAGATACATACAGTGGCACATAGTGTCGATACATGCAGTGTTTTTGAATACTAGCAGCCTACGAAATTATAAAGTGATTCTATTGCATTAGCACCAAGTGTGGGCTTTCATCACAGATAACGGCCTTTCTCAAAACCAAATGATAATAATGCCACTGAGCTAGAATTATGAAATTCCTACTTACAGGAAAAAGATTATGAACTAATAGTGAGACACCATACTGTCAACAGTCAATAGATCAAAACAATTCAGAATTCAAGAGATGTAATAACTAGGGGTGACAATACAAAGTTGCTCTGTTCTAACTATACCTTATGGAATGCTGTATTAACTGAACCCAGTCAGGCTTGTAATGCAGTGTCTGGAAGTTCATTCATCTATCAGGTTTAGTTGTTGGAAGAGTACCCGAATGAGAAAACCAGGGATCATCCAATGAGTGGGCGGGGAGCAAAGGCATGAAACAAAACTTCAGAGTCAGAAGGAATCAAGGAGGGATTAAAAACAAGGCAAATATCACAGTTTAAGTTTACTTTTTCATATTTTCAAGAAGCATCTGCTGAGCTATGGGTATAATTTTTAGTTTCAACAGAAAACAGTGACTGCTCACAGATCTCTACAACCTAAGGAAAGAAGTCTTTTCTTTAATGGATACCAAGGTAAGGATATAAAGCTATAAGAGGTCATCATTTTGATGTAAAGAAGATCAACATACCTGTTCTCATGAAAAATAATAACTTCCAATAATTTTAAACCCAGCACCTTTCACTAATTTAATTTTTCAGAATGTTAGAAAAGCATGATTTTTTTCTTTTTCAAACTTATTCTGAACTGACTTGAATTTTCCCACCCAGGGAGAAGTTCAGGAAAGATTCTTATTGCCAACCTTCCATGGCTAAATTTCTGAAGCATGACCTAGGTTAAAATTGCTTGTCTTGGGATGATAGGCTCTTTCCCATTTATAGATTTTACTTTTTCTGTTTCATCTCTGCAGGAAAAAAGTTACGTGGTTGCGGGGAAGGAAGTATCAAAGAGTGCCTGCTTTTTCTGGGACCACCTGGTCTCCTGACTATGATCCTGTCTCTTTAAGATGAAAATGCTGACAGCTAGGGTGGGGAGTCAGAAGAAATAAATTAACACTCTTGACTGCTGTTCAAAGCTATGATTTCATATGAGTGTTACAATGATTATTCCATACTCGGACAAAGACCCACACTGATGAATGACTTAATAATCCTCCAGCAATTATGTAAAGTTATTTTATTAAACATGGTTACCTGCTGTTCTCTGTCTCTTCTGAAGACAAAATAAAAGTACAGAGGTGCAAATTGCACTCCCAGCAGGAAAGACATATCTTAGATTATTATGTGTTTCTCAGTTATAGTAACTATTATAGAAGAAATCAAATTCTGAAAAAAAGTAGAAGTTTGCGAACAGCCTCCTTCTAGGAAGAAGGCACTGGGAGAGTTAGAGATCGATCATTCTTAGTCAAAGAAAAGTATTCCCGATGAGTAGGGTATTGCACACTGACAGCATCATCCTTCATAGGACCCGAACCTATGACACTGAAATTGACCTCTGCGGCATTAAGAGAAATATGCTCTTCTTCTACCTATTTGGGTAAAAAGGATTCTGCATTCCTCATATTAATTTTGGTAGGAGTACACTTTTTTTGACATTGTTAAATAATATGTAGTATTATGATTTTCAATAAAATTCACAGGTTATGCTATGTATTCATGAGTTTACTGTGTTTTCTGAGCTCATATTAAACTCTAGGAAATTTCCATTAGATTTGGGATCATAGCACACTCCTGGGATGTAACGTTCTTCCTGAATTTGCTGCCCTTTGTCATCCACAGCCAGCTATGTGCAGCTACTACCAATCAGAGCTGGAAGAGCAGTGACCTCCAGGAGCCCTCCATAGAGGCCTTGAGTGTCTAAGAATTATACCTTTGTCTCCACTACACCCAAACTCCCAGAGAGTTTCTTCCCTTCTTCTTTTGTGAAGAGAGAGCTAAAATTCCTAATTTCTGTCTAATCAGGTGCAAGTCATTTCATCACATGTGTGCTGAACAAAGCTGTAAAATGAAATGTTCATTCAAAAGGAATGATGTAGGCATTAATTTTGGGCTGCTTTCCAATGGTATATTCTCAGGTTTTGCCTCATTTCCCTTAGTGATAGGTCATAGATTTGAAAGGATTTTCTAAAGAAAATAAAGCTGAAAGTAATTGAAAGAAAACTCAGCCAGATATGAAATCAAGTTTGAATATTAAAATCCTTCAAAAAAGGGACAAAGGGATTGCATTAAATGGCAATTACTGTGCAGTCAGGAAATGACTCCATGACTGGTAAAGTCATCATTATTTTGAGAAAGAAGAATCTCATGGTGTAGAAGTTTGAGGCAAAGCTTTGGAGCTACAGCAGCCACCAAAACATTTGTGTGTAGGGGATGTCACTAGGACAAAGTCACTGATGTGGGAAGATCATCACTGAGGCCTCTTTCCCTCCAGGGACCCACGCCTTCCAGAACTTCCTATTTTTTAAGGCCATCTGATGATTATACAGTGGCCTGGGAACAAGATACCATGTTTTACTCAAGGACTGTCATCAAATTCCCAGGATGTCTTAGTTGAGGTGATGAGAAATGCATGCAAGGGACAAGAAAGTTATTGCACTTACTTAGTTTTACTTGTGAAAAGTTAATAATAGTTCAATTGGTAAATTCTCATTTTCTGTCAGTTGAGCCAAACAATTCATCCTAATGATCTAGGAGAGAGAAATTCCCAACTTGCTAGATATCTGGTATGAATTCATGTTCTCTAAAATTGAAGACTGAACTTTAGCACCAATGGAGGTTAAGAGCAGAGTATAGGTGTTGGTGAAAGAAAGCTTCTGTCTGAGAATGAGATAGAAAGGGTCCCAAATGGTTTGCCTAGGACTCTGCCTTTTCTAGGTTTTTTAATAGAGCAAATCCATGACATGAGGCCAATCCAAGGTAGGAAAAATGGAAAATTGCAAGGTGGGCATGTGGTGGGACAAAACTATGGACAACCAATAAGATTACAAGTATAGCCCAGACCCAGCAACCCACCTTCCACCACTATCACAGACACATCTAACACCAAGAAAACCAGATCCACTCCATGAGTTGCCAGGAAAAGCTGAACTAGGTGCTCTACCTCCCACGGCCATTGTAGGGCACATCTGACCCCCTGGAGGGCCAAAGATGCTTCGTATGTTGATGGGGGAGTTTGAACTCAGTGTTCCAACCCTGCTGCCATGGTGGGGCACTTTTGACCCCGAGGAGGGCCAGGGATACTTCTGGGCAGCTGGAAGAGTCTGGACTCAGTGTTCCAACTCCTGCTGCCATGGTGGGGCACTTCTGATTTCCAGGAGGGTTAGGGACACTCCCTGGGCAGCTGGGAGAGGCTGGACTCAGTGCTCCACATCCCTGCCATCAAGGGACAAGTCTGACCCCTGAAAGGCACAGATACATGGCATGAACTGCCTAGGAAGGGCGGGGCTCAGTGCTCTGCCTCCTGTTGCCATTGCAGAACAAGTTTGACCCCCAAGGAACACAAGAACCTTCAGTGAGCTGCCTTGGAAGGGTAAGGCTTTGTGCTCTGCTTCTTGCATCAAAAATAACAAGACAAAGGAGCAAAATGCAATCTCAGAATTCCACCCCATCCAGAATAAGTCCAGGAGACATCAGCATAGGAGAACTTGGAAGTCATGCACATGAAATTTCTGAAATGATAGCAAGTGAAGTAAAGAAACAACTCAACCAGGCTATAGAAGAAATCAGATCAGAAATAATCTCTCAGGTGAAAAATGAAATGACAACAATAATGGAAGAATTGCTCAGTGCATCTAAAGAATATATAGATAAAAATAGAGGAGCACAGAAAAATGATGGAAACCTTGAATAAACAATATAGGAAAGAACTAGAATGCATGAAACAGATTCAAACTCCTGCTCTGCCTCCTGTTGCTATTGCAGAACAAGTCTGAAACCCAAAAAATTCCATCAAAAACTGGCAAAACCACTTGTATGAAGCTAGAGACAGACTTTCAGACCTTGAAGACAGCTTTGTAGCCAACAATCATGAAAAGAAAGATCTATTAAAAATAACAAGGAACCAGGAAATAACAATTCAACAGCTGCAAGATGAGGCAAAGAAACACAATGTAAGACAAAAGGTGTTGATGAAACAGCAGGAGACAACACAAAAAGACTATTTGAGGAAGTAATAGCAGAGAATGTCCCAAGCATGTAAAAGAATCTGACATACAAATAAACGAGGCGTATAGAACTCAAATTAGCCATAGCCAAAATAAATCTACACCCAAACATATAATAATCAAGATCTCAGAAATTCAGCAAAAGTGGGCTGGGGATTTAGCTCAGCGGTAAAGCACCTGCCTGGCAAGCGCAAGGTCGTGAGTTCAGTTCCCGGTACCGGAGAAAAACCAAAAAAAAAAAAAGAAAAAGAAAAAGAAAAAGAAAAGAAATTCAGCAAAAGAACAGAGTATTAAAATATTAAAAGGTATTAGAGAAAGGAAATAGGTCATCTATAATGGAAAACTCATCAGAATCATGGCAGATTTCTCAACACAAACCATCAAGTCAAGATGAGCTTGACACAAAGAATTTCAGGTCCTCAAAGAAATAACTGAAAGTCTATTATAAAGGACTGTATTATATGTATTCATTATGTGAACACTCATGATCTATATAGCTGGGGAGTTTTGTGTATTAACTTCAAATAAAAAGCTTAAAATAGTATAGATTATGTGTAGAAATTCTCATTTGTCCACACGCACAAGTAAATATTTTCACGGAAAATCATATTAGTTGGCATGATCATAGCTCCATTTGCTTACAGAAATGTGGGGTGTAAGTACCAATACAGTCAAATTTCGCAAATACATATGTTAATATAATGCATTACAGCTCTCAGATTCTTTTCTAGGCAAAATACCAACAATGAATGAGCTCTTAGTTTTACAGTAAGCAGTTCTTCCCTCAAAGTAACTAATTTTAAAATACCTGACCTTTGATCCTTGCAACATATTCAAATGACAAATACATTCACAAAAAAATTGAAGAAATATTCTTAAATGGCAAACATCACACAAAACATTCACTTTAATTACAACATATGTATACTCAGATTATCGTTTTAAAGAAAGATTTCCAATTTCCTGTAAAAACAGGTATAGAGTTTATTTAGCAGCTAGTAATTTTCATACTAACTTTATTCTTGCTATCCTGAAAGAGCAAGTGTAATGTTTTTTGAAAGCTATGGTAACCCTCTTAGGCCATGGAATTGATTTTCAGGTAGAATCCCACAAGGCACTGCATCTCCATCTGTCCAAAAATTCTGCTACTTTTGGAAGACTCCTCTCATTATCTCAAATGTATCATTTTAGACAGAAACCATTATTGAACACTGAGAAGAAATGAATGGGATGATCAGCAGGAAATAATTAATGTACTTATAATGTACATTATAGAAAAATGTTTCCTCAATATCAATGTTTTATAGTTAATTGTTCTTCAAAATTAGTGTTGTAAGTTAAAATTAAAATTTGAAAGTGCTTTTAGAGTAATCTGACCACATTTTAAAAGCTAAAAAGTTATCACTTTATTGATGACTTAGAGAGTTTTTACAACTAATACTCTTTTCCTTTTTTCTTTTGTAGCAGTGTCTGTGCTAAATTACATCTCTAGGCTCTTATTCAATGACATATGATCTTTGAATAAATATGTGCAGAATCCCTCAAAAACAAACAATTTTAAATTTAGTAAGACTTACTTGGGCTTAACGTATGATTTTCTTCAGAATGTTTCCTGATTTTTTCAGACTATAACGAAAAGAAATTTATATATGCACATATACACACAGGTATATTGTATACAATTTATTGTTGTCATATATGTACATTTATAAAATATCAAGTGTATATCAGGTGTACTGTAAACCCATTGCTGTTGTTCTTTATAGAAAAATTAAAGATTCCACTCAACATATCAGACTTACTGGCTAAGCATTTGTTCTACCATCCTGACTTGGGTAACATTCACTGTGTGTTGAGCAGATACAAGGGTTAGAAGTCATAGAATCCCTTCAGGACACTGAGACTTGACTGTGCTGAAGCATCTGAAAAATGGCCTATTATTTTCACAATGTCACATCAAGATTGCAAATGATATATCCAACAGATAGAAAGGAGCAACTGGATGTGAATAACGCTTAAAAAGGAGAATTCCAAGATCATTTTCACTGTTACAGGGAAGCACAGCCTGTCAGAGGAAAGGGACAGGTTTCTTAGATGGGAGGAATGATCTCAACAAAAAAACAGAGATTAGGACAACCAAGAGACATCAAAAAAACAAACACATCACTTCTTTGTGATGGAAGCATTTAAAATCCTTTCTTTTAGTTAAAGTTTACAAGAAATTGTTGTTACGTAATTATAATCACTCCAACGTGCTATATTACATCAGTACTTACTCTTGTTCATATTTTTGTATGTAATAACCCATCTTTTTAAATCTTCTCCTCTCCCTATAATTCGCAGCTCCTGGAAACGTCTGTTATACTCTCTGCTTCTGTGAAATCAGTTATTTTAGTTCCACATGAGTTACAACATATTCTGTTGGTATTTTTGTGCCTGCCATATTTCACTTAATAGAATGCCCTTCAGTTCCATCAATGTTGCCACAAGTGGTAGGATTTCATTCTTTTTATTGCTAAATAATAGTCCCTATATATATGTAGCACCTTTTCTTCATTCATCTGTTGAAGGACTCATTGCCTGATTCCATATTTTGGCTTTTATGAATATTTCTTTAATAAACATGGAGGTGATAATGTCTCCCTGATAGCTTAATTTTATTTATTTTGGATATACACCTAGCTGGATAATATGGTAGTCCTATTTCTAGCTTTTTGAAGAGCTTCCATATTATTTCACATAGGATTTGCATTCATTTAAATTCCCATCAACAGTATATAACAGTCTCCTTATTTCAAATTCCCACCCTTATTTGTGACTTTTGTCTTTTTTATGAAACTTGTTCAAACAGAAAATGGCATACCATCGTGATTTTGATGTGCATTTCCTAGATCATTACTGATACTGAACATTTTTCACATACTTGTTGGCCAATTGTATATCTTCTTTTGAGAAATATCTTAATTCTTCTGCGATGATACTCAGGAGGGGAATAGCTGGGTCAAATGGGACCACTAATCCTAGTTTTTTAAGTAATCTCAACACTGATTTCCACAGTGGTTGCACCAATCTACACTCCCACCAACAGTAGAAAATAGGTTTTTTTTCCCCCACAGCCCTGCCAGCATTTGCTATTGGTTGATTTCCTGATGATAGCCATTCTTTTCAGGGAGAGATGGAATCTAAATGTTGCTTTAATTTGCTTCTTTTGAATGACCAATGATGAACATATTTTCATGTATTTATTTGCCTTTTGTATTTCTTCATCTGAGAAGTGCGTATTGATCTTGGATGACCATTTTTGGATTGAGTCTTTAAATTTGTGGGGCCTGACGTTTTTAAATTCTTTATATGTTCTAGATATAAGTACTTTGTGGGACAACAGACTATAACTTTTTCCACTCTGTGGGTTGTCTTTTCACTCTGTTGGTGATTTCCTTTGTTGTGCAAAAGCTTTTTAATGAGGTGAGATCCAATTTGTTGATTCTTTATACTGTTTCCCTTAGTCTGAGTTTTATTCATGAAGTCTCTTTCCATTTTCTGAAATCCAGATTGATCTCTTTTTTCAGAGTACTGTAATTTTCACTGTACAGATCTTTAACATCCTTTCTTAAATTGATTCCTAAGTATTTCTTTTTTTAGATGCTTTGGGAAGGGTGGGATTTCCCTAATTTCTCTCTCTGTGAGTTTGTTGCTTGTATACAGAAATGCCATTGATTTTTGAGCATTGACTGTATCTTGCTACAGTACTGAATTTTGATATTAAATCTATAATTTTTCATGGAGTTTTTTCGGTCTTCTGTGCAAAGTATCATGTCATCTGCAAATAATTATAATTTAACTTCTCACTTACCTACCTTTATTCCTTTTTTTTCCCTAATGTCTAATTTCTCTGGGTAATGTTTCCAGAACTATATTGAATAGGGGTGGTAATAATGGACATCCTTGTCTCATTCCTGATTTTACGGTGAAAGTTTTCAGTTTTTGACCATTTAACACAATGTTAGTGGTTGGTTTGTTGTAGATGGCTTTTATAAGATTGAGGTAAAGACCATCTATTCCATTTTTCTGTAGGGTTTTTATCATGAATGTGTGTTGGACTTTGTCAAATGCTTTTTTCTGCATCTGTTGAGATGATTTTGTGATTTTTTAATTTCATTTTGTTATATTGTGTATTACATTTATAGATTTGTGTATGTTGAACCATCCCTGCATCCCTGGGATGAATCCTACTTGGTCATGAAGTAAAATCTTCTTGATGGTTTGCTACATTCTGTTTGCCAGTGTCTTATTAAGGAATTTGAGTCAGTATTTATTAGAGAGCTTGTCCTGTAGTTTTCTTTCTTGGTTGGATTCTTCTCTGGTTTTAGAATCAGTATAATACTTGCTTGAAGGGATGACTTTGGAAGTACAGCTTCCCTTTCAATTTTGTTAAAGAGTTTCAACATTACTGGCATGAGTTCTTCTCTAAATTTCTTGCAGAATTCCACACCGCATCTGTCAGGGGCTGGGCTTTTCTTTATTGGTAAAGTTTTCATTACATTTTCAATTTCACTGGCTGTTATCAGTTTATTTAGAATTTTTGTGTCTTCTTGGTTTAGTTTTGGCAATTTGATTTTGTCTAGGAATCTGTCCATTTCTTCTCCATTTTCCATCTTATTAGGATCTAATTTCTCATATAGGAATTGATTATCTCCTGGATTTCTATGAGATCTGTTCTGATTTTTCCCCCTTTTATTCCTAATTGCTTGAATTTATGTTTTATCTTTCCTCTTTTTGATGATATTGACTAATAGTTTGTCAATTTCATTTATTCTTTGAAAGAGCAAACTTTTTAATTCATTGATTCTTTGTATTGTTTTCTTAGTTTCTATTGCATAATTCATGCTTGTATCTTTATAATTTCCTCTCTCATATGAGCTTTGGATTTGATTTTTTTCTTCTTTTTCTAGAAATTTGAGGCTCAACATTAGTTTGTTTACTTTAGCTCATTCTGTTTTCCTCAAGAATTTACTGCTATAAATTTCCTCCATAAGACTGCTTTCACTGTACCCCATAAGTTTGGGTATGCTGTTTCAGTATTATCATTTAATTGTATATACTGTTTAAATTTATCTTTCCTTTGTGACCCATGGCTTGTTCAGAAGGGTGTTGTTGAATTTACATACTTTAATGTAGTTTTTGTGGTTTCCTTTGTCATTAATCTCCAGTTTCATTGTGCTGTAGTCAGATAGTAAGCATGGGATGATTTCAATTCCTCTACATTTATTTGAACATGTTTTGTCAGCTAACATGTTATCTATTTGGGAGAACATTCCATGTGCACCTGAAAAGAATATGTATTTTAATGTTTTGGGGTAGAACACTCTGTACAAATGTATGAAGTCCATTTGTGCAAAGGCTTGGTTTAATTGTAATTTTTTGTTGATTTTTTGTCTAATCAATCTATCCATTTGTGAGAGTGGGGTATTAAGTTCCCCCACTACAATTGTGTCAGTCCTTTTTAAGTTTTTCATGTCTGATAATATTTGTCTTATGTAGTTGGTGAACCTGTGTTTGGTACATAAATATTTATGATTATTATCTCTTATTGGAATTTTCCCTTAATAAGTATATAGGAACCTTCTTTGTCTCTTTTGATGAATTTTGGCTTAAAATTTGCATTGTCTGCAAATAGAATATCTCTCCCCTTTTTTTCCAGGTTTCTGTGGCATGCAGAATTGTTTCCTATCCTGTGATTTTTAGTCTATGAATTTCTTTTTGGGTTAAATGTGTTTTTTAAATGCAGCATATTGTTAGATTTTGTTTCTTGATCCATTCTGCCAGTGTGCTTTATTTAATTGGCAAGTTGAGACCATTTACCTTGATGGTTATAACTGATATGTATTGTCCTTTCTTTTTCATATTGTTTTCCTGTTGTTTGTTTCCTGCTGTTCTCCTGTATTTAATTGCTTTCTCTGCCTACTGGCTTTTTTCTATTTGTGTTTCTGTGTTTGTTATCTTCATTATCTCTTTCTAATATCTTTCAGAGCACTCAGTAGAGCTGGTTTGGTGATCATACATTTCTTCAGTTATTCTTTGTCATGGAAGTATCTTATTTCTCCATCAATTTTGAATGATAGTTTTGTGGGGTAATCAACCTGTGTTGAAGATTGTTTTCCTTTAGGGCTTGAAATACTTTACTTTGAGCTCTTCTTGATTTGAGGGTTTGTGTTGAGAAGTCTGCTGAGATTCTGAGGGACTTTCCTTTATAAGTGATTTGTTTCTTTTCTCTAGCTGCTTTTAATATTTTTTGCTTGTGCTGAATTTCTGGAATCTGGATTATTACACACTTTGGTGTAGATTTATTTTGGTCATGACTCTTTGAAGTTCCATATGCTTCATTTATGTTTATGTCAAATTCTTTATCCATATTTGGGGAATTTTCTACCATTATTTCTGTGAAGAGGTTTTTAATAGTTTTTGTGCTATCTCCGTCTTTCTCACTGATTCCAGTCAATCTTATGTTGTTCTTCTTTGCTTCATTCTGTAGCTGTTGGACAGATTTTCCATCATCTCTTGCAATTTTTATGATATCGTTCTTTTCCTAGTTGCTAGAAGCATTCCTGTCTTCTAGATCTGATATTCTATCCTTGTTTCATTCAATCTGCTGCTTATACTTTCAGTGGAGTTTCTCCTGCATTTCTGTTTGGATCTGTTTCATTGATATCACTTCTTGTCTACATTTGGCATTATGCTTTCTTTTGTTTTCCTGAGATCCTCTATTTGTTTACTTGTGTCTACTCTGATTTCTCTTATGTTGATACTCATTTCTTTTTGCACCTTAGAGATTATTTTTTTCTATGGCCTCTTTCATTTGTTTATCCACTTCTGCTATTATTTGAGAGAATTCTATTTGTTGATTTCCAGTTTCCTCTATCTATTTGTGTTCTGAACTTGTCCTGGAGGTGCTGAGCATTGGAATTTCATTTTGCTCCTTCATCTTGTCATTTTCTATTTTATTTTGTTTTTTTTTGTGTTGATGCTTTTAGATTTCTAATGTTAGATATCCTTATCACTGATGTTGAGGCTTTTCTATAACGTGTCTTCCTCTGGATGTCTCTTCTCACTGGCATTGCAGTCCTGGGGCAATGGAGGAAGACATTGCACTAACTTACCTTCCTCTCACCTGCACTGCAGTCCTGGGGTAGTGGGGGAAGGGCAAAGTGAAAACTCATACTCCTCTCTCTGGTACCACTGCCCTGGGGCAACGGAGGAAGAAAGGAACTCAGACTTACATGCTTCTTGCTGGAATCACATTCCTCGGGCCTTTTGAGAAATATCTATTCAGGCCACTTGCTCATTTTTAATCAGTTAATTTGAGTCTTTTGCTGTTAAAATTATATGTTAGACATGTACCAATATATTACATTTATACCATAGAGAAGTACAATTATCATGTGTCAATGAAATATAATTTTTAAAAATAAAATAAGGAATCAAAACTGCTATAAAATTTATTAAAAGTGGAACAGAAATTGAAAACATGTAATGTGAAAGAAAAATACAGGTGACCATGATGCTGAAAAGCATTACATAAGGCAAGTTTTCTGGGTTAACTACTCCCTTATAACTACAGTGTGGCTATAACCTAGTCAGATATCTGATTATTCATTTCATTTAATTTTATGTATATCCCACCACTGTAGAAAACTCTGAGAAATCATCTTGTCCTAATCGCAGAATTAGTGTCATCAGAATAAAAATAGCACATGTCAACAGGTTAAGACATGACTCTGGTGCATCCACCCCAATTTAAAATGTATGTTGCTCCAGTTATAATAAGGATCCTTGTATTCTAGAAAACACCAAGTTCTGATGATGATGAAGTTATTGTCAATTCCATTCCAAAAAAGTCTGGGTAAGAAAGGACCAAGGGATGGAGAAGTTTGAAAGAGAAACCTTTTGGCATAAAATCAGCTTCCCATGCAGAGAATTCTATACAGGCTAATGGTCCCATCTACAAGAGCTATTATGAGTACATTTAACTTCTGGCCAATTCCTGGCATTTCTGCTCCCTTTTGACTTTTCTAATCATTTACAATGATAGAAATTCATGCATGAAAGGATATTTAGATCAAGTGTGCGAAAATATGGGCATCTTCCATTCACCCATTGAAGGACAGAGTTCATGTCTGAAAGCACGCTTGCTATTTCTATCCAATAAAAGGCATAAGAAAAATAAAAGGCCCATTAGATCATCTTGTCAACTCTTTCCTTTAGTTCTTTCAATAATCCAGGATGTTGTCAAATGAAACTACTCACTTTAGGCCATCTCCAAGGACAAGGCAAAGAACCTCTCTGGAATTTACATAGATTTCCAGCCAGCCAGCTACATAATTCAAAGATTCCTGATTAGAACTGATGAAAGTAAAATTGTTTATCATCACAGGTCACCTTCCAGTGTTTCTTTCTCCAAGAATTCATAAATGTAATAACACTCAGAAAGTTAGTTGTGACTTTTTATACCACATTCATATGGAATAATTCTTTTCATTGCTATTAATAGACTGGAAGACTCTCTAGCCAATGTGTGTGTGTGTGTGTGTGTGTGTGTGTGTGTGTATAGTTGGATGTTTGGACTAGAGGAAAATCTCAAGATCATGTATATCTGACAAACCTACTGTTTCATACTAATGAGCCCTAAGAGTTTTAACATACATCTTCCATAACTGAACTACATGTGCCTTGTTCCATCATGGAAAAAGTGCTTAAATTTTTATAACAGCCAGATCTCAGAATAGTTTGAAGTGAAATAAATTCCAATGATCTTTTCAGTGTGATAACTACCATAAAAAGTGCCAGTGTTTGTCCCAAATTCTTGTACTTTTTGTATGAATTAAAAACCTTTACTTTCTTAAAGTGAAACAGATAGTATACTATGTTGAATAGCAGCAGGCTGGCACAAGGCAATGAGCAGGATACAGTGGCAGAATAAACATGCATGTATTCTCTTTACTTTTAGGTGGCAGGCATTGTAGGATTTAGAACCTACACTAGAAAGGCATTCCTTCCTATCCCTTTCTACAAAGCTGATTCACTGATGTTGAAGGTATGCTAAAAGATCCAGAGTTCTGAAAAATGCTGGAAGAATCAAAGAAGCACTCACAGAAGCACGCTATTGAATCCAAAACACACGAACATTTATGCAAGTGTTTCCCAACCTTGATTAATAATCTGATAATTGAAGCCATTCTCATCTTGCACACCTAATGTTTGCAACCTACGTTCTGTATCTGTGAGGTGAATTAAAACATATAGTGGATTCTCAGCCCAGCTGCCTGTTGGTTTCACACTGAGTATCTATAACCAGGGCCCCTTTCTCAGAGATTCTGACTTAATTGCCCTGGAGTAGAGCCAGACATTGGTATTTTTATAGCTCTCTGGGAGATTCTAATGTACAGCCAAAGTTGAAAGCTGCTGAGCAAAAGCCTAAAATTAACAAGCTGAATCTGAAATGAATTAGAGGTATATTATACATTGTAATAGAATGTAACCCTTTATTGACAGACTTTCAGGAACTTCTGGAAGAAAATTCATCTGAACCAGCAGGAATGCTCTCTAATGTCTTCTGCATATCTCAGAGATCAGGATCTCTCTAGCATAAACGCCTATGTGAGAGGCAGCAGACTATAGTGATTGAGTGAATAGCTTTTATATTCTTGGCTTCACATTTTTACTTTGTTACTTAGTTGTGTGATCTTATGTGAGTTCTTTAGTTCTTCTGCCTCTCCACCCTCTTTCTTTAATGTGACAACAACGGCTCTAGTGGAATGGTCCAAACCCTTCAATATGTATTAAATACTTGCTTTGGTTTCTGGTCCATGGGAATCTCTGCACAAGGAAAATGATACACTACTTAATAAGGTTATAGTCTCAGAACTGCATCATAGGGCAATTTCATCACTAAGTGAACAAAATACAGTTGTACTTACAGAAACTAGATGGTATGATCTACTCCATATATAGCGATATAGTATACGTACCACTGTATATACAGCTTGTGATTGACTGAAACATTTTTGGGCAGTGCCCAACTGAAATGGCTGTAACTATCCCTAAACTGTCATTAAGTGAAAATTAAGAATTAACAAAAAGCCAAAACCAGAGTGTTTAATGTATGAATGTGATTATAAACAACAAAGGACACCTTTTTCTGTTTCTACTGAGACCCCCTATTCAATGCTCTTTACAAGTTTTAACATTTCTTGTAGAACTTAGCTACATAAATCATTTTCTTTCATGGAAAATGCTGCATGCTTCTTACCAATATTGGCAAATTTGGAGGTTGCTATAATTATGTGTTTACTAATAGCATTATTGCAATACTATGCAAACTATAGTTTGCAAAATAGTACTATATTCCCAGATGTTTTGTGCACTTCTATGGCACTTAGATGATATTTAGAGGGTAAACATCATGTAAACCTGAAATTTAAATTTCCATTTGTGCAACAATAGGATTGACATGATGTGGGTCCAAAGTGTTCTGGTTTAAAAAACAAGAAAGGGAAAAAAAGCAATGAAAAGACTTTGTGTAAGCATAATCTTCACTTAACTTCATTGTTTGACAAAATATCATGTGGAAACTATGTTGGTGCACACCATCAATACAGCTTAGACTTTGTATACCACTGACTCTCAAATAGTGTTTATTCCTACAGATGTAGTCTCCCCAGGGTATCGGAATAAAGATTGTAGTCATGTGAAGCAACAGAAAAAAGAATCTCCTATTATGAGTAGCTGCATATGAAGAACTGTGGCTTAATTAGCTTTGTCCTGAGTTAGCTTTGATTTATTTCATTCCTTTCCCAGAGAACAGTGGTTGCTCGTGTTGGGAATTCTCATCTTTAGAGCCACTAAAAACTATAAACTTGTTCTGGAAAGCACCCTATGTATACATTTTTAGGCTTTGGGGCATATCTTCTCTGTGACTGTTAGGAGCAGCTGAAGCTGGAAAGTGGTCATATGTGTGAGGAAAGGACAGAGCCAGAGAGTCTAAAGCAGTCAAGCTACCTCAGTCTTCAGAAAAGCATCCTGCCTGGATAATTCAGCCATAGTCGCTAGGCAACCTTGTGTCTTGTGATACTAACTTTGCAAAGGTATAAAGAAACACCCCTACTGTTGTTGTTCAGGTCCTCTTATCCATTTGGTAAAGAGGCCTCCATCTAACCCAGCTTTTATCTCTTGTCTGTCTTATCCTCATCCCTCTGCCGTTCCTCCCCAGAGTACACGGAGAGACCAATGAGTCCATATAGTGACAAGTATTCAGTTCATCCATTATAGCAAGAAAAAGCCATAGCTAACACACAAGTAAATGAGCAGTTCTGGTGTGGTAGGATGAATAACGGTCCCCACGAAATCCATGTTCTAACACCTGGGTCCTGTGAACATTGGCTCACATCGCAAAACAACCATTGCAATGTGGTTAAATGAAAAATTTTGAACTGGTTATGTTATTCTGATTATTTATGTGAGCCCTGAAAGTCATCTCAAGTGTCCTTAAAGACAGAGAGAAGCAGAGGAAAATTGGAACACACAGGTGGAAGGCAACGTGACAGTGTGACAATGTGACCAAGATGTGCTGATGCTGACAGTGAAGGAAGGGCCACACCTTATGGAACCCAAGGAACACTGCTGAAGAAGCTGGCAAAGATAGTGAATAAGATGCTCTCTTCAGAATTCCAAAAAGAGAGTGGATCTGCCAACATCTTGATTTTTTACCAGTGAAACTGTTCTTGGACTTTGACACATACAACTTGAAGTTTCTGAAATAAATATGGGCTGTTTCTATTGGTACATGTGTATAGCACATAATTGATTACATTCATCATGAGACGTTGGTACATGTACATAGCATACCGTAATTCTTTTTATGTTCCCTTCCCTTTTTTCCTCTCCCTCCATCTCTTGGTCCCCTTCTCATTTGCAAAAGATCTTTTTCCTTGATGTCTCTTACTTATCTTTTATTTTGCTCTATTTATGCTTCAGTTTTCTCATATAAGAGAAACCAGGTGTGCTGTTTTAAGCCACCAAGTTTGTGATACTTTGTTATAGTAGTCATAGGAAACTAACATAGTTAGGGCCCAATAAAACTGTTCTTTAAGGAAAACAGATGACACACTAGATTTGGCCTCCAGGTATTATATCTATCTCTTGGCACCAGTGGGAAATTGATTCTAAGATTCCCCTGAGATACCAACATCCTCAGATGTTCAAATGCTTATATAAAGTAGCATAATATTTACATATAATCTACATATATCCTCCTGTATATTTTTAATAATCTCTAGATTGTGTATAATAATCAATAAAATGCAAATGCTATGAATAATAGCTATGCTATATTAGCATGGTTCCCCTGAAAATAAGACCTAACTAGAAAATAAACTTCCACTGTAATTAATACCTAGTTGTTCTCATGGTGATGGCCAGTGCCTAGCAGATTACCCCCCATTATTTTGCTCAGTGGCTACTCTCCAGATAAGGTAAGAACAGGTTGATTGGAGACAGCATTTCTGAGATCCAGTTAGGACTTTTTCTGGGGAAAAAGTAACATCATTTTTAATATATTTTTTCAAATTCTTTCAATTTCATGGGTTTGCTCAAAATTGTGAGGGAAAACTACATTGGATCCAAAGCACTCATCTATTTAATATTTGTGGGATTGGGAAATTGAAAACTACCTAAAAGCTCAAATAAATTGACTTAAAGTTACTTGTAAAATAGTTATATTATGCTAACTATATAGTCATTGAAATAACATTACAGAATTATGTTTATTTACAGAGGAAAGTATTAACTAGACACGTAGTCTAATAGTATTTTTATAATATTCTTATTTAAACATATATATATGCACACACATAGATACATGTGTGTGTGTACGTGTGTGTGTGTGTGTGTGTGTGTGCACTTTGTGGTGTTTTTAAATTGTACAATGATCACTTATTTATTTTGTCATTAGAAATAAATTCTTTTAGTGTAGTGTAAGTAAGTTCTGTGCTTTCAGGCATTTCCTGAAACTCTGTACTCAAGCTAAATTAAAGATCTGAAGGATGTTTGTATTGGCAAATTGCAACTGAACTGTGCATACAAAGGTAGGAAAAGGTGGAAAAAATGTTGATCCAAATGTGTTTGTGACAAAGTGATAAATTGTGGCGTGAGACATGCCTTCAAAGTTAATTAGGTAATTATTAGCCTAAAGAAGCAAAAGGTCAAAGTTGCATAGTTTTAGAGATAAAGCTTAAAAGGCTCATTAAAAGGAAATGAACACAGGAAGTTCCAGAGTTAAACTATGGGTCTCTGGTTCTTATGACTAAAAAGGTCATTTTATCATTTTAACTCATGTTACTCTATCCCAAGTGGTAGATAGAATAAGTCTCTTAAAATTAGGTTAAAATAGTCTTGGTTGAGTCAAGAAATTTAAAGCTGACTAATATTTTTTAGTTGTACTTAATAAAATGAAATGTTTAATTTTCAAAATCAAAGATACAAAAATAGAATGAATAGAAATTTGAAATTGTTTAAAAAGTAGGGCCCTTTTAAAGCCATTCTGAATTCTCTGGTTAACAGGAGGATGGTAGTGACAGTTAAAAAAATTAATAATAATTTTTAGGAAAGAAAAACAAAAGGGTTGCCTCAAGGTAAAGGCAACTTCAAGTGAAAAAAATAAATTTGGTTGGATTTATGATGCTTAAGGATATCTGCATAAAAATAATCTTATGATACCTTGAAACCGGGGTGAAAAGGGATACTGTTCAGGAAATAACAAGCTAAAAGACATCCACACTGGCCTTGCTGTTGAAGCAATAGAGTTGATGGAGAAAGTGTAGAAGAGAGGTCAAAGGTGGATCATCCTGGATCGCTGTAAACTTTTGGAAAGTAATGGATCAAAGATTGGAGAAGTAGCAGCAAAATTTAAAGAGCTTCTTGAGACAGAGGTGGGAGAAGAGAATATTAGGGAATAAAGCAGCAGTTTCAAAGAAGAAAAGCCACTGAAGGTGAAAGGAAGCATAAAATTTAAAAAAAAGTATTTTGGCAAAGCAATGAGATATAATGCAAGTCGTAGAGGAGCCAATCAAGATAGCTTTATGTCCTTGGCAAACATCTGAAACCCACAAAAAAGGAGTGGTTAAAAAAATTTATTGGACTATTATCCTGGCCTGGAGATTGAATGAGGATCAGTAAAATGTCAGAGACTGCTTGATCCTCTAGAAAAAGCATGGGTTTTAGAAGTGATTAACCCTATGTTTCAATACTGAGTAACAATGGATGCTTAATTTCTATGAGCCTCATGTTTTTTGTCCTATGTGGAAATATGGAGAGTTTATTTAGTTTTCAAATTTATTTTGAAATGTTAGTTAATTCAGATATATAAAATCCAAAACATGCTACAGATCACATAATTGTTCTTCAATAAACATAAGCTTGCTTCTAGCCCCTCAATACATCCCCTTGCTTGAAAAATACTTATTCCATCATTCTCACCACTTTCTGGAGCAGTTCTGGAAGTCCTGTTTCATGTCTTTCACTGCACTTTCATGGATATCCCAAATGGATTCAAAACATTTACCAATTATGGTCATTTTAACTTTGCTGAAGATAAAAAAGTCACAAAGTGCTAGATATAGTGAATAAAGTGGACAAGGGCACCCTAGAATGTTTTTATGGGCCTGTCTTTCCATGGGGTGGCACTGAGCAGCAGCGTTGACCATATTTTTGATCACACCTCACAAAGGTATGAGAGCCTTCCATAACTGCTTCATAACATGACAGGAAGGATGAGATAAATTTGTTCAAAGTGAACGAGAATATTTGGTGAGGGATTAACGGCAGTATCTCTTTTACTATAATTTATTTAAAATTTAAACACTCACTATATGTTTTGAACACATCCAGTATTATTTCTCTTCAAGAATATGTGCTGTTATAATCTCCAAATTACAGAAAAGGAAGTTGTTTATGATAACCAATGCTTGCTCATTTATCTATTCAACAGATCACTTACTGGGCAAATACTATGTGATAAGATATGGTCTAAAAGCAAGGCAGATAATCCCATGTAAGTAAAAATAATAAGTATAAAAGAAAGATCAAATCACATATATGGATAGGTGCAAAGCAGGGATATTAAATGAGAAGGTCTACAGAAAATGCCTGAGCAGCGAACTTAGATTAGATTGTCAGGAAGGCTTCTGCAAGGAGGTAGGTAGAATATCAGGCAGCCCTGAGAAGATCAAGAGAAAGAGTATCTCAGGAAAGGTAGCCAAGGAGGTAGGGAGAGTATGAGACTGGCATATCCAACGAAGCCAGAAGCATTCACTTCAGCTAAGCATTTCCAGCAGGTGCGGGGAGAGGATGAAGGTAGACCACAGAGAGCTTGGTAAGGCACAAAAAGAAGAATGAGTTTTAGCTACATGAATGGGTCAGCGTGAGAGAGCTGCAACTGGGACAGCAGAATAATCCACTGTGTGTTTCTAAACGACCATTCTGGTGGCTCAGAGAAGCACATGCTTTTAAGAGATAAAAGCAGGAGACAAATTAGCTCATTATAGAGATGTGTAGAGGAGAAACAAAGGCTACTTGAACAGAATGAAGTAGAGTCCAGGATGCAGAGAAGTGAGTAAACTGAACATATCTCTTTAGGGCACACGTCACAGAGCTGCCACCAGGTTAGATGTGGGAGAAAGAGAAGCACCAAGGTTAACACTTGGACTACTTTGGGTAGGAGTGAGTGTGTGCATCTCACTTAACGAGATGGCAATGGGGGAAATGGGAGTGGAGAAGAGTTTAGGAAGATTCAGAAATGGTCAGCAGTTCGGACCGAATTTCAAATAAGACGGCGAGATCACTGAGACAGAGTATGTAAAAAAAAATAAGGAAGAGATCTCAGCACCCACCACTACCCTCCTAGCATCTGGTAAACTTTTGAGATTCCAACACACACACACAAAGAGGGGCAAAAAGAGAAGACAAAGGAAGTGAAAGAAAAAATGTAGCCAAGAAAATGAAGAAAATAAGATACTTCCAGGAAGAAAAGTGGTCAGCCTGTCCAGTGCTAGAGACCAAGTATAGTGGAACAGTGCCTCAATTCATGAACCTAATGTGTTCTATGATTTTGGAAAAGACGATCACATTTGTGTTTGTGTGGTAAACACAGCTATATTCATGCCTATCACCCAATGCAGAGTTTGCAAACAAACATAAAATTTTGCCAAGGGCTTCTGTTTATGAACCAAATCCTTTGCAAACAAAAGTGTTCAGGAACCAAAATGCCATTATACCTAAAATAATTTAAAGAATACGTCCATTGAATCTGGAAATCAGGGGAGACTTTAATAAGAACAGTCAGGGGCTGGGGATTTAGCTCAGCGGCAAAGCGCCTGCCTGGCAAGCACAAGGTCGTGAGTTCGGTTCCCGGTACCGGAGAAAAACCCAAAAAAAAAAAAAAAAAAAGAACAGTCACTGTGAAAGAATAAGAAACAAACACCAAGTAAGATGCTGTATCTTGCTTTTACATGCTGACATATTTTAGGCATTTCCCTACTGTATTAAGTGCCATGAAGGGGATGAGTGAAAATATTGTATTATTTTTTATAGAATTATTTAACCATACATAATTTTGCTTAACTAAAAATGTGATCATGTTCATGTACTATTCTAATATTTTTTTCTTTTTCTTTTTTCTTTTTTACTTTTCAGTCTTCAATCCAACATGAGCTTTCTTTGCCATAAGGTAATGAACATGGTAAACAAAGCAGCCAGCCTTCATTACGGTATGGTTTTCTGTGCTTACCTAATCCAACTTATGCACATAAGTGTACCAAAACCCCTGCAGAGGATTCAGATCTCCCGCCTGGCAATATGGCACATAGATAGAAAAGAAAAACAAACAAAGAATATGCAATAGTCCAAGAGTTCTGGGATGACCCAGTGTTTTCTGTGGAACAAAGGGCATGTGTCCCAAAGCTTGTGGCTTTTATTGGTAACAATCAGGAAGGTGGGTGGGGGTCACAAAAAGTACTAGGAAAAAGAGACTTTATAAGCATTGGCTATGATGAGAAACAAAGCAATTTCATATTAGGCAGAAAGGCCTCCAATTAGCAGTACAATGATAACTTGATATAAGCAAGGATGACACCTTTACTGCCGGGAAAGTATAATTCTTTCTGAGTCTCATAGCCTCAACTAGGATGTTATCTCATGTCTTATCCTTTTAGCCAATTAAAGGACCCATCTGGTTCAACAGAGTCAGCTCTGTATATCTCAGTGAAGAGAGTTAAATGAGAGGTCAGGGAAAGATAGAGGCAAGGGGTTTTGTTTCTGAGGAAAGCGTGGGATGGCAGTGTGTACATGTATGAAAGGTATGCTTATATTTTTGTCCTTGTATTTTAAGTTAACTAGAAACTTATAATTATTTTCTGAATCTCACTTTTCACCCACCCATGCCTCATAGAGAACATAAATGTGCAAGTATAGCTCAAATCCAGTCTTTAATGTTGCATAATACTCTGGATGTGGACTTTGTGGCAATTACTTTAACCGTTTTCCTACTACCTGTCATAACTTCATTCCCAAGCAAACATATGATGATTTGTGGTAGCAGAATACTTCAGTGCTAAAAAATTTTATTTCCTCTATTTACATCTTTAAGTCTCTTCCACATGTTTATACTTAGAGAAAATATTCTTATAAACATTTAAACATAAATCCTTCAAGTATCTATTCTCCCTTCAGGTTAAATTATTGCATATACATTTACCTGGCTTAGAGATAAAGTCATTTTAAGGTACCTGGATAAATAATGTCATTTTATTTCCAAAAAATGAGATATATGTGCACTGTAGAGTAGATGAGAGTGCCAGGGTCCTTGTCCTGGGATACAAGTACTCATTTGAGCAGTGCCTGGAACACGTATATAGTCACTAAGGGAAGAGGCTGTATAACCTTCACTATGGCCTGACTCCATAGCTCAGTGCTGATTTAACAAAGCTGATTTGGATAATCTAGGCCAGTTGGAATATACTGGCTACGAATCTTCCAACTTCTTTTGTTGCTGCCATTGCCATGGTTACCTTTAATCAATAAATGTACACAAAAGTAAACAAGAAACTTGTATTTTAGTTCACTGAATAGCAACAACTCCTTATTGAATAAAATACCATCCCAGTGCAGAATCGTTCCCATTTTCCAGCAACTTTCAAATCTGTAGCAGATGTTTCCTTTCAAAACACAGAGTGTAATAATGTATGTAAACTTGACTTGAAATTGCAAATTGTTGGGTGTCATTTAAAATCCGTAGCATCCAGGAGAAAGACAATAGTAACTACTACTAAGCATTATTCCATGGAATACTTTTTTTCCATAAAAAGGCATCTGTTTTGCTTTCCAGCTCTGTACCATGTATCCTGACCAAATTATAATTTTACACCAAATATACAAAGTCTATGGTGGAAACATGGTTCTGTGCCTTCTTTGGTTCATGGGCATCAGGAGTGAGCTTTCAGTTGCTACATCTCCTTTGGGACAGCCCTCTAGATGAACTCTACGGAGAGTTTATGTTTCAAAGGGTTTTGTGCAAAATTCACTGGCAGTCGCTCAGAACACAAGATAAACTCTGTTGAGTCAGGGGCTTTTGCCTTTCTGATCATTTTTCAGCCTGTCCCTTCAAAATGAGGAAATCTGGAAGCTTTTTTGTCCTGTGGCAAGTGCTATCATGCTTAAAAGAAACAGAGAACACATTTGCATATGTAACATAATACCTCAGTTGAATTAGAGTTATTTAATCATCACAATCTGGTTTTAGAAAATTTGCTTTCCAGAAAATGCAATTTAGTGATCAGTAGAGCAATTAGCTCAAGGATAAGCCTTAGACTATTACATTTGGCTCGGCCAGTTATAAAATCATCAGAGAATAAACATAACCACGTTCCATACAAGCTCACTATTCAGACATTAGGTGATGTTTAGGTGCATAGATGACGTAATGATAGGCCTCATTTAAAAGAGTAATAACTTAGCGAAACCCATGTGTATTCTTGCCATATTATTTGCATTGTACTAATTTAATCTTGCCTATTAATTGATGGTGCTGACATTTTAGTCCGTCTGAGCATAAGAAGCACATAACGCACGTAAGCTCTAAATTCATCGCATCAAGGTGACTACTAAGCTGTATCCCAATGAGCTGAAATAATTTACTTTTATTCACTACTGAGTCATATAAAAACAAAAGCATACTGAATACCTGAAACATGTTTTATGAGTGAGTAAGGGAAAATTTTAGTACTTTATAGTATGTAAGTTTCTTTTACCTCTATATTCTTAAACATCTACATTTACCAGACAGGGAACTAGTTTTTAAGATTCTTAGATGAATAAGACAGTACTTTTTTTTTTTTCTGGAACCTAGTTTAAGTCTAAACCATGTGGTTCAGGGATATCGAACATTATCAAGTTCATTTCACAAGCACCAAAAAGAGGTAAAATCTTTCAAATGAAGTATTCAAATCACAGAATACAAAGGGGGGCAGGATTTTAAGATCAATGCCCAGATGTTAAAACTTTGTGCTTTGTTCTATCTTTTTGTTAGTCTTCCAAATCACTGTCTCACTTAATAAGGGCAACTCCAACTGATTAATCAAAACCTTTACAAACAATTTCTTACAAGAATTAGATGAGGTACTACATACAGCCTGGCTTATAACCAGCACGCAATAAACAGATCTCGCAATTGTGAAAGTGAGATGTTCTTTGCACTGAACAAACATCAGTTTCACTTCTTGATAATCCCACCATAGTTTCACTCCTAAATTCATCATATTTGCCATTTAGAAGAAAACACTTTTTGACACTGTTTGGAAATTAGGAACCCACTGTCCAAGATATGAAAGTAATACTACCATCAATGGTTACACTTTTAAAAAAGACATTGTAAAGATCTAAGCACACTTGCTCTTTTTCTATTAAGAAAATGTGATAAATAATGTTGTAATTAACACTGAGGGTCACATTTCCTCTGTTCTGTACCTCCCAATGTTCTTGGCACAACTGGTAAGTTCCTCAATAACCATAGGCAAACAAGACTATGTCGAATGATTAATTCTAAGTGTATTGGAAACATGCCAGATAGTATATAAAGAAAAGAATCTTCAACATCTAATTAGCACATAAATAATGAAGACTGATTTTTACCATAAAACTCACAATGTCAATGCAAACTCGTCTCTTTATACTGCAGAATCACATTCAAAATAAACAGTGTAAGCTTCTTAGCACATCCAAAGTACATACAAAATAACTCTGCATTGGCTGAGTATTTTGGTCATTTAGGAAAATTGTCAGAGGTTTCCAGATCCAAGAACACAAGAGAAACAATGTTAACAAAGGAAAAAGTTGATATTGTATAAGCATGAATTCTTAGGAGGAAAACTGTAAGATTTTTCTTCGTTTTTCAGGAAGTTCAAACCCACTATTAGAGGCACTCCAACCTTGGGAAATCAGAAAGAGGACTGGGATCAACAAATGAATCTGAAAGAATCACCAGTGAGACAGGAGAACAGTGAAGGAAAGAAAGGTCCAGCGTATGAGTCAAGGGACTGTTCGAGGGGGGCAAGTGAACGATCACCTCTGCAGTCAGATCCAGATTGAAGTTGACCACTGGATATGAGATTATGAGGATCACTAGGGTCTTCATCAGTGCAATTCGGGAAGAGAAATTTAACTGAAGTAGATTCAAGAAAATGGAGAAGTAAAATAGGTAAGGACATATAACACCTGTTTTGCTCTGGTCAATGAAATAATTGAGAAAGAGCCAATAACTATACAAAGAAATAGAACAACCAAAGCCTTGTTTAAAGATGGAAGACTCTCTAGAATGTTTAGATATTGATGGAAATATCAGAGCAGAAACAAATTAGCTATGGTACGGAAAAGAGATTGTTTTCTATGGGAAGTGAAGAGAAGCCTATTTCAAAGAGGACTCCTTAGTTTTTGGTTTTTGTGCTAAAAAGATAGAGAAGGACCTTACCAAATCAGCAGATTCTGGATGAAAACCAGCACTTAAGAAATAACATGTTAAATTGTGAAAACTATTGAGCTACTTTCAAGTACAAATAGTGTAAACCTTAGAAGAGGAATTAGATATAAAGAAATAAACATTAAATCAAAAGCACATGGTGATAATTTAAACCAACGATGAAAGCAAAGTCTCCAAATTCCTTTTGATTACTTGATATTAGAGGATCTCCTAAATCTAACTGGAGGAATAAGGAACTATATTTTAAGGATCTGTTTTTATGCTCTGTATAAGGTATGAATATGTGTTATAAATGTTTTTAAATGCTATATGTTGGCAATGTTAATCTTATTTTTCAGGAAAACTGAGGCTAGGAGAAATTTGACGAGGCTCACATGATGTCCAAAGTGGCAGAGATGGAATCAGATCCAGGTTTATCACCACTAAACACTTTCTTTTTTCTGTATGAGTTTTGGGTTTTATTGTCTCACTTAAATATTCTAGTTATATCTCAAGTGGTTTTCCGACCCCCTGGTACTTTTTCCTCCTTTCCTATTGTCACCAAGCTTCATTGTGGATAATTCCTTTCCAGAGCATGGCTCTCCCCTTGCAACTAAGAGAGCACATGATCACAGGTGTGCTCACCATTCCCTCATGGTCCAGTGCAAGTCATCTGTGGATCCAATGTAAAAGGCCTGTGCCACTAACAGTCTTTGGCTTGTAGCCACATTAATTCTCTAAAAAGAAGACTAACTCATACCACTTGCTTAATAAATAATTGCAAGTATTCTTTATCTTCTATGACATGTCTTGGACCTACTTTTCAAACCAACTCTCCAATCCAGCCTGTTCATTTCCCTATTCCTGGATCATACCTCTGTTACTCTTGCACATTTGAAGCTGCCCTGTCACATTCTTCCAAGTGCCCTAGCACCATATTTACTGAATGAAGCCCTACTTACTTTCAACGGCACAATTTATGAAAAATCCATGCTTACTCTAGTTATAAGTAAGAATTTTTCTCTCATTTATCTACTATGTGATTTATCATTGCTTGCATTACGCTTTTATATGAGTACACATTTTTTACTTCCTAACTGGGTACCATCCTTTTATTTTTCTTTTTTTCAAATTTCCTACACTGATTTCCCTAGCATAAGTACACATGAAGGATGGGTAACAAATGTTTGCTAAGTAAAAAATAAGGTGGTGAGTAAACCACATGCAGACATTTCTTCTTCTAAAAGTCAAGGCAGCAAATCGAATATTCAAAAGACCTGAAGAAAAATGCCATCAACATAGCATTCAATAAAAAAGATGCAAATGTAGTGGGAAAAATACTTGTCTGTTGTAAACTAAAAACAAAGTTACACTAACATTTTTCTTTATATTTTCTCCAAGCATTATGGTTATCAGCAAGCACTTCAGTCAAGTAAAAATAGGAGAGATGGCATCAGTAACATATCTTTTATTACAGGCTAATTGAAGACCAAGACATTAAAACAGCTTCAAAGCGATTTAGGAATTGCGCAGATAAAACCAATAAATGAAAGTAAGTAGCTAGTATCAGAGTGGAAACACAGTTTAGCAAATTAGTTTAACAGAAGATTTCAACTTTTCTCATTTCCTTGGCAACTGAAGAAGGTTATGATGTTAACTGCTTAGACATCTGCATTCTTATAACAAACTCCTCCCTCAGAAATTAGGATAAATACTGCAATATCACTGTGGTCCAGAATATAATTATCCTTAACCAAACCAAGTAAACACACTGAAATAAAGGTTTGAGGATAAATTATTTCGGGTTTAATGCCTGAAAGGCTTTAATTATCTTTATTTTCTTTAGAGAAAAGCGAAAGTCTATGCTAACAGGAAGAATGTCCTGAGGTTGCTGTTTTGTGGGTGTTTGGGGCTTTTGATCTGATGAGTACAAACTCTCTCTATACTCATAAAATGCATTCATTACTTTTATTTGTTGGTCAAACTCAGCACTTGATGAAGGATGCATTCATCTCACAGCCTGCAGGGCACTGGTATGAATAAGAAGAACAACCAAAGCAAACTGAACTTCAAAATGACAGAACACCAACATTTCCCACACTAGAATGATTTTCAACATAAAAAGAACAAAAGTCAAGGATATAAAGTAAAAAGTCATGATATAAAGGACTTGATATATTTTTTTTAATTTTAAAAATAAAAGAATGAAAACATCTTAATGAACACACATACATTTAGAAAATAACACACAAACAACACAAGCAATACTGAATTTCAGACAAGGTGATAGAAAGTTAACAATGGTTGTTGTATTACATACATGATATACTTTAAAACTGAGTGATTCTAGACATTTTGTGCCCTTTTTATTTGTTTTTTGTGAATCTCTAAAAAAGAGGCGTTCATGTCTTAGTAGTCATAATGCTCAGTCTGCAATCTTGCCAGCGTGTGCCTAATCTGATTTAATAGAAGTTTAAGTCTTTCCCAAATGTTAAGTTATACTCTGGTAATGTCAGAACTATGCATACCGTGTAAAGCACATAGGTACAGGGAGCCGTGTACAAGAACTTTTCAATTACTTAACGAATTTACTTCAGGATTCCTATGTGTGATATAAGGTGAAATTTAACTGAAAGTTAGAAAGGATATGGATTAGTAGAGGAATGTACTTTAAGGCGATAATGCTATCAGTATCCTTTAAAGATCAGTGCAGTTTTCTTCCTTTCCCTCTTCTTCTCCTTCCCCTCCTTTCTTTTCTCTTAGAAATAAAATGAGGGATGCAGTGGCTAATAGCAGGTGATTCAGTAAACTACAGACCCTTAAGGAGGTTCAAAGTTAAATATAAATAATATTTTTAAATATATATCATTTATGTTTGCAAATTACATTTGGGTAAAAATGTATTTTCCCATTCACAAATGCTAAATTTATACATCCACATTCTCCTCACTTGTGAAACTTTTGACTTTCCCCCATTACATTATTTATTTTTGGAAGACAGTCTCACTAAGTCAATCAGTTGCACAAACTGAGTTCTAACTGGTGACTCTTTCTTTAGAGTGCTGGCGTAATAAGCATGTGCCACCACTCCTTGTTATGTGTCTAGGACATTTGTCACAGGATTTAGGGCGTACTTGATAACCCACAGTGATCTTCTCATCCTTAATTAAACCCTTAATTTTATCTGCTATTCAAATAAAGCAACATTGATAGACTTCAAGAAGTAAAAGGCAGACATATCTTTTATGATGGTTCATCATCCCACTCAGTACAAGTTTATATTTCACTTCAAAAAGCCACTTCTTAATGAAGGGTAGAGGGTTGGATATAAATAAATTACCAGCTGTTATATAATCCTGTCTTCAAATGAAAGAATAAGATCACTGACAATATTATTATTTTTTTAGAATCATATTGGAATCATATTGTTTGCAATACACAGGAAATATACACATATATTTATGCATATATTCCTATCCAAAAAGAAGTGTTACTGACATAATAAAAAATTTTCTTCCAGAGACTTGCAAAGCGTGGATTTTTGTGGACTCCAGCTAAATGAAACAGGATAATAACAATACTTTAATGTGTAAATCACTAGGCTAAGTGTTTTGTTCTTGTTTCAGGTTTAATCCTCTATACAATACCTAAGGTACCATAACAGACATATCTGGATACACAGTCTTCCTTGCAATAATCTCATTCTTTCTTTCTGACAAAACTCCATTTCCTTTCTATAGTGTCTACTCTGTTATAAAGACCTTGGTCTTCATTAATTTAGTCACGATATTTCCCAACCCCTTGCTAGTGAGTGGATCAAGAATAGACAAGGAACATAATTTTGGCCACTGATTTGTCAGGAAATAAAGTTAGCTTGTGCTTGGCACTAGATAGTTGGACGATCATAACAAAGTACCTGCCGATTGGACAGCTCAAACAACAGAAAGTTATTTTCTCACAGTTCTGGATGCTAGAATTTCAAGATATCAGCCAGTATCCATTTAACTTATTTTCTGACCATTATTGTCTGACATGCCTTCTTCCATTATATTAAAACAAGTGACATCCCTTACTATTACTAGAGAAGAATGGGACTGGGAATTTTAACTTGTCTAGTACTGTTCTCAGCAGATGACTTAGTCTCAAGGGATTTTCTAGGACCATCTGATGGATAATTGCAGGTGATATAGATTTACCATATTTGCTGTCACTATTCTGCTTTCCTAGCTTGCCAATTTCATCAGGTTCCCATCGGTGATGGATCGGACACACGAGACCCTTGTGGATTCTATCTCCCCTTTGACCTCACTTGTTTTGTGGAAATGCGCTGTCACCAAGCCAAGCTTCGATTTAGAAGGATGTTGTTTAACCAGAATAATAGAATCATCACTATCCCAGTAATAGCAACAGTTGGTCAACACAAAAGATTCATCTGCTAATTTGAAATGACAAATTTCCTCTTAATTTTGTTTTACCAACAAATTAATAGATGGGTAAAAGCCAAAGAAACAAATATTGATTCTCTTAACAGCTATCTTCTTCTGAATAGGAAAACCTCATTCACAAATTAAAGGAGCCACTTCTGCTTATGAAACTTTTTATGGAGGCCAGAATTTCAAGATGTAGAATTATCTTGCTTTGACTAGAGGAGAAAGATTAAAGGAGAACAAGAGCTCTGACATGTATGATGGAGGTACATTAGTTGTCACTGAGATCTACATATAAACAAAACTAGTTTATCTGGCTGAGGATTGCAGGTAACTTGGGGGAAAAAAGATTAACATGAGTGAGTTGGAAAAAGTATGAATAAAACTCAGGAAGGTTTCAGGCTTCAATTTTTAGCATTTGGTTAAGGATATCTGACCTTTCATTGGAGTGTGCTTGTGATGGATTTCTGGGAAATTATAGCTAGCAGGGAAATGAATGATAGCTACATAGGTAGAAGACAGGGTTTAAAAGGGAAGAGCTAAGGGCTGGGGATTTAGCTCAGCGGCACAGTGCCTGCCTGACAAGCACAAGGCATAAGTCCGATTCCTGGTACTGGAAGAAAAAAAAAAAAAAAAGGAAGAGCTAGAAGCATGAGGTATAATTGGCTAGAGTGAGAACACAACAAATGGAGGAAGATATTCAAGAGATCCAGGTATGCAAAGACTAGACAGGGAAGGGTAAGGAAAGAAAGAAACATACGGTACACAGTGAGAATGTCCAAAACCATGAGAAATGGCTTTAGGTCAATGACACTTACAGAGCACCTATAAAAGACACAGTTAAAGCTGGGTATGATGGCCAATGTCTATAACCCGGCACTCTGGGAGGCTGGGACACAGGTTCACAAATTTTAGCCAAGGCAATTTAGTAAGACCCTGTCTCAAAACAGTGAAGAAAGAGGGACCCGGGGATGTAGCTCAGTGTGAGGATCCTGGGTCCACTCCCCAGTATAGTACCACAAAAAGAAAAGAGAGAAGCACAATTCACTTCATACTTTCTGAAAGCAATAAACAAACCAAGATGAAGGCTTGGTTTTTTTTCATTTGTCTTTTTGAGACAGGGTCTCACTATGCAGTTCAGACTGGCCTTGAGCTCACTTTGTAGCCCAGGCTGGCCTTGAACTCACAATGATTCTCCTGCTTCAGCCTCCTGAGTGCTGGTATTACAGGCGTGTGCCATCACTCCTGCAACAAATCAAGATGAATAAACCACAGAAAATTAAATTTTATTAACAGCTAGAAGTAAATATTGCATAGATATATGTTCTTGTTTGTTTGGGTTTTTTTTGTCTTTTTGAGACAGAGTCTCACTATGCAATTCAGGCTGGCCTTGAGCTCACTTTGTAGCCCAGGCTGGTCTCAAACTCTCAACGATCCTCCTGCCTCAGCCTCCCGAATGCTGGGATTACAGGTGTGCGCCACCACACCCAGCTGCATAGATATATGAAAGATATGCTATAATATAGATTTAAATAAAATACTTAGTCATTTGAGGAAGAATCTCTACCTTTAAGTAGAACAGTTGTTAAGAGAGAATTGTGAGCTCTGCTGTTTACTATCTACTCACTGTGCAGTGTGAGTTGATCTGCCTTGAATTAGCACACCCCAAAATCTGTGTGTTAAAGTCTTGGTGCTCAACATGGTGCTTCTGGGGAAAGTGCTGGCCAATTCAGGAAGAAGAGCCTTATGGGAGGGCCTTCAGTCATTTGGGATCACCTTCAAGGTGGATTGTGGGATTCGGACCCATTTTCTCCCTCTTGCTTCCTGGCTCATGAGATGAGCAATTTACTACATGTTCCCCACTGCTGCCATCTGGCACCACCACCAGAGGCCCAAAGCAAATGGGTCCACCTCATCTTGAACTGAAACCTCTGATCCCATAAGCAAAATAAACCTTTTCAGTTATATGTTAATTACCTCAGGTATTTCATTATAGTCATGGAAAGTTGACTAATACAAGAGTACACTGGCTCCTGGACTTTTACACCTATGAGAATAATACAGCATGAAGTTTCCCATTACCAGGAGCACCAGGTTACCTACATCCCCCTGACATACCAGATTGTTGCTTATCTCACAAGGTGCAAAAATGCAAGACTGAGTCTCATGACCGCAAGATGTGTCCCCTATTTCATAGTTTGTTCCACAAGCTGCTAAACATGAAACATGATCCATCTAGTGCATTCTCAGTATTTTTCTGTGGACATTGGGCCACAAATTAAATGCGTGATGGAAACCACTTTTCTACTCTAGGACCCTTTGTGGTGTATGTGAGATTCCTGACATATTATCTCTGAAGGCAGTGAATAAAATTACAAAATTTAAGGGAAAATCTCCAGAGCTGATACTTCATTTTAAAGGTATATAGCACTAGTCACTCCTATGCCACGATGGGTTTCATTCATTGCACATCTTTCCTTTTCCATTTTGAAGTATTTTATGTATTAGAAATGGTGGATTAAGAAACTGTATTATAAAATATGTCCAGAAAAGGAAATCATATTTCATGTATATGGGAAGAAGTTTAGGGTCAATCCAAGAATAATAATTTGATAACATTTATAAGTGAGTTTTATTAGATCTAACATGTTAAGTAAGAGTTGTTCTATCTTTTCTGACTTTGAGTATAATTGGCTTGAGATGAGAATACATATAACTGATTTTATTTTAACAGTAAGCAGAAACTCCAAAATGACACCCAGGATTTGGAGGCAGATTTATTTACATCTACAGGCACCGATCGGGATCGTTCCCAGTATATCAGGCCCTGAGCTTTGGTGGTCTAGGGCTTATATGGGATAAACAAGCAGGAAGTACAGAAGCAGAATAACCTGTCAGTTAGTGATTGGTTCTTTCGATATGCATCATAGTGACTAGCTATGCATCACAGTGACCAGCAGTTTCTAAAAAACAAAAAACAGAAAGTGTAACTGAAGCTATTGCCTGGCAACTAACAGACTGAAGTATACGGCTCAGGGGGAGCCTTCTGCTACATTATGAAAATTGTCTGGGTATACTAGTAATTTAGTAAATTTTTGAAATCCACAGTATTTCTCTGCCCTCTTTAAATGATATGTTATTGCTTCTTTTAATAACTTATCTGCAGATAACTTATCTGCAGCCATAGATGTTAAAACAAAAACTTTAAGCTTTTGAAAAGTGTCTTGATTAGAGTTTTTCTGTTTTTATTAAACAAGACAACTGAGCTCTTGACACGAAAGAGAGAATTAAATTTTCTCCAATGTTTAGTTTGCTACTTCATCCAGACCACTTACCACTGGGAAAGTATAGCTAGATAGAAATTAGCTAGATAGAAAGTCATGTTTCTAACAGAAAGCACACAATCAGCCCATCTATAAGGATGAGATGTTGTCTTGGAATCATATAACATTTGAGAATTTGCTAAAGAATGTGCTAAAGGATGTATGTGTGTATTTCTGTGTGTGTCTCTGTGTGTGTGATGGCCTATCAAATAATATCTGTACAATGAATTCTTTTTTTCTTTGCGGAAAAAAGTTTAAGCAGTTAAAAATGAAAGGAGAATAGCAGTCAAATAAAACAATTGCTGGCAATTCATGTTTCTGTGGGGTCCTCCACAAAGCCAAAAAACTTTCATCAAGGCAGTGGTCTGAGCAGAGACATGTTTCACTTAATACCTTTGTGGTCATTACCATTCTTTAATAAAATTCTCTGAAATTATTTCCCCAGAATTAAGTAATCAAAGCAAAAGAGGCAAAAGCAGGTTGCAAGTTGATATTACATCATTCATTTCTCCATGGTGAGACAAACAGTTCTTTACCTCATTAATTTGATAGAATTCCCTTATGAATTATTATAGGATGTACTCTAAATTTAACTTACATATTAAACAAAGTAAATATTCATATTTTGAGTGTATGGACTTGGAATTGGAGAAGATTAACTGGATACTTTTCTAAATTCACAGAAAGAAGAAGATAATATTAAAAGTAAAATATCTGTACTATTTCAAATAGATTAAAATTACATCAGAAGTGTCATGCCTTATAAATCAGTTTTCTTCTTTTTTAAAAAAGAGGGAAATTCCAAAATGACTTTTAAACTTTCAAATCAAAAGACTAACATTTAGAATTTCCTAAAGAATGATATTTTTTCTAAATATTTTAATAGTTCTAGCTTGTGCTACTAAGAGATAAGAGACATTCTAAAGTGACTCCGATTTCAGATTAAAAGTCTGGCTGTTTGGTTATCGGCATAGGTAGGTAGATACATAGACAGAAATATAAGGTAAAGTTAAAGAAAAACTTGATAGATATCACAATATCACAATTCTGTCTCTGTAAGCCAGTTAATTATACTTGTCTTTAAAATAGAAGTTGCAGTTATGAGACCTTATGTTTTTTAAAATCCTTCCTTTAATGACTCAATCTCAGGACTTTGCATCTGATTTTAACTGCTAAAGTATGAGTTAATTTTTATTGTTCAAGTGGATATAATTAATCCAAGACCTTTGGAGTCAACCCTTCATACTGTAAATCCAGCCATAGTACATAACATGGCCATGACCAAGGAATAAGATCACAAGCCCTTTCTTCTTGTTTCTGCCTTAGTGTAAAGGGCAAAGAGATGTGCACACACTCTGTAGTTTAAGTCTTTCTCAAAATGTAGTTTTTACATTTTCTAATTGCTTTGGTATGAGAGTCCTCTTACACAGATTAAAATAAATGTAAGTTCAATGTTTCAAAAAGTAGGAATGGAACGGGAAAGGGGACAATAATTTCCTGGACTGAATCCTGGTTTATTTTGCAATTATTATTTTTCCAGGAAAATTATTAAGATACTCAATCTGGAAAATAGTGATAAACAAATGAAACCAATAGATTAAATGTGCATCAAAATCCCTCTGGGTTTCATGCTCTTCATGGCCCTAATGTACCAGGGAAATGGAGCAATGGAATCTTAAAAAAGAGCAACTATCCACAAGTAATTTTTACTTTGACTTCAAAAGAAGTAAACAAAAATGATGCATAGTACAAAACATATAGGATAAGTAATTCTAAGGATGTAACCAAAGGTGGAGTTTGCTTTTTTAATTTTTCAACATGGGAAAATTCAGTCACAGGTTGTTCAGTTACATAGCTGTATTAATGTCCTACCGCTGCTCATAGAAAATGTCACAAATTTTGTGGCTTAGGTTACAGAAATTTTCATGTACTTCTATAGTTCAGAGGTCCAAACTGAATTTCGCTGGACTAAAATCAAAGTGTGAACAGGGACAGTTCCTTTTGAAATCTCTAAGGGAGGCTCTATTTGCATTTCTCTTTGCAACTTCTAAAAGCAACCTTTATTCCTCAGAGAATGGTACTTTCCTCAATCCTCAAATCCAGCTGTGTAGCACCTTCCGCTCCCCTCCTCCCTTGTCTCTGACCCTTCTGCCTCCTTCTTACAAGAAGTCTTGTGATTACATCAGGTCCACGATCTTCCCAGTTTGAGGTCACATCTTTAAAGTATCTTTTGCCATCCAGGATTCACAGGTGTTGGGTATCAGAAAATGGACATGTTCATAGGATGAAAAGGGCATTTATTCTCCTAAAACTATTGTAGACTAACATTTTGCTTTCGTTAAAGAAATAGTTTCCTAGTTTTGATGCTATTGAGCATGTTGCCACTAAAATTAATAGCTATTAGCTGTGAAAAATTACTTTTAATTATATAAAAAGGGCTCACAAGGATAATTTACTTTAGAAATTCTGTTACATTCCAAATGAAATTAAATTGCAGGTGGAATCGATCCTCTCGGTGGCTGAGAAGTGATCAAAAGGGTAAGATAGGACGAGCACACAAAAGTGAGCTCAGTCCAGAAAGGCCAGCAGGCCTGGAAATAAAACAGTGTATACACAAATTAAATCCAGAATGGAAATCCACAAAGTACTACTTGTCATGTGCACTTGACTTCGCAGGTGAAATAGAAGAATTCATATATATCACACAGGGTGTATGAAAGTGGTTTCAGGGCTGGGGATTTAGCTCAGCGGCAAAAGCGCCTGCCTGGCAAGCTCAAGGTCATGAGTTCGGTTCCTGGTGCCGGAGAAAAACCAAAAAAAAAAAAAAAAAAAAGAAAGTGGTTTCAGTCTAAAGTTATATGGTTTGAGGAAATAACCTTTTAGTGTAGATAAGTAGAATCTCAAAGTATTTTCTGTCTCCCATGTTTAAGAACTGTTTTACATGAATTAAGTTTTACATGAAGGTGGATATCCGTGGCACACATCCAAACAGATGGAAACCCTCCAGAAAAACTATAACTAGAAATATCCACTTCTCTTATTGCTGTTACAACCAGTTATAGAGCTTCTGCTGTCAATAAAAGCCCTGATAATTCCTTCTGAGTATCTTCTTTAGACATGATAATAGTCTACAGAGACAATGAATCAGTGTGAGATCTGCATGCCAGGTTCAGGGTAATTTACTCTAAACTTGGATAAACCACTTGGGCAGAGGTAGGTCACTGTGTGTTACTATTTATGCATAAAAAATTACTTCAAAATATAGTGGTTTACACCGAAGAGTAAAGGGCTTCTGGGATGTGGGAAGAGAGAAGGGAAAGAAGGAGAAATTTTGTATGTATGTATATACAGGATAGATAACATGGTTGTTCTTCTATCTGCTGTTTCTATGCTGAAAGAAACTGTCAATGAGTCTTTGGTTGACCAGTATTGCATGTCTATATCTGTTTTCATGAGAAGCCACTTTGAAGATATCAATATGTAATACAACCACCATTGTTAATTCCCTACCACTTTGTTTGGAACTCTGTATTGTCTGTATTGTGCTTGTGATATGTTGTAAAATGTTGTATGTCTGTTAATGTTTCCCTCCTTTTATCCTTAAAATAAAAAAAAATAAATAAACAAAATATAGTGGTTTAAATCAACATGATTTTTTTTATTGTCTCGCAGTCTTTGTGGATCAAGAATATGGAAGGAATTTAACTAGGTGGTTTCTCATGAGTTTTCAATCAAGTTGTCAAATAAAACTATAATCCACTCAAGGCTCAAGTGAGAAAGCAATCTGTCTATGCTCACTCACATAGCTGTTGGGGGGAATTAGAGGATGTTTCCTTGCCCTTATTGCTGAGGATGTTTGTTTGTTTGTTTGTTTGTTTGTTTCGAGACAAGATTTTGCTATGTAGTTCAAGTCGGCCTTGAACTCACTGTGTAGCCCAGGCTGGCCTTGAACTTTCAACAATCTTCCTGCCTCAGCCTCCCAGTGCTGCGATTATAGGCATGCGCCGCCATGCCTGGCTTCTTCCTGGTGCCTCACCCCACTGGCTTGTTCCTAAGTATTTCAACACATTTGACATAAATGCTGACTGGTTTCACTGTGAACCGAGCAGAAGACAGCAGAAGCACATCAAAGATGAAAGCCACAGCCTTTTAGTAACCTAATCTCAGAAGTGACATACCATCACTCCTATCACTTTCTATAATCAATTAGCAGGAAGTAAGCAAAGATACAAATACCAGAATATCAGAAATATTGAGGATGGTTTCAGAAGCTGATTACTTCAGTCATGCAGAAAACTCTCCCTTGAAATTCACTTTTCTAAGGAAGTAAGGGTGGTTGTATTTTTTTTTGTTTGTTTGTTTTTGTTTTTGTTTTTCTCCGGTACCGGGAACCAAACTCACGACCTTGTGCTTGCCAGGCAGGCACTTTTGCCGCTGAGCTAAATCCCCAGCCCCAGGGTGGTTGTATTTAATCATCTGCTATGGCTTGTGTTTGGATGTCCTCCCAAAGCCTCATGCAGTCATAGGTGGGGCTTTTTCAGAGGTGGCTGAATCCAGAATATGTGACACTAGGATTGATTCATGGTGCAATGCTCAGATCAAGGGCACTAGGATGAAGGGTGTGAGTACTACCTGCCCTAAGTATCCTGGATAAAATATAAGGGTCAGAAAGAGCTGTGGTAATCCCTTGTTGCTTTGCTACCTTCTGCCCACCATGAACTGTTTCTTCTCCGCAATGCCATCTTACCTTGGAGCCAGCTGATTATGCACTGAAACCTCTACAAACTGTGACCTAAATAAACCTTTCCTCCCTTAATTTGTGTCTGTTGGGTATTTGTCTCAGTGAGGAGAAAAGTCACTAAGACATCATCTAAACCCTATCTTTGAAAGATGAATGCTTTTATCTATGAAAGGTAAACAAAGCCAGACATGTAGGCAGTGAAGATAGATTCTTACCCATAATAAACCATGGAGAAGAGGGTCCAACATGAATCAAGTCCCACTTTGATTTGTGCCAAGGTGACTGGACATTTTAAAGGAAGAATAGGGGAGCCTAGAGAGAGCTGCTCAGTGTAGTCAGAAGTGAAAAATTACCGAGGGCTGAACAGCAGAAATGCCAGTTGAGCCAGCTGTGTCTGCTATCTGCCGACTGTCACCATTCCGATTCTGTCCTCCCACAGAAGCTGGGAGACAAAGTTCCTGTCCTTCTTGATGATTACATTTTAGAGGAATGACTTTCAATCCTGGAAAAAGACATTCCTAGATGGTAGGAGACACAGGATCTCTCAGTGGAACAGACAACGGATTCACAATTGTTGTGCCCTTTTGACTAAATGATCTAGGAAAACATTGTCAGAACCTATCATCAGGTGTTGGCCAGAAGAAATGTTTCTGGCAGCCTCACTTTCTGAGCAAGGCACTTTGAAGAGGGCTGGTGTTATGCTAAACTGGAATGCAGTCTCGAGCTATTCGAAGGTGTTAGTGTTTAAATCTTTCCATACAGGGGGAGAAGAACAGATAAAATTATGTGTGTTGAGAGTCTATTGTCTTTGTTGGCCTACATTGAGTCCTAATCCAAAGGAGGGCTCAGAAGAACATGACCAGAGTTTGGTCAAGGAAAGAATATTCATCGTGTCTGTATTATAAGATTTGAAACACAGTCCTTATTTGCAGAGCCCTGACATGCCAATTTCATTAATATACGAAGTCAGTTGTACCTGGGGCAGCACTAGTGGGAGAGACATCATTTTATTCTACTCTGTTCTCTGCTGGTGAGTGGAGTCCATGAGCTAATTTAGCAGCTTCCTCCTGGCTCCTGGGTTGGCTGCTCATCGGCCTCCTGACTCTTCGTCCCCAAAGGCAGAAGCAGCTCATCTGCCAACCCGGCTGGAGCCAGCTGGCTAAACTGACTGTTTTTGGGATCGGGGAGAGCCCAGAGCACAGCCCCTCCAGAGCCAGCCAGCCAAGCCTCAGCATAGCAGCCAGAAGTCTTTGAAAATTTCCAGAGCTGGCCAGCTACGCCTGACATCTGTGTTCCAGAGCTGGAGACCCTAAAAGCCTCCTCCCATATCTAGAGGCCCAGCCTTTACTATAATATGAAGCTTCCATTTTCCATCTGCTGTGCTCTTCTGACACCATCACACGTTCAGCGCTGGCCCATTGTCATACAAAGAAAAAGGACTTCGTTAAGTTCAGGCTTTTCTAGCATACATTATTCAGGACACATCTTTCAAACCAGAAGATTCTAATTAACAACACTTCAGCGAGATTCTGGATTTTCCAGCTTTCAACTCCACACCCCTGAAAGAAAACATATGTGGGAAAACATCAATTTATAAGAGCTGGGGGACTATGTGATAGAATTAAATGCCTGGTATCACCATGGGCATTTCCTTCATTTTTATATTGATATTTCTGACATGTTGTCCACCAATGATCACATGTAGCTGAGCTCTTTCTTTCCTTTTTCTTTTATTCCTTTATTCTCTCACCAGATGCTTATAATAAATAATCTTTTTAGAAAGATCAAGTTTTTCCTGACTGCTAAAAACTTTGGGACAAAAGGATTATGTAATATACTCATGCTAACATTGCTGAAGCATTTATCTTTTTACAGATGTTTTAGTAGCAAATAAAAATTATATAGATTGAAAATACACAGTGTGATAATTAGATGTATGTATACATTGTGTATTAGCAAGGTCAAAAAATACAAACACACAGTGGGTCATGGTGGCACATGCCTGCAATCTCAGCACTCTGGGAAGCTGAGGCAAAAGGATCACAAGTACAATACCAGCCTGAGAAATTTAGCAAGACCTATTTCAAAACACAGAGGGCTGGGGGTGTAGTTTAGCTGCCCAATTCCTGGGTTCCATCCCCAGCTGTGGAAAAAAGAATAAAACTACACAGTAAACATTATCTTTAACTATCATTGTATGTGTGTGTGTGTGTGTGTCTGTTGTAAGGATAATGAAAATCCTCTTTTGCAGTAAATTTCAAGTAAACAATATAGCATTTTTCTCTGCATCATCTTGCTGTACATTAGAAGTTACTCATCTTAAAACTGTAACTCTGTACATTTAACTAACATCTCCCCAAGCTCCAGCTCAAGCATCCTCATCCTCTTGAAGACCTATGTGTCTCAAAGATACTTGAGATCTGTTTCCAGAGAGTTCTTAGCTCTTATTCATCTTTGAATTCATGTTCATCTTCCTTTCTTGGGAGTGAGGTGAGAAGGAAATGATACAACCTGCATGAAATCTCCTGGTACAATATCTGTTAGAGGACCAATGAGAAACTAAGGTTTCTCTCCTGAAAGAGGTATTAACTTTTCATTCTAGTAGTTGCAAGAAAAATTTCAGAACTTTGCACATCTTACTCTCCAAACTGTCACCTCAAGAAAATTTTGTAGCTCAAAATGAAGAGTCCCTTTGTATGGCTTGCAGGGAGGGAGGCACTTCTTTTTGATTCTTTGTTCAATGAATAACTTCATCTAAAATCACATTTTTTCCATAGGTACTAACAGGAAGAGAAATTCCTATGCCTTCAATATGATGAGATTTGATCTTTCTTGCATGAGAGCTCTTAAATGAGTATTCTTTTCAAGATGCCATTAATCCTTTCTATTCTTCTTTCTCTTAGAACTGATTGAGTAGAAAGGAAACTTTTCAATCAATGAAACATGTGAGACACTGCATAAAAACATGACTTCAAAGTGAATTAAGTACACACTTTAGCTAAAAAGAGAAGAGGGCAGAAAGCTAACAATAGAAATTCCATTTCACTCAGCTATTCCTTTTCTAGATCCCTTCCTGAAAGTGTTAAAGATACCATCTCACAGTTACATGCATACCTGTATTTAGAGCAGCACAATGTATAATAGCTCATTCTTGGAAGTATTCTAATGTCCATTATAGATGAATGGATAATGAAATTGTGATATTTACACTCCAAGGAGTAAAACTTTTCTCTAAAGAAGCGTAAACTTCAGTCGTTTGTGGGAAAACAGATGCACCTTGAGGTCCTACTACTAAGTGAAATAAATCAGACGCACAAGCTGAAATATTTCATGATTTCTCTTTACATAAAGCAAAATATAAAGATCAAAATAAGATGTAGAATATAGGAAATGGATCGATATTTTGCAAAATGGAGGGGAATTACGAGATGGAGGGAGAGAAGAGGAGGAGGAGAGCAGAATGGGCTAAAATGGAATGAAGATGTCTTATGTACATGGACCACCTCCACTCAGGAATGTAAACATGACGTACTGCAAACGTGGATTAATAAAAATAAAATTGAACACAGCAAGGAAAGAAAGAATTCAGGGAGTTGCTCAGAAGTGCAGAAGAGGAAATGTCAAGTACATATTCAGGCATGGAGGTTAGGCAATTTGGGCTGAAACACATGGTTTATGTATAAGAGTAAATGACAACATACTTCCTCATTTAGCTATTCACTGTTTCCTCTCCTTGGCGATTCACCATCCTTTCAAATTTCTCAAATGAATTTTCTACACCCTTTATATGTATTTCCTTTCCACCCACTTTCCCCTTCACCCTCTGTAATTTGCTTTCCATTTTCAACACTGTGCCGAGTGCATGCGTGGAAAGGTCACCATCAGCTTACTGTTCCCTATCAGATGACACGCTTTTATTTTTTCCTTCTGCAGAACTTCCGTGTACTTGATACTTTCTCTTAATGTTTTACCTTGGCTTCTATGGCACAATCTTAGTTTTCTTTCTTGGTTTTTCTCTGTTTTCTGACCATTCCTAGTTATTTTTCCTGGTATTCACCCCCAGAAATATCTCTCTGGATTACTCAACTTTAAATGTGTCTCTCTCAGTTTAGATTTTTTTTTTTTTTCATTGATTTGTTTGTTTCTTACATAGAGTTTCTGCCTGGGAATGCAGACGTTCTCCAAAATTTGACTAAGCCTTGTCAAATAAGGCCTTCCAAGTTGCTTGCTCCTAAAATCTTTCTGTCCTTCCTTCTCACACTAATGTGCCTAAGAGCATCTTAGGCTTTTCTGCGCTATCTTTGCTAGCTTTTTCATCCTCAGGTCTTACAGGCTTCTCTTTTACCAGCTTTTCTCAAACACTTGGCTTATGTGTAACTCACAGAATAAAGAAGTATGTGCTGGATGATTTCTGTGGTCTACATTGCATAGAAATTTTGCATGTATCTCCCCCCATCTGGAATGATCTTTCTCATCCTATGAGATTTTTAGTACCACCTGGTCATTTAAGCTCAGCTCATATTTCCTAATTTACATTTTCTTCCTTCTTATTTTAAGGCAAAGGATACTCTTTCTTATTTAGAGTCAATTTTTGAGGTTCAGTTTCCCATTGTGGATACTTTAAAAGGAGAGTCATTATTTTTTCTTTCCTCTGCCTCTAATGCTCAGCATAGTTTAGGACCCATCACACATTATCAAAACTTGTTTGTCCAAGGAAAAATGAAACAAAGTTCACAGCCCATTACCACATCCCACTGCTCTCCTTTGTTCTCCTGTTTTACATGTGTAACAAATGCTTTGTCTTGTCCATTTCTTTAATCTCAAATACAGTGCTTTCAATACTTGAATCAATAGCTCACCTCATGATGAGTAACTCCCACATTAAAATTTACCCTCTGAGAAGCTGAGACTCCCCACCACCATTACTGGACTGCAAGTTCCTTAAATGGTGAATTCACTTTCCCTAGAACTCAGTAATCAGCCAAGAACATTTAGTAAGTTGAGATTTACTATTATATTGGTTTTCAATGCACTTTAACCCACTCCATTCTCTCTCAGCAGTAAGCTAGCTAAGCTCACAGCTCTCTATTCCTTTTTCCCTATTTTTATTTTTTATTAGTATATGTTTGAAATACATAATGATTACATTCCTTGCGGGAAGTCAGTACATATGTGTACCTCATCTTAACTCTTTTTTCATCCCCTTGCCTTCTCTTCCCTCCTCCCTCCTTACATTTCTGGTTTCATTGTCTTTTGCAAGTGATCTATCTCCTTACTTCCTGTTATCCATCTTGTATTTTGCTCTTTATAACACTTGCCCAAAGTAAGCATTATGGCTTTTTGTTAAATTGAGGCACCAGGATCTGGGACTTACAGACTTAGTCAGAGACGTTAGCCATTTAAGAGAAGTGAGTAGATATACAGAACGCAAGGTAGAGAGAGAGAATCCTCCCATCAAGAAAAGAAGAGTTTATCTCACAAGTTTTTGTCCTTTGCAGGAAAGGAGACAGCTTCTGGATGTTCTCCTCACAGGCACTGTTCTCCAGCATCTGTTCCAAAAGTCAGATGCAGCGCTGGACTCTGACAAGTAACCCCAAATCCAGCTGCATGACTAAACTGTTGAACAGACATCCAAATTCAATGGCCCAGGGTCACTCGCCTTGGAACTTCCTGTGAGAGCAACAGCACCAATCACAGAGACCACTGGCTCAGTCCCGGTCAGAGGTCAATGATAACTACCAGACTAAACAAGTCATTAGAAAAATGCCCCTCTTTCAAATGTGGGTTTTAAAATACTTATGAATAACTTGGGAACCAAGCTTCAGCTTAATAAGCACCAGCAGAAATAGCACCAAAGGATTTACCTACAATGTTCCTTTGAAAGGGGGCTTGGATTTTTTTTATGTCAAAGAAGATAATATTTGAAAGGAACATAGATTTGATTTATTCTGAACTGTCTTTTAATTTTTTGAGGTGGTGAGTAAGCTGAAACCTCGGTGTCAAAATATACTAAACACACTTAGCCTTCACATAGGTGAGCACACTTCAGACAGCATGGAGGAGGAGTGATTGTAAGTGTTTTAATGGACTTTCTCATTTGAGAAACAAAACAGATATTTACTAGCCACAAAAGGAAAAAATGAAAGAAGGAAAAGAATAGAGGGAGAGAGGATGAAGAGAGGGAAGACATGAAGGAAAGAAAGGAAGGAAATAAAGAAGGGAAGGAGAAAGAGGGAAAGGGTAGAATGAAAAGCAGAAGAAAAGAAGGAGAGATGGAGGGAAAGTAGGATGGAAGGAAGGAAGGAAGGAAGGAAGGAAGGAAGGGAGGGAGGGAGGAAGAAGAGAAGGAAGGAAGAGAGAGAAGGAAGGAAGGGAGGAAGTTTAGGTAGGTTACGTGTTCCTCTCTTTCAATATCTAAAACTAGGGAGTAAATTTCCTAGACCTGAATAAGAGTAATTTGTAGTTAAATCTACAGCAGAAATCTGTATCCCTAACTCACTTAAAAGGTGATAAGGAATAAAATTAGCTACAAAAGGTTTCAAACACTGAGTGGTATTTTTTATCATCAAAGAGATATAAAATAACTATTTTTTTTTCTTAAAAAATACTTCACTTTGAGACATTCATCTCTGCCCTTTCCATAACCTGTACAATGTGTTTTTCCTAATGTCATTTTTCCTGGCTGAGAAGCACATTAACAAAAATAGAGGGGTTTTTGTTGTTTTATTCTTTTTTAAAAGTGGAGGTGGAGAGAGCAGGGATGTTATGTCACAAGTGACTTCAAATGGAAGAAAAATACTGATTCCACATTTCATCCTGGACAGAGGATGGAAATTTAAAGATCATGTTCACTAACTTCCCCTCCATGCCAGCAGTCAACCAAGGATTTCTGTGTTTGATTAACCTAGCGTTCATCCAACTAAAAAATAGCTATTTCACAGAAAATAATGGCTATTCCAACACCAAATGAAGCCTTGTCATTCTCTCTTACCAGGCTATATCTCATACCTCCTCGCAATGCTGAGGAATTGTGCTGCCTGTTCTTTTCCCTAAGGAACATTTAGGATGCTTGAGTTAAGTCACTCCCCTGCATGCTGATTAATTTGCATAAATTCTTTCCATTTTCCAATACTATATTTAAATATTTCTGTGCCTCATCTAATAAGGCCAGAAAGTACAGAATTATTAGCCTTATTCAGAGTGCTTCAAGTGTTACTTTACTGACTTTTAGCTAAAATATCTTCTCTGAAAGTTAATTTTGAGTAGTCAGTGTCAGCTGATGAGCAGAGATGACATTCATGGAATTTGTCAGATTTACCATTGAAATGGGAAGTGGAAGCACAACAAATGAAATCAAACATGCATTTGATAAATGAAGAAACCATCAAATTGGTTGACACATTGCAACTGTTCAATAGATATTTGATATTATTATAATTTTTCACTGCATCTACTTTGATGTTTCCAGAACCTCACTGAAGCTAAATCTTTATTTCCAACTTCCAAGCTCAGATTTACCAATTTCAGTTGGACAGTCCCAAAAGCCACCTATCTGCTGACAGTGTTTTTCTCAAAAGAGGTTTTTCTTGAGGGGTGGAGGGTCCTGTTTGTGTTCATTTATTTTAAGACCATCTCCTTACAATGTCTGAGAGAAAATACAAAACAAGAAACAGACTTGGTTTCAAATACATAAACAATATGCTGAAGTGTAAAGCAAGACTAGTAACACTGCAACATAAAAATGTCAGCTGACTAGGGCACTTTGGTATGTCAGAGGAACAAACATGATCCCTCTGACCTCCCTGTAGGATGTACTCAGGTGTAAGTTCAGGCTCATGCTCTTTGACATATTTTCTTTTTTTGTTCTGTTTTGTCTTTTTGAGACATGGTCTCGCTGTGCAGTTCGGGCTGGCCTTGAGCTCACTTGAACTCACTTAGCTCACCTTGTTCGAGGCTGGTCTCGAACTCCCAACTATCCTCCTGCCTCACCCTGCTGACTGCTGGGATTATAGGCGTGCCCCACCACATCAGGCAACATATTTTCTATATTGAACACACAGAGCCTGGAAATCATGCTGACAACTGGAGCAGACTACTCTTACTCCCACGCAAGAACTAAAGGTCAACAGCCACATTCTTCTTTTAAAGAAGACAAATGAGAACAGTTTTCCTAACCTATAATAGGCACCTGTCTTCCACACCTCACCTGCCATGCACTCGTCCCACTTTCTGCACCAGTCGGATTCCAACGTTTCCCACCTGCACCTATAGCTTTCTTAATGGCCAGCCAGTAAGGATCTTTAAAGTATGCACTGCCAATCATCCTGCTATCAGTGTTAGAATTAATAATACTGCATGAAATTCTTTGGTCAGCTGGGAGAAGGAAGTTACACAAGATTGTACAAGCTAGCCTCATGAGCTTCCCTCGCTGAAGCTGTAGAACCTGATTTAAGTGGCGCCTCCTCCATTGCCTTACACCACTTTTGGTTCTCGTGGTATGTATTTCCATAGCTGGTGTTACTGTCACACCGCTGTAGCGGATACACAATAATTGGTTTAGAAAATATGTTCTCCCTCCCCAACCACTTGTATCTCCCAACAACACTGGCCAAGAAATAAGCTCCCCCAGCCCATATGCCAAGGGACTGAGAGGATTCAGGGTGGGCCTCATGGCAAGTATATCCTGGACCTACAGGAAATTTACTATGCTCAGCTTCAGTTTCCTATGCTTTCGTTTACATGGGAACCTGTGTTTGTAATGGAGCATGGGGTATCCAGCTGCAGATAACTTCCTCCTTTCCTGTGGCTTCTCAATACCACAGGATTCCTTTCCCTAGCACTTATCCAAGTCAAGTTTTACACCCTGATATAATTTTTAGCTGACTTCAATTTTTAGCTATTAAATATCCCATAGTACCAGAAAGGTACAGACAATGTTCAGATGTTTGGCTTGTATATTTTTTTGGTTGGTTTTGTTAGTTTTCCACACACTTTATCCATGCCTTATATAACAATGCATTAGCACGTGGTAGTTTTGTCTTAAAAAAAAAAATCTGATTAACTCATTAAATTTTGGTGTTCCCTGAGGTAATGGAGATTATATTCATTCTCAATATTGATTTGTCCCTCTTTACTTCCCCAAACACTGTGACTGTCTTGGTTACTTTTCTGTCATTGCTGAGACAAAATACCTGACACCCAGAAGTAAGGAAGGAAAGGTTTATTTAACTCACAGTCTGTGGAAGTTTCAGCCCATACTTGGCTGGCTCCAAGGCAGAGTGGCACATGGCAGAGGGCAACCATTCATGGCGGCAGAAGACAGCTAAAAGCAACAAGAGCGAAAGGGAGAATAGGAAGCGAGCAACCTCTTTCTCTCCCTTATATATGCATACTATCCACCTCAGGGCAGGTGTAGCACTCACACCCATAATCCCAGCGTTGGATCGTGGATCAATCATAAACTCTAAAAGCCTGCCTCTTGACTGCATGAGGCTTTGGGGGGACATCCAGACACAAATCATAACAGTGAGTTACAAAACAAATGGCTTTGTTGGCTTGCACACATTTCTACAGACTGGATTTATCTGCAAAATCAAGGCAACTACCTCCAGCACTATGGCTACCACAGTCCTTGGCTATTTATTAAAGAAACCCCCTATTTTTACTTTTCTCTTGCTGTATTGTTTGATTTCCTCTTATGTATGAATGCAAACCTGTGCAGTCAAAGAAAGTAGGTGGGACAAATCACTCCTTGAGTTTCTGCATAACAAAATTATCAGTTTCTTTCTCTTTTCTAAGTGAGAGTAGCCACATTTATGATATTGCAAGTGGGTTGGCTAGTCTTCCTCTGACCTGGCTATGTTCCCTGACAAAACTAAGGAAGCAGGGGAGAAAGCCCATAGTCCCATAAGTAGCTTACAGCACCTTGGAGAGTAAGCCTGTAGACAAAGATCAAAATGTGGTGACAGTTTGCTAATATGCAGTTCTACACAAAATGCTATGCAACCATAATTGACAGATTTGTAGCCACCAAAAGAACTCAGAAAAAATCATTAGGGGTGGAGGGAAGAACAACCTTTAAAAAAACAGCAACTTCAGTAATAATTCTGAATTTGTTAGGCAGAGGAGAAAAGATGTTCTAGGTAGAAAAAATAGATACTGACAAAGGGACTGGTCTATTCAACAAAATAAAAGTAATTCAGTGTTTTGTGTGTCTGTGCAGTTTTCATGGAGCTGGTGGGGAATAAATGTTAATATGACTATAGGGATGTGTAGCTATGTGTCAACTGTCCATTCTACATGAGACAGTATCTGAGATAATCAGTCTATGAAGAGTAAAGGTCTATTGTGATTCAGAGTCATGGAAATTTCAACTCAAGATTGGTTGGTCCCATGGCTTTTGGGCTTCCAGCAAAGCAGTACATTGTATAGTGTGGAAATAATTCATCTCCTCCTGATGGCTGGGAATGTTCAAAGGGAGTGAGGGAAAGATTGGAGCCCCACCATTCCTTTCAAACCTGTGTTCCTACCAGAGAAGCAAGCCTTTAACACATGGCTCTCTGAAAGACATTCCCGATTCAAACTATAGCAAGATGGATGAGCTGAGTTCAGATAACTGATTTTTATTCTGTCTGGAAGAAATCAGAGGCCATTATATAAGGCGACAATCATAGAAAATTATAAAGCTGTTGATCTGATGCTACAAACAGAGGCAAGGGGAGTCAGGAAGAAAATATTTAAAACACACATTAAGAAGACTTGATGAGCCAGGGGTGGTGTCACAAGCTTGTAATCTCAGCACTCGGGAGGCTGAGGCAGGGGATCTTTGCAAGTTCGAAACCACTGGGCTACCAAATGTGCTCAAAGCCAGCCTGAACTGCACAGTGAGACCCTGTCTCAAAAAGACAAAAAAAAAAAGGATGATAGAGTGAATGGATATTGGATACTGGGGAGAGAAAAATCACCTGGGCAATGCCTAGAATTACAGGAAGGATGATGAGTAGTAGGCTGGGATAAAAGCATGAGTTTATTAATGGAGTAACAAGTGAGAATATCCAGGTAGAAACAGAATGTTTTTATTTGGAGCTGAACCAAAGGATCAGGCTGTTCTCAAGGTTAAATTAATTGATATTTACAAAGTACTCAGAATAGTGCGTGCCACAGTAAGAGAGGCATACGTGATTCTTTTATTAGATGAACTAGTGGACAGACATAGAGTATATCTAGCTGCTGTAGAGAAACATCTGAAAATCTTCTTGATTTTGGACAGAGCCAGCTATGTGGCTAGGCCATGGCACCTCACAGTGCACAAAGATTCCTTTCATACTTTCCCAGAAGAAATATTTCCTGGAAGCAAGAACTACATGGCTTGCTCTTTAGCATGACATCAATAAAAAACATGTTGGGCCTTATCAGAAATGAGGCACTTTCAGAACTGTCCTAAATCCTCCTAGTTTTCCTATGGACTATTTTTTCTGCCTTTAGGGCTTCTCCCATCTTACCTGTTCAGGACCATGCTTTGAAAATTTCCTTGCCTGCCCATTCCTCAGAAGACGTGTACAGATCATGTCCTTTTCTGGCCCCACCCACCCTGCCCTTTGTATCCCGTGAGGCCAGGCATATCACAATGCTTCGGGGTCATCCAATGTCACAAGATGTGGATGCAAAAGAGCTCTTTCCAGCCCTCCTTATTTTCCTTCCAGACTCCCCAAGCAGTTATTGTAAACTTCTCTCACTCCATCATCTCCCTGCTATTTCTGTCTTTGCTTTTATCAGAAAATAAGGCTGTTAGATAGCCATCTGCTTTCTTTTCTCCACACACATCTTCCCTTGCCTGTGTGTTAATTCTTATTAATAACGCATCCTTCCCCTTCCAAGTTAATGTCACTCTTCAGCATCCTACGTCATACGCTCTGCTGAATTTTATCAGTGACCTCTGAGAGGTACCCAAAGACATTTTCTATTTCTCTTCTCACCTGGATCTCCTTATGACACTTAACAGTGTTTACCATTTCCTTCTCCTACTTTCATTTTCACATGTTTTTTCTATTTCCTTGGCTACCTCTCAGTGTTCTTTGTAGCTTTTTGTTCCATCAGTACTTCAAATATTAAGGCTTACTAGAATTTTATTTCTAGTCCTCCTTTCTATGTCATTCTACAAGGACAATTGCATCTGCTCATGCATTCACTGGTACTAAGTTACTGAGAAGTCTTGTCATTATCCTCATCTTGGGATAGGAAAGTAGAGGTCTAAGGAGTTAGAGCTGTAACCTGCAGGTTCAGGGACTGTCACAGAGAGAGGAAGGGTTTGAACCTGCACAGCCCAGTTCCAGAATCTGAACCCTTATCCACTGCGCCAGGGTATCTTTTCATAAGAAAAAGCTTACAGGTTGTAGAATTCTGAAGTTGCATTTTCTAGATGGCTTAATTTCTTCCTATCAGACCACCAAACATTTAAGTAGAGTTGGACATGTAATAATTTCAGTGCTATTCTCTTTCTTAAAGCCTAACTAGGCGGGAGTTGTGCAACCTAAAAGCAATCATTTTCTAATGCCAGAGAATGTTTTTTTTTTTTTTCCTTGATTCCAAACTGTCCGCCTCTTATGTTTCAGTGAGTCATAGGACAATTGTGGGCTCCCTGGATTGCAGCCCAATTTCAACTGTCTTTGTTTCCAGAGCAGGTGTCTATACAGTCGGTCATGGTGACCTTTATTTGTCTGGGGATCTTTTTTGAATTAATAGAAGACAGCCTATTACTGGCCAGTATTTCACTTGGCAAAATCACATACATGTCAAGCCTGCTTGGATATGCATATGGAGAAATAAATAAATAAATAAATAAATAAATAAAATGTATATATTGATTTTCCTTATTCTTAGCCAGTGTGCATGTATAATTAATTGTTTTGGATCTAACTTTTTGATTGTCTTATACATGTGTTTAGGCCTGGAAATGATTATCCTCTGAGTCAAATTCAAACATGTTGTTTCTTTAGCTAATAGTTTACACTGTCTTCATAAATTTGTTTGTTTTGTTTGTAGAGAAGACAGCCTGGGATTTTAGAAGTCTCATTTTGATCACTGAGCCACACTGTCCACATGTTTAAAAATGAAAATCTCTCCGATTAAAAAAAAATATAGCATTAAGTTAATCTGTAGTCTTTAGATTTGAAGTTTAAACAGAAGAATAATCTTTAAACTGCTTATTGGTTACTTCTGAATTATGATCATCTCTTCACCATTAGCAGCATATACAGAGGCATGCAGCTCAAAAATGATGCCTCTGCATAGCTAACGAGTAAGCCAGGAAGTGAAAGGCAAATAAATCAAGCCTCAGAATGATGCCAAAAGAATGAGTTCTGTTGATTTGATGATGGAGCAATTAAAGTTCAGTTTAGAAGAAGACACACTGACTTGGTGTATGATAGAGATATCTTCTATGATATTAAAAAAATAAAATCATGTTAAAATTTTAAGTTAATATGGGTTTGGTGGCCCACACATGTAATCTTAGCACGTGGGAGGCTGAGACAGCAGGATGCCTGTGAGTTGGAGGCCAGCCTGGGCTACATAGGGAGTTCACAGCCAGCTTGAACTACATAGTAAGACCTCGTCTCCAAAACACTAAAAGTAATAAATAGATAAAATATAATTTCAAAGGGGCCAGGGATATATCTCAGTGGCACAGTGCCTGCCTGGCAATAGTGAAGTCCTGAATTATATTCCTGGTACCAAAAAAAAAAAAAGAAAAGAAAAGAAAATTAAGCTAAACCTGAATAACAAAGAATAAAAATCTCAGGCACAGAAACTTTTTGAGTCTTCTTATTTGCAGGAAAAAGGTCAAATTGCCTGAACCATAGCAGCCGTATTGGATACGCTATTTATACCTTCAATAACAATGTTCAAGAAAGACCTATGAGCTCCAAACACAGCAAAGAGCCTCATTAGTAGTGGTTGATGCCTTGTGTGCAATCATGTATTTTGGCAAATCATGCATTCAATTAAAAGTTGTTTGTTAATCATTCACTATGTTCCCTGATGGCATTGTGTTAGGTGATGGCTTATATAAAGGTAATAATACCTTTATTCCCACTGACCTTCCACTCCAACCAGGAAAATAAAGCACGATATGTAATTTCACATATGATTATACATGAACTATGAAAGGCTAAGTATAAATTGCTATGGAAGCAAATAATAAAGGGTATTTACTCTCAGGGAACACAGAGCTTATATATTTATTAAAGTTGAGTTTGTAAAAAATGTTAGTGTACTGAAATGTTCCATACAAGTCTAATTTAGCTATCTATTTTAAGATTCTTCACATTGTGTGCACGTACACCTATCCCACTACATATAGTTTTAACTGTGATACACACAACACCATCTTCAAGAGGGCACAGAAAAAAAATGTATTTTTCAAGAGTTTTCAGATGATTGTACCACACAGCCGTGATGAAGAACCATAGGTCTGGGTTGTGAGCTTCTCTTTTTTTGTTTTGTTTTTGTTTTTCTTCTGGTATCAGGAATCGAACTCATGACCTTGCACTTGCCAGGCAGTCGCTTTGCCGCTGTGCTAAATCCCCAGCCCCAGGTTGTGAGCTTCTTAAGCACAGACACACCTGTCTCAAAGTTCATGCCCAGTATCTAGCACTGTGAGCTACACGGGTTCAGTATTCAGTACGTAGTTTTCAATGAGACTGACCCGATTTGAAATAGCCTGGAAATGCATTAGAAACCATTTCCTCAAGGAAGAAAATCTAACTGCTCCTGTATCCTTGCTTCCCTTCTGCACTAGTAGGGCAGGCATGAGGAAGACACCCAGTGCAAGCCAGTGAACTGTCTGCCCACTCTCGAGGGCAAGGGAGGGCCAGAAAGATAACAAGCTTGTCTTGGAATGAATACAAGGAATTCTGATTATGTAATATTCTAGTTAGATCACAGACTATCTAGCTCACTCAGTTCTCATTGCTCACACCATCGGTCAAACCATCTTCGTCCTTGCCGACTGGGTGACCCCATCCACCATCCTGAGGGCAAACACTGAACTGCAAAAATAAGCCGAGTCTGTGGCCTTTCACCTGCTCAGTCCTCTCAGCATTTCACAGCAGTCCTGGAGACCAAAAGTGCGGTTAGCTGAACTCTGAATGACTGAACGGATGGAACTGCCCAGATATTTTGGCCAAGAAGACACGATCTCAGGCTTCCCCCCATAAACACAAATTCCCATGGATACCAAACTAGGAGAGCAAGTGCAGTCACAGTATTCTAGGCCCAGCGATCCCCAGGAGAGTTTTGCTGTGTCAGTCTGGGTTCTTGGTGTCCAGGCCAGTATTTTTTTCTGTGGCTGGCAGTTGTTTGAGCCATCATTTTAACCACACTCAGACAGCGCTTGCTTTGAATAGGCTCCAAGGAGTTTTCCACGGAGAACTTATGTCTACTGAACTGTCTGCTTACCCAGACTTCATAAAACCTTTGTCTGTCCAGGCAGAAAAAGAAAAATTACATCATCAGTATTATTATACTCATTGAGTACAACTGTATTATTTTTAAATATCTGTATATTCTTCTCTCACCGCAATATAGCTGGAACTTAAAAATTTTATATTTGCTTTCATAGGCTCCATCAAGGAAAAGAATGATGTCCTAAATAGTGAGATATAAATTAGCCCTCATTTTTCTTAACATGTCAGAGTATTGTGAAATATTTAAAAACATACTTTATTGGGAAAAGTTATTCTCTCTTTTTGATTTGTAAGTCAAGATTTGGTCCCCTAGGGTCTTCCATTATTTAACTGAAGTGGAAGCAGAGGTATTCTCCACTTCACACTGACAATGCCAATCAGTGTTAAAAGTGAAATTGAACTGTGTGCTTCAAGCATTCACATCTTTGCTTGCCTTTAGTACTAGGAGGAATTCAATTCAGCGCAGGACACAGAAACCACACTAAGTGTTCTAACAGGGGCAAGTTAACATAGGAAACTTGTTGCTTACAAAATGCTTGGAAAAACTCTTGAAACTTCTTCTATGATTCCAAGAACGATCAGAACTAACCCACTGAGGCTGCCCCTGGAGTTGTGTTGGAAAGAAGAAGACCCCTTGACATGGTTCTAGCATCATCTTCATATCCTAGGTGCTGTCAAATAGATAGCAAGAGTTGTGATTTTGAGACTGAAACTCCACAGCAAGAATCCACAACCTCTGTCCCTGCTTCTAGACGTCATAGGAGCTGGACACCAGACAATGGAACATTCAAAAAGAACTCCCATTCTCACGATCCTGTTGGCAGCAGCAAGGCCTAAAATCTGCAGAAGAGTATCTTCTCCTTCACATGAACCTTCCAAAATGCAATGGAGTTGATTTCGTTGGTGGATCCTTATCTAAACACCAGCTCCCAGAGGGATGAGTACAAGTTATATATATATATATATATATATATATATGACATCTACATAAACAATATAAAAGAGCCACAAAGTAATAGCAATTCATTCATCCCTTGGTATAATCAGGGGATGGCTTCCAAGACTCCCACATACACACATACCAAAATCTGCAGATGCTCAAGACTCTTTCAATATCTTCAAAAAGCCTACATACCTCTTCTCATATTGTAAATCATCTTTAACTTAGCTATGATATCTACCTAATACAACATAAATGCTATACAAATACTTGTAATACTGTATTGTTTAGGGAATAATGACCAAAAAAAGTCCGTTAATATTCAGTACAAAAACAAATTTTCTGTAATTGTCTTTATTTTTTGAAGCATTTTTTTATTTTAAAGAAAAAAAATTTTTTTTACAAAACATTCAAAACAATACAGAATTTCAAAACAAGATGATAGGAAATTAACAATGGTTATTAAATTGCATATTGTTATCTTCAAAGTAGTTGCTCAGATGACAAGATATAGGCATGTGAAATTGATCAGTTAAGCACCAACTGTTCCTTTCAATAAACCAAAAGGTATTAGTGTACAGTTATCTTAGCTATCTTGTGTGAAACTGCTCAAAAGGAATGAACAACTGGGATGAGGGAAAGGAGAAAAGAAAAAAAAGGAATGTAATTGTCTTCATTTGAGATAGGATCTTGTAAGTCACTAAACTGACCCAGCTGAGCACAAACTAGCAATCCTCCTGCCCCTCCCTCCCAGAGCACTGAGATTCCAGGCATACACCAACATGCTTAGCTCAGGCACAAATTTTATTCAATATTTTTGATCCACACAGAGTTGATTGTACCCACAGATGCAATATCCATGGATACAGAGGGTCAGCCACATTTTGTTTACATGTTCAAATCGGGTATATAGCATCTGACAAATTCTGTCAATCAGAGTCCTCTGCTTCATTACTTTTAAAGGCAAATTAAGGGCATACCCTATACTACCTCAATTCTACACACCATACTTCCAGATGATGATTTTAAAATCCAGATACTACCTAAATTTTCCACTCACATGTCTCGAAAGAAGACAGCCAAAGATTACTCAGAATAATACTCCCATGTCTCCAATTATTCGACTTTTCAAATAATTCAGCTTGATTTCTATGTATATTTTTGTCTTACAATTGAATTATCTCAGTTTCTAGAAGTTTATGGTTTGATAGAGTGACCAGAATCTCACATTCAATTAAGAAACATGAGATGAAGTTGCTTTTAACATGTCAATCCCTCTGAATGTATATTACTCATTATAATAACTGATGCCTCAAAGCAAATAAAGTATTTTATGGTGTGGCTTAGTGGTTTTATTTATGCCTCCTCGTGAGGTCAAGAGAACACAAGTCTGAAGAAGAATTAGCTTTGGTTTCTGATTTAAAAATGGATTGCTTAAAGCTATAGCAAGTGAAAAGAAAACAGCTTCTGTTAATTTACATAAGCAATATTTTTTGTGGACCCTTTCAATAATGAAAACTGTGAGGATAGTGGCAAAGGATAAAAGAAAGAATAAATAAAACCCCAAATATACAATAGATTATAGGAAAGGGAAAGAAATTGTGCAAAGGAAGGAACAACTGGGATGAATGAAAGAAGAAAAAGAAAGTACTAAGGCTTTTTATATCTATATCTATATCCATATCTATATATATATATATAGATATGGATACATGACATAACTCTACTGCTGGTGTCTGATGGTTTATTGAAGGGAATAGTTAATGATTAAAAGTTTTTTTATATATTTTGACCAAGTTTGCATGCTTACATCTGGTAATCTGAGCAACTTATGTGAAGACAACAATTTGCCGTATAACAACCATTGGTGAATTCGTACCATCCTGTCTGGTGAAACTATGTATTGTCTCTAATGTTCTTTTAAATTATTATTTTCTTATTCCCTTTAATGGTTTGATCAATCTTCTATTCTTACATCTGGAAATCTGAGTACCTTCATTGGAGAGAGCAATGTGTAATATAACAAACACTGTTATTCCCTATCATTTGGTTTGAAACCCCATATGATTTAATATCCTTGCTTTGTTTTGTTTGTATTTTGCTCTTGTTCTTTTTTCTGTACTATTTTCTTTAAAATAAGATAAAATTTAAAAAGAAATTAAATACAAGAGCTTCCCAAAGAGATAGATACAGTCTACAAATATTTTCATTCATATTCCTCTGGATTTTTATGCTGTGAACTCAGGGAATAAAACAAAACTAAAAAAGTCAGTGCTTGAAAGTTTACTGCAGAGGTGAGTGAAATGTTTTTATGCTATAGCATTGATATTAGAACTGTTCACTAGGTAGAAATTTAATATGTAACTTTTTATTTTTAAAAAATCATAAGGAATCTATCTTCAAAACTACTTTTTAAACTAACAAGTAAATTTCTCATAGACTCCAATTTGATTCAATGATAAAACTTTGATTTCTGTGAGCCATTCATTTCTAACCTTTTTTTTCTTCAAATCTCCTGGTTTCCTAATGAACTATAAAATAATATGAAGACATAGTAAAGGAGAAACAGTAGAAGGAGCTTTACATGTTGTACATAGAGTACAATTCCTTATATATGTAATAAAGAGTTTTAAGTGTCTCATAAATGAAACTTTTCTGTTAATAATCTTGATAAAATGCACATAGAATATTATTGAGAATGAGCAGGTCAAATTTTAAAATAATTATTCTTTCCAGGTGTATGAATTAAATAATCAAGTTTTCACAAAATAAACAGGCAAAGTGTAAATATCTAAATATTCAGTTTTTAAAATATCAAGTGTCTGCCAGGCATGGTAGTGCATGCCTGTAATTCCCTCACTCAAGAGGCTGAGGCAGGAGGATTTTTGTGAGTTCAAGACCAGCCTGGGCTACAAAGTGAGCCCAAGTCCAGCCTGAACTGCATAGCGAGACCCTGTCTCAAAAATACAAAAAAAAAATTAAAATATCAAGTATCCACATATATAAACACAGCTGTGCATTTGTGGTTTTGGTTTCTTTTACAGTTTGCATCATAAATATCACCCAAAGACCTGTGTGCTAAAGACTTGGTCTGAAGCCACTGATGTAATGCAGAGATGGTGGAAATTTAGGAGTTCAAGTCTAATAGAAAGAAATTAGGTTATCAAGGGTATAGCCTTGAAGTGGATTGGGGGATACTGGACTCCTCTTCTCTCTTCTTTGACTTCCTGGCCGCCATGAGATGAATAGAGCTCCTGGGTCATGCATTCCTGTCCTCACATCCTATGCTTCCACAGAGTCAAAGCAACAGGGCCAAGTGACCACTGACTGAGACTTGTGGAACCATGAGTCAAAATGCACATTTCTTTATTGTAAATTGATTATGACAGGTAATTTGTCTCAGTGACAAAAATCTGACTACCACAGCTTCTATCTAGTTTTCTGTAATGATTCAATCTAGTTTTTTCTTAGCTATGTGCTCAAAATTTTAGCAAATAATTTTAATAATGATATCAGCTCCTTCCAATACAATTTTTAGTGCAAGATCTCTGGGAAATATATCTACTCTGCTATAGTTTAGTATACGTGCAAAAGAAGGGGATTTGGGAAAGATATTTCAGGATTCACCATTTCTTCATTTCAATCAGAGCACAGAGAAATTCAATCTGGACAAAAATTTACTCTTCAAAATAAAGTATTAAGACAATCTCACTTTATATGTCCTGATATAGTTAATGAGGAAATTTAACTAAACATAACATGTGAAAGGGTGAAGATCACTCCCTTTCTCTCACACCCGCCGGGCATTGAGTTTGGACAGAGGAACTGAGCATACATTCCTCGGCTTCTTCCTTTCTTCTTAATCTAAGAAGTCTGAAGCTTTGAAAAAGCAGGCATTTTCCTCTGCATTATTTTCCTGTTTCATTTTTTTTCTTTTTGAGGGGAGATGTGTGGGTGAAGGGGATTCAGTCCAGGATATTTACACTGAAATATGTCACTAGACCTTTTTCATTTTTCATTTTGAGACAAGATCTTGATACGTCACTAAGTTCCTCACACTGGGTTCAAACTTGCAAACCTTCTGCTGCAGTGGCATAAATGACATCCCATAAGGTCCCACTTCTCTGAAATGTCACACCTCCCACTCTGGGGGCCAAGTCTTTATTTGTTTCTTTTTTTTTTTTTTTTTTTTTTTTTGGTTTTTCTCTGGTACCAGGAA
>NW_004955407.1:27825169-27890652 GCF_000276665.1 Chinchilla lanigera
GCAGGTGCTTATGCCCCTGAGCTAAATCCCCAGCCCCTGGGACCAAGTCTTTAACCGTGATTATTTTAGGGAGTCTAGCCATATTGCAATCACAGCATCTGCTCGTTAGTAAAAGGAACTCTGCCTCCATAAAGAAACCTATAATTACAATTGCTACATGATCTTGTCCACTGAAAAATCGAAGGAGAAAGCTTAAACAATCTACATATCTTTCTATGACTCATATGGAAATATTAGTTTTTAACTCAAAACTATTATTCACAAGACTGGACCATATAGGTCATACATTTAATATAGTTGTGTGCTGTTACAAACATAAAAATGGGGGGATGGATTTATAAGTTATTTTAATTTCAAAATTGGTCACTTATTCTGTTTAAAATTCATGAATAATTGATGAATGCCCTTATTATTAATTGCATGAAGATTTATTTGCTTTTTATCATTACTTTTATGTGAAAGTAATTGAAATAAAGATTTAGAAATTTTCTGATTAATTTGACCAACGTAGACCACCATGCTTGTTAATTCTGGAAAAGAAAATAAAGGCCAATTGTATAGACTGACCAAATGAATCGATGATCAGCAAATTCCCACTGTACATTTTACTATGGAGACATGGTCTATTAACTTACATTAAGTTCCCTTCTTCTTATCCATGAAATATGTAGAGAAAACTAGCTTCCTCCAAAGCCAAAACTAAATGCTATGTAAACTGGTAACAGATGCTTATATTTCTCAAGATTAATGCACTGAGGATACAGAACTGTCAAGCCACACTTTGCAACCACATCCATCACAGCTCATGTGGCACACACCTGTGGAATTCTGAACAACACACATGCTTGTCGTTCCATATCATCTTTAAGGTTAAAGAGAGTCTCCTTGTATATAGCTGTCCCTCTGCAAAATGATTTCTTCATGCATGTTGTTCTATCTTTATAGCTAACGAAAAAGAATATGCATCCATATAAACAAAAAGAAATCTGAAGAGTTTCTTGACTGAGTGCCTTGAGAATGCAGTTGCGTTTCACTGGAATACATGATCATTAGCCTAAATAATTCACTCAGAGAGATTTTTTTCTTAGCATCTTGAACTGCAGTTTCAGCGATGTTATTATTTACATGTTCTTCTCAACAACCACCTCATCATTCACTTACCCAGTCCTTTAAGAATTGGCACTGTTTGTGGAGCTAAGAACAAAGTGATGAACAACATAAAATTCAGAACCTCAAGTTTTATTATCTCTGGGAGAGGCAGACCAGAAAAAGAAGAAATATTATTAAGCTTAAAAAGTGATGTATTCGATTCCTGGCACACACACACACAAAAATGATGTAAAATAAATATACATGGAGGGTATTATAAAACTTTAGAAAAGGTATCTAATCCATTTGACTATTAGGCAGGAGGAGGGCAGGTGACATCTGATCTTGGTTATAAAGTATAAGCAGAAGAAGTGAGGATTGGTTAGGTACATGGGATAGAGTCATCACCATGCACAGGGGCAGCAGCATAAGCAAAAGCACAGAGCGGTAAAAAAAACAAAGTGGACTTGAGGAATTGCAAGTAGTGTAGAGAGTGGCACATAGAGCAGACATCAAAGGTATGCAGGGAGTAGGATTTTATTTGTGAAGATTTATTATGAAGCCAATTTGGTAGCAGCAAAAGTTGGAAAAACAGATTATGACAATAAGTTAAAAGTATAGGCTGAAATAGGTTAGGAATGTAAGAGCACTGACATTCCCATCTATGGTAACTTGGGCATATGCTGATTCCCTTAACTGGGATGGGTTACAGAGAGAGAAGCAAGCTTTGTAGGTTCAATTTTTGATGTACTGTTTTAGAGACATTAGATGGCATCCGTGTGAATATGTCTCTAGACCTCAAGAATGAGTTTGGGGGGTGTGAAGGAAGATGGTAACTAAGTTCCTCCAGTGATTGTATTTCCACAGAAACATCAAACTGAACAGCTATTTACACCAAACCATCTTCACAAGAGCTAAGCAAACAGGGTGAAAGGTTACATAACCTGATTTCAGCTGACTAAGAAAAGAATCATTGAAGAAAGAAGAAAAAAAGAATTCCCTGCAACACTCCTCTCCCAACTTCAAAAAACTCAGCAGGGCAACCAAAGAATCCTTCATGGGGGATGGAGAGGTAATTAAATCCAGGATTTAGACTTGAAACCCAGTATCAGGCCCCTCGTGGTGAAATTAGTATCACGAGAGATGCATCACCTCTCCTTAGGTGAGTGCCAACAACTAAGCTTCTACACCTGCCTTAACCAGGTGGCTTACTTTCTTTATCACCCACAGTCCCACTTAGAGAAGCCCAGCATGGGGTAATACTCCATCCACTGGGTAGTAGGATAGGAAGGTAAGCACAAAACTTTGCCCTAGAACTCAGTACTGGACCCACTGTGTTGAAACCTAGCACCAGGCAGAATCCAACAGACCCTGTTGTTAGGCCTATGCACACAAACAGAGTAGCTAGACCTGCACCAGCACCAAACAGAGATCTGCACTCTGAGGGTAAAGATATATTTCAGTGTGCATCTCCAACAGCCACAGCGTGGGCCTTGGAGACCTCTACAGGCTATGTACGTCTCTGTAGCTCTGAGACTTAGGAACAAGTTCAGCATCAGCTTTACAACAAAGGAGCAGCCTCCAACAAAACCCTCCCTACATTACACAGCAAAGTTTCACTTAATCAGACTTCTATCTCATCCAGCATTATGGGTAGCTGGTTACCACAGGTTCAAGCTACAAGTACACCACAGCAGACAGCATCCCAGTGTGAACCCACATTGTATCACTGGTGGCCTTTGAATTGCTCTTTTTATCTCTCTTTCATCTACAGGAAGTACAACACAGAAAGAGTAGCTGCATATGTGAAAAAGAAAAAGGAAGTGTGCACCAAGTTGTTGCATAAAAACCTGGAGTCAGTTCCTCCAGGGCAAAGCCCAGCTCTGAGAGTTCCAGAGCACCTGACACAGGCTAATGACAATCGATAAGGTAGGTCTCTTTTTGTGCTCCAGCACCAGTCAGAAGAAGAATTACTCTTTTGAGGTACTTTTTTAGTTGATTTTGAATAAAAGACCATCCACAGGTTTTGGAAGAAATTTGGACCCTGTGTGTTATTTCTGAATTAGTACCAACACACCAACTTCAGAGGTGCAGATAATTGAATACAAGGAACTATAAAAATATAGTGGACAAGATTGCAAACTCTGAGAAAAGCAAACTACTTAAAAACTCTGTAAGGATTTCATAACTTGGTGCAAATAATATCAGAGTATAAAAATATTGAAGTAACTGCCTAATTTTTCAATATGCAGATAATGTAATACACAATCATGTTTCAAAGCCTTTCAGGGAACTATGATTTTACCTATCAATAAATAAATAAATGAGGCACAAGGAACCAATGGCAAACACTCAGGCATTGAGGTCAAAATAGCTATTTTAAGGAAACTCAATTTGCTTTAAAAAAATAGAAGAATGATTCAGCACTTTATCTGAGAACCTTAACAGAGTTTAAGCAAATTTAAAAATCAAACAGAAATCTTTGAGTTGAAAAGTACACTAAAGAAAACTAAGAATGCATCAGAAGTATCAATAGTAGAATAGCTAAAACAGAAAAAAAGAATTAGTGAGCTAGCTCAAAAACCTCTTATTTGAAAATATACAGCCAGAAAAGAAAAATAAAAATCAGATCAAAAGGAAAGAAGAAAATTTGTGAGAATTTTAGGGCAGAATTAAAGAGAAAATATTTGTGTTTCTGAAATTCAGGAGGGACTAGAGAATACCAAAGGGGCAGAAAGCCTATTTAAAGAGGTAATAAGCAAAATATTACCCAATACTTGAGACCTATACAAATATAGGGATATCAAAATTCACCAATCAGATTCAACTCAAGCAAGTCTACTCAGACATATACTAAAGATTTCAAAGGTTTAAAGTCAAAGAGGATTCTCAAAACAAGAAAAAAGAAATAATGTTTAAAGGTGTTCCAATTTACCTGACAATGGGCTTCTCAGCAGAAATCTTAAAAGTCCAGAAAGTAGCAGGAAGAACAAATGTTTACAATACTAAAAAAAAAAAGAAAAGAATCTTCCAAATAAGTGTTCAGTAGCCAGTAAAGATATCTGTTAGAAATAATATATAAAGATATTTTTAAATAAACTGTGAGATACTTCACCTCTACAAGATCTCTCCTACAAGGAACATTAAGGGGAACTTTTCAAAGTAAAAAAGTGATGCTAAAATTAAGAAAACTTTAGAAGGTATAAAACTTACAGGTGTGAGTAACTATGCAGACAAATTTAGAGTGCTCTACCACTGTGACTTTGAGATCTAAAGCCATCAAATCTCTATCAAAACTAAAAAGCAAAACAGTTTAAAATAATAACTATACTAATATGTTAACAGATAGATAATATAGAATGATGCAAAATAAGAAAATAGTTATCAAAAATATGGGAAGGAATGGAATATAAATGAGAGGTTTTATTTCTTTTTTTCTTTTGTTTTTTTTATCTTTACAATCAATATTAAGTTGTTATCATTTTCAGAAGAACATGTTATATTTAAAAGATGCTTTTTGGTAGGCCTCATGTAACTACAAAGAAAAATCTGTAAGAGACACATCAAAAATATAAGCAAAGAATCAAAACTTGTCTTGTGTCTTTTGTTTAATTCCCATCCTTTTCCCTTCTCTACCACTCCCCAAGATCATTGTAAACTGCATGCATTGCAAATATGTACTAATAAAATGAATTATTTTAAAAGAAAGAGGTCCTTGCCCATTTGTAAAGGGTGAGATGTGATTTAAAGCAAATGGGACCCGTCCATCTCCTACGAGCTAGCTTTAAATAAATCATTTTTCCTTTTTATCCCTTCCAATCAAAACATATCAAAAGTGATAGTCATTTAGTCACAAAGGAAAATTGTGAGGAGGAAAGACAGGAACTACAATAAAACTGGAAAAGAAGTAGCAAAATGTCAATAGTAAGCCTTATAATCAATAATGACATATCAATAATGACCTTAAATGTAAACAGGTTAAATTTTCTAATTAAAAGATGTACCATGACTGAATGTATAAAATTAAAGCAAGAACCAACTATACACTATAAGAAACTCACTATTTCTAAGACCGTTCTTACACTAAAAGTGAAGCAGTTAGATAAAATTTATCATGCAAATTGAATCCAAAAGAAAGCAAGAGTAATAATAATTAGATAAAAGAGACACTATATTAAATCCAGTTTTAAAAAATGAGCAATTTCACCATATAATAATAAAGGAGTCAACCAATGAATGGAGAGGAAAAAGTAATTCATATTTATGCACCCAATATGGGAGCACCCAAATATACAAAGCAAATATTAAAAGAATTAAAGGGAGAGGCAGATTCCAATACAATAATAGCAGGAGACAAGGGCACTCTATCTTCATCAATGAATAGGTCATCCAGATAGAAAATACACAAAGAAACAGCAGAGTTACACTCTATTAGACCAGGCCTAACAAACACCTATACAACATTCCATAAAACATCAGTAGAATACACATTCTTACCAACACATGGGATGTTCTCCAGGAGAGATTACATGGTCATTCACAAACAAGCCTCAAGACATTTTTTAAATTGCAGTCATATCAAATATTATTTTTCAACACAATGAACTAGAACCAGACATCAACAATAAGTTAAAAAAAAAAACCTGTGGTAAGTACACAACTACAAGTGAATTAGAGTTATTCTTGAACAATGAAGGAATCAAGGAAAAAATAAAATGAATTTTAAAAATCAAGAAGGAAATTTAAAAATTTCTTGAAACACATGAAAATGAAAACACAATATACCAAAAACCATGAGGTGCTTCAAAAGCAGAACAAGCAGGGAAGTTTAGCACAACCAACATCTGCATTAAAAAAGCAGAAAGATTTCAAATAAAAAACTTACTGCTTCATTTCAAGAAACCAGAAAAATAAAAAACAGACAAAACCCCAAATGAGTAAAAAAAAAGAGAAATAATAAAGATTAAAGCAGAAATAAATGAAGTAAGAGTTAAAAATCAAGGAAACAGTGAGCTGGTTCTTTAAAAAGGGGGAAAATGACAAAATTTTCTACAGACCAAGAGAAAAAGAGTGAAGGCACAAATAAAATCAGAGGTAAAAAAGGAGAATTACAAATCACACCACAGAAATTAAAAGAATTATTGAAATATATGATGAATAACTATATGACTATTAATTTTCTAACCTAGAATAGATGGATAAAATTCTTGGATATGTATACCTTACCAACAATGAATTATGAAGGAATAGAAAATACGAACTGATAAATAAGTACCTAAATTGAATATATTATCTAAATAATTTCTCCCGTCAAGGAAAAACCCAAGACCAGTTGTCTTTACTGCTTAATTCTACCAAACATTTAAAGAATTAACACCAATTTTTTTAGTTGTTCCAGAAGCAAAAAGAACGAGACAGGAACAAATAGACACAAATCAATAAACATGATATACCATACCAACAGAATGAGAAACAAAAGCTACATGATCATCTTAACAGAAACATAAAAATGTTGATCAATTGCAAATCTCCTTATGATAAAAATGCAGAACAAATTAGGCATAGAAGGGACATCTCAACATAATAAATAACATATGTAACAAGGCCATCACTAACATCATATTGGTTGGGAAAAGCTGAAGGTGCTCTGCCTAAAGGTCCACATGCTCACTGTAGCATTGCAGGTCCTAGGCAGAGGAATCAGGCAAAAAACACATACAGAGAGAACAAGCCTGAAAAGGAAGAAGTCAAACTGTCACTGCAAATGACATGATCTTGCATATAAAAAATGCCAAAGACTGCAAAAATACTATTCAAATTAATAAATTCAGCAAGGCTTCAGAATACAAAATATATGATGAATAACTATATGACAACTTTCTAACCTCGAATAAATATACAAAAGTCAATAGTGTCTCTATGCACCACTAATAAATTTATCTGAAATAGAAATCAAACAAGCAATTCCATTTGTGGTACCTACAAAAGAAAATGCCTAGGAATGGATTTAACCAAAGAGGTAGAAGATCTCTACAATGAAAACAAAAAAACACTGATGAAATCAATTGAAAAGGGCAAAAAATAAACATGAAAAGAAATGCTATGTTGAACGCTTCTGTTTGCAAACAAAATGTTCGGTAAAATATCACATCCATTTACAAACTCTGCATCAGGAGATGACCATGGTCATCCCCACACAAACACAAACACAAACACAGCCATCTTCCCACAAATCATAAAACAAATGAAATTATAAACAAAGGTACCACTGTATTATTAAATATCCATATCACCCTAAGTGATCTACGTATATAATACGATCCCCATCAAAATGCCAATGACTTTCTTCAAAGAAGTACAAAATAATAATCCTAAAATTTGTGGATCCACCAAAAACCTGAATAGCCAAAGCAATCTTGACCAAAAAGAGCAATAGAGGAGGTGTTTAGACCTGATTTCAGGGGCTGGGGATTTAGCTCAGTGGCACAGTGCCTGCCTGGCAAGTGCAAGGTCCTGAGTTCAATCCCTGATATAGCAAAAAAAAAAAAAAAAAAAGACCTGTTTTCAAAATATCCTGCAAATGTACAGTCATTTAAACTGCTATTAATAAACACATAAATCAATGGGAAAGAATAGAGATGTAGCTGCTAAGAATGTACACTGGAGACAAGATAGTCTCATCAATAAATACTGCTGGAAAACTGAATGTCACATTCAAAAGGAAAAAAGGCAGGGAGGGAAGAAATGAAGGAGGAAACTGGAGTCCTGTGCCTCATGCGTTACAATGACCAATTCAACATGAATTAAAGATTTAAATGTAAGACCTGAAACTATGATGCTACTAGAAGAAACCAGAAGGAAATTTCTTCAGGACACTGGAATAGGCCATGGTGTTTTTTGGGACAAGAACTTAAAAGCAGAGAGAACAAAAGTTGAAATAGACAAAGGAGATTACATCAAACTACAGTGTTTCTGCACAGCAAGGAAAGAGCAAAAGAGGCAGAACACAGCATGAGAAAAAATATTTGCAAATACCACCTCTAATAAGGAGCTCACAGCCAATCTACTTAAGGAACTCAACTCCCTAGCCAAAAATAAAATAAGTAAAATAAATGGGCAACAGACTTAAATAAATAATTCTCATAAGAACATTTCTCAAATGGTCATCAAGTATATGAAATGACGTCCAACATCACAAGTTATGAGGGATACGCAAACCAAAACGACAGGGAGCTCTTACTTCGCTCCGGTAAGCATGGCCATGATCAAACCAACAAAAGGTAACAAGTGCTAGTGAGGGTGTAAGGTAGGGAAGAAGGGAATCTTATCATTGCTAGTGGAAATGTACATTAGTACAGGTCTTATGGAAAACAGTATGGAAGTTCCTCTAAAAAATAAAAATGGAACTACCATTTGATCCAGCAACCTTACTGCTGAGTATTTATCCAGAGGAAATTAAATCAGGATGCACAAGGAGACATTTGCATTCACACATGTATGCCAGCACTATTCACAATGGCCAAGAGCAAAGAACTGAAGTGTCCATATCTGATAAAGGGACAAAGAAAACGTACAAATATATAACAGTATCATTCAGTCAGAAAGGATAAAATCATACCATTTGCAACTACGTGGATGGAACTGTAGTTCAATATGTTGAGTGAAATAAGCCAGGCACAGAAAGACAAGTGCAGTGTGATTTCATTTTTATGTAGAATCTAAAAGTGTGATCTCATAGAAGTTAAAAGTAGAATAGTTTTTCTAGAGGTTGGGGAGAGTGAGGCAAATGGGGTGAGGGTGATAAAAGTTTTATCTGTCAGTATTCCACTATAGTCAGATAGTAGAAATAAATTCTGGTGCTCTGTTGCACAGGAGCATGACTATAAACAATGATAATACACTCCATATTGCAACATGTTAGAAGAAAAAAGCCAAGGATACACTTCAGTGGCACAGTGCCTGCCTGGCAAGTTCAAGGTCTTGAGTTTGATTTCCTGCACCAAAAAAAAAAAGGCAGAAGAAAAAATGTTGAATGTTATCTCCACAAAAAGGGTAAATGTTGATGAAATACATATATTTATCTGATTTGAACATTGCACAAGTATACAGATATCAAACAATGTGTGTTACCCTATAAATATATATCATTTTATGTGTCAATTTTTCTAAAAAATCCATTTGCAGATGAGGTAGAAAATCAGCCTCACTGGCAGTCCCACAAAAAAGAACCACTTTCTGAGAGCAGATTTAAGGATTTTACATTTCCAGTAGAAAGCATTTCTCCAAATAGCCTGTATTTTATTTTATTGGATGACATTTTTTCAAAGATTCCAGAAAGCCAGTAAACATTTAAAATAGATTTAAGGCCTTAATTTGTCTGGGCAAATAACTCATTAGCTAGTCTAATTAGGTTATCAACTTTTACCATTTCCAAAGACCTCAGTTCTCCTGACATTGGAAATTGGTGCACTTTCAAGCAATGGTGAAAACAGAAGCATTTGGTAATCATTTTCCAACATCAAAATGTGCACTTCTGAGAGGGCTGGGCAGCTAAGATCTGCAGGAAGAGAGTGAGTAGATACAAACAGTGCTTGGGAAGGAGGGAGACAATTACTAAAGGATAATACCCTGGTCTTTGAAATTAGAAAATAATACCAATAACTGAAAAGAACAATGTAGAAATATTTCACGTTTTTTAAAAATAATATTCATGATCTATTGCATGCCCCACCATCATTTTCCAAACATATCACTACTTGGATCCATAATGTGCCAAATGATGTGAGTCAAAAAGAAGCATTTCTCTTCTATCCTATTCTGTCACAGTTAATAGTTCTGTGCTAAGCTATATAGTTTTTCTGTATTTGATACATATTAAAATCCACAATGCACATAAAAGGAAAGTGAGCAAATCAGTGCAGGAAACATTGAAATGAGCAACTGTCATTTCCAGAAACAACTCACCAAAATTTAACCCTAGGATCCTAAATTGGATTGTAAAGCAGGAAATGTTCACTAATTGTTTCTTCCCACCTCAGGAAAGTACGCTTACGTCTTCCTGCCCCCACAGGTCAGAATGGCTCTGTCAGTCCAGGATGTCCAGAGTCCTTGTGGAATTTGCAAATTTTATTCAAATTGACTCTCAAAACATAGCACAGTAAAGTCAGTCATGCTGAATAATAAATTTCTTATGCACCTTGAATAGTGCCCTTCGCTGACATTTGCATCACAGCATGGAAACATCCTATACCAAAAGGAAATCACAGTCACTTCCATAAGAGCTAACCAGGTGTTCCTTTAAATCATATTGATGCCCACACACGCTGGCTCCCTTCAACGTCCCTCAAAAACAGAAACTTCGTATCACAGAACCAAGTACAGTCTGTAAGGGGAAATATAGAATAATTTGAGTTCAGAAAATTAGGCAAGTAACCTGTTTTGGAGATGAATGTTTTCCTATTCCCAGTAAAAGACTCAATTATGGGAAATCAAGATGTTTAACAGAAAAATAGGCTAAACAAGGATTCCGCTTCCCGCATGAACCTGTGCCTTGACGTAAGCTGAGCTTCATTTTTCCTCTCAATGCAGCCACAGCAGGATAAAACTGTACCATGATTTTCAATGCCGGGAAACTCAGGACAAATTATGAGCCATCTATTCTCTTCAAACAGCTGTTACTTTCGAGTTCTTATGATACACGTAACTTCCTGCAAAGAATAGCATATACAAATGTGCAACTTTCAAACTGCAATGCTTAGGATTTTTTTAAATATTTAAATAAATGCTGTAGTCATTTTAATAAAAACATGCCCACCTCACCTGCACCAAGGCAAAAAAATATCCCTCCAGAGATAAGAAATCAAGGTATCACACAGATACTTACATGAAAACAGGGAAAACTAATATCCAGTGTTTTGCTTGGCAACACTCAAAGTATATACGAGTACAATATTTTGTAATATGCGTCAGTAATAAGAGAAACTTGAATTCTTTTTGCAGAAGAAAGCATTTTACCTGATGGGATTAAAAGGTAAAATCCATTGATTTATTCTGTGAGTCTTACAATACAGGCAGCCTGGGACCCGTGTAACAGACACGGTTACAGTTTATACCCAGCTGTCTCCCCAAAGCCTCATTACAGGAGGGGCTTCTGGGAGGTGATTTCATCATGGCGGAGTGACACTTATCAGTGGATTCGCCCGCTGATAAATTTATAGCTAAATGTTATTTGGGAATTGAAGGCCTGTTTGGAGGAGGTCGTCACTGGAGCGTGGCCTGGAAGGGTCTATCTGCTTCCCCATCTCCTCCCTTCACTCGTTTTGCTTTCCCACCAGCGCCAGAGGCTCCTCTCAGCTCTCCTCCACCAAGCACCTCTGAGGTGCCCTCCTGCCTTGGAGCCGGCAACAATGAACTGAAACGTGAGTGAAAACCACGATCTTTCCTGTAGGCTTTAGGGGTCAGGTAACCCGTCTTAGTGGCAGGAAAGTGACTCACACAGACCTGCTTAAGCTCAGCACTGCTACAGTCCCTGTTAAGCTTTCATGTAGCAAATCATTTGTATATATTAATTTTCTTCCTTCTCTCTCCTCACTTCTCATCATACTGATACTTTTTGGTGAGTCAATGTGTAATTATTTACTGAACGCTATGAGAAGCGCGGCTTTATTCCTCCACAGCTCGGAGTCGTCGGGAGAAAAGCTGAATGAACTGTGATTTCCAACTACCCCAAACAGGAGACAGCGGAGCCAAGCAAGTCTCTGTTTCTCATCTTCCGTTTTCTCTGACGTCTCCACGAACGCAGCCTAGTGGCACAGCCCCTGGGCAGCAGGGAAGATGGAGAACTGAGAGCCGTTTTGCTCGGCTCAACAGGGTACTGTTACTGGGGGCCAGGGGAAGATAGACACTGGGTGCAATTAACTTCTCTGACACAAGAAGAAAACCTGTGAATGCATCAGGGACAATATATCTTTGAAAAGTACTTCGCTGGTACAGAAGCAGTTTTTCCAAATATTAGATGTGCATCTCCAATGCTAATTGACTATGTGACTAAGCTACCAAAAATTAGAAAATTAGGCTAATTCTGCTTCCATGTTCCACAAAATAACAAATTCATTAAATCTCAGTTTAATATGTCAGTTACTACCTTGATAACATGGTTCGTGAACACTTCTGTTTGCAAACAATTCAGTTCACAAGCAAAAGTGTTCTGGAAAATTTTGCTTCCTCTCCCAAATTCCACACTGGGTGACAGACATGACCATGGCTGTCTTCCCCGCACAAACACGAATGCATCATCTTCCCCAAAACTGTAAAACAAATTAAGTTTGTAAACTGATATACTACTGCATTATGCAGTGACTCTTGTGTAATAATACTGTGAAAGCATAAAAGATTGCTTGAATATAAAAACCTTCAAATTTTAGCTGTTAAGGAGGTACCAGAAAATTAAATATTGCAGACCCATACTGTAAAATGTTATTTCAATAAATCCTCCTAAAACTCAGAATTTAGAGACAAAGAACAGGGAGGTTAAAACAATGAATGAAAAAAGAAGCAATCTAAAATATAGCTGAGGGCCAGGGATAGCTCAGTGGCATAGCGCCTGCTTGGCAAGCGCAGGGTCCTAAGTTCAATTCCTGATACCAAAAAAAAACAATAAAAATAAAATATAGCTGAGTTCTCAGTACCATATATTTGAAATTTGAGAAAAATATATGACAAAGGGGGAACAATAATCGCTAAGAGTTGGGAAATTTATTGGATTAAAAAATAATAATGTTAAAAGCATGTTCATGAAAGTAGAAACATATACCCAGGAAAATAATTGAAGCCTCTCCAATTTAAAGAGAAAGAAGGACAAGTAGGGGTGGCAGTGAATGTATTTCTTATGTCTAGATGTCAAATTTCAGAAGATGGTGAAACAAAATTTCTAAATTGCAAAGGGGAAATTTTTTAGATCCAATTTTCTAAGCCCAACCAAATCGAAATTTAGCTGCGAGGTCAACTGGATAGTATTCTCATACATGTACGGATAACAGCATCCATGTGTCCTTCCCCCAGAAAAAAAAGTTCTGCACAAACGGGGAACTAAACAAAACTAAGATGCCCGTGAAGTTCTGATTTATACTTCACATTTTATTAATGTTAACAACTCTGATGCATAATTTCTGAACTTTTAGATATCTTGTAGTGGATAAGCATTCGTTTACAGTAAAAATAAAGTTCTTGTTAGAATACTGTTAGTTAAAGGTTGGTCAAAAGCAGTAGAGATAAAGACATTTCACATAAAGAGATAGGCACCTTAATAGCAATTTCTCAGTACTAAAAGTAGAAAAATATGCAGTCATGTTGAAACAGCAGGTGAATGGAGAAGACTAATCTTATCATATCAAAAGTAAATGTGGTTAGCCACATAGCTACAGAAACAATGTCCTGTGAATGTGGTTCCCAAGGTCTAAGAAGTTTTCAAAGGGTTCATCTATTTTAAAAATGCTTTTGGATGCCTATCTTTTCAACGGTGAGTTGGAGAAGAGCATTATTACATTTATTATTTGAATGATAAAGAAGTACAAAGACCTGTGGAAAACAGCCAAATTCATAAGTCTGAGGTAGTTATAAGACCTAAACCAGGCCTTGATTCTATCCCCAGCGTTCTTTCCTGCCCGCTGCATTGCCATTGTCTTGTTTAATTGAGGAACTGCATAGTGCACTGCTCAATAGCTCAGAATAGAAATTAACTTTGCGAATACTTCTATGGACTGAAAGTTGGTGTGCCCCCTCCACTCATTTATTGGAAGGTAATCACTAATATTGCAGTATTTAGAGGTGGGTCTTTCAGAAGTAATTACATCAGGAGGGTTCCCTCCTCAAGAATGAGAAGCTCTAGCAAACTCCCTTGCCCCTTCATCATGTGAAGAGAAAGTGCTATTGCTGAAGCAGAGAGCACCAGACAGCACCAAATCTGCAGATGCCTTGATCTGAGAATTCCCAGCCTCCAAAGTGAGCAATGCTTTTCTGTTGTTTATAAGTTACTCAGTCTAAGATGTTTTGTTATAGCAGCTTGAATTCATTAACACAGGAGTACAAAGACTGGTACATCACCAGATTCTAACATCTCTAGGCTTTGCTTACTGAAATGACCATGTCCAGGGCAACTTACTGCTCGATTCAAATAATCACTTGGACAGTACGTAAGATTTATACAAGGCTTAATTCTTCCTATAGTTTATGGCAGAGATGGTAGAAAAGTGTGCTTTCGTTATTGTGTTCAGAAAACGTAATGAAGAAAATGCTCATGGATGGCGGAGCAGTTAAAATCTATTAAAAAAATAGGGGATGGGGGCTGGGGATTTAGCTCAGCGGCAAAAGCGCCTGCCTGGCAAGCGCAAGGTCGTGAGTTCGGTTCCCGGTACCGGAGAAAAACCAAAAAAAAAAAAAAAAAAAATAGGGAATGGTAGTGATTGATTAGCAAACAAATAAACAACAACAAAAAACACTCCAGGAAATTTCTGTTGAGTGCTCTGAATTTTATTCCACATAGTAGATACTTGAATGCATCCTCTATCATTTTCTTGAGTTTCTCTCTTTCTCCATCTTCAAATCAGCCCCTACAAACTCAGTTGGCAGCTCTCCATCCCAAGTCAGAGCACAAAAGAGCTCACTGGAGCCAATGTACAACTGGTAATAGAAGGTAAAAAATGTAAATTATCATTCTTGCCTCAGTCCTACAGAAACTCTTTAGTGCCTAGCTCATAGATACCACTAGATGCAGAGCCCTCCCCTGCACGGAAAGCAGACAGGCTACATCAGTACAGTAGTCCTTGTGCCACCGAAACACCCGGCCACCTTGCCATGTGCACACACGTTTTGAAATGAGTCTGGGAATGGAGATAAAACTGTACACAAAGTGAGAACAGAGGAGGACGAGTCTCATATTTGAAGGCAGCAAGACCTAGAAAATTATAAACTTCAATAGTAGATTAGCAACGTGTCAGTGGAGAAGACACTCTGATCTTTTTCCTCTTTTGTTTTTCTCCTGAGATTTGCTTTTTTCAACTATAGCTTACATTCCTTAAGTACTTACTATGTGCCAAGAAATAAGTGATACCGGTATGTTTCCATTTCTCCTCCATAAGAGCCACGTGAGACAAAATTCAGACTCAGTTTAAAAATAAGGATCACTTGACCGAAGCTAAATGTCATGTTTTTCACTTCCAGGCTATTGAATAAAGTCATGAATAAATTGGCAGCCTCCTCCTACCCCCACAAAGGATTGATTTGTAGAATTTTAACAGAAAAAAACCCTGAAAATTTCACTACAAAAGATACCTCAAATATGTTCTCTCCACAAAGTCAATGTTATTAGGTACTTGTAGGTACAAGAATATATTTTCTTTTTGATTGAGCATTAACATTTCACCGTATGCTAGAAAGTGTTAGGCCCTGAGACTGAAAAAGGAACATGACTTAAGGTGTTTACCAAAATGCTTGAACTTCAGTGAACACACATATCCAAGCGTATATCATTTAAATTTATTTGGATCACACTTTGAAGTTATTTATTCCCTAGGTCCTGTACTCTCATTCCCACACACAAATCTGTTGAGGTAAACTGAGCTCAACATTTTTAATATATTATCATGCGTTATGTCAGTTCTCTTCGCATGTGAAACAAAGTCTTATTTACATTATAACATGATTTAAGCATTCATTTTTAAAATGGATTCGTAGTGAATGTAGCTGGGAATACCACTGATACAACTTATAAGATGGAAGGAACAGCTGCAGAAACCCAGCAGGTTGTCAACTTCCTCTCCCAGTGCTGTCTCTTTGCCTTCCTCGTACAGGCAGCTTCGAGCCACCAGCCAGCACAAACTTGTTTCCCACAACTCAGGCTCGAATGCTCCAAAATGAAAGATACAGCTTCTCTCCGTGTATTGACGAGTTAACTGAAATCACTCTGGTTCCCCTTATTTGGGACATTCGTCAATGCCTGCACTTTTGCTTCTTCAGGAACGCTCTGGATAACAAATGAAAGAACAGGAGACAGGCAGGGCAGAATAGGCTGCCAGGATTCATGATCAGTAGGATCGGGACAGACTTAAAGTCTGTAAGCCATCATGCTAGGAGATGGTAGTGTCTAATATTCTACATTAGCCAGCTAGGAGGCACATCATATCCAACCACACAGAAATCTAGGAAAGTGGTAGGAAATAAAAGATTGAATACCAATGTTAGGAATAAAGTGAATTATGCATCGTGACAGAATCTGTAACTACTTTTGTTAAACTCACTTCTGGAAGGATTGTGTACATCTTTGTCTTCATCTCTTTCCACCGCAGGCTGGCATGTAGAGGTCACCTGCCTCTTTTGCTTTGTAAACCAGAGGCCCTGTGCTTTTATTTTCTTAGACTATTAGAGATGGGCAGTTACCAAGGCTTTCAGGATTCCGACCCCCAGTTAAAAGCACTGTTCATTTTGTTGGAAAACCAGGTTTGGGATCCACCCATGTGGGCCACAGGTTCTTCTCTATTAGAGGGTGAGGAAGAAGAAGGTAGGGTGAGATGCAACCAAGGCAAATAATTGGAAAGAACAGAGTTTAGAGTGAACACAGCTTTTCCCTTCACATTAAGTTCTCTCATTTCCATCTCTAAATGAAACTGTCACTGTTACTACATGTGATGGAGAAACATAAATGCTTTCAAGATGTCTTTACTCCATTTTCAGGGTGAACTAGTCATAAATTAGTACGTCTGACCTTTCCCCACCCCACATCGCCGTAACATATTCAGCAAATGGAACAAGCCAGAAACCTTCCTTGAGACATTAGTTGACTCTTTCTACTTTCTCGCTCACCTGTGCATTCTGCCCTATTTTCAATCTTTAAAAAGGTGCACTATTGAGAGGAAAGAGAAATAATGAGAAGGAAGGGAAGCAGGTCTTTTCTCACTCTGAGTACCTCATCATCCTCCTTTTCCTACAGGCTTTTCCTACATAACTATTTTGCAATGCCAGCATTTTTTACTTCCTAACAAGAAATATCCCCTTCTTTTCTCTGATGTGTTACAATCCGCCCCCTTCAAATCAGGTTGATTAGACCAGAGACTATGAATGATTCGTGACACAACTTTACAAGGAACTCAAGAACATTTGGGAAGGGTAAACATGTACTCTAGGTTACAGTATTTATGCAGATCTGGGTTCACTTTCATCAATATCCATGATCTTTGTGATCCCTCATGCACTGTCATGGTGCTTGCATTATGAAAGACTTGTTAACTACAGGAAGCACTGTTTCATAAGGAGCAACTAAGAAGTACGGGGCAGAGGTGCACCAGTAATTCAGAAGAGGGAAATATCACTGTGTGACAGCACAAATGAGCTCTCTGTGGTACAGGGCCCATAGAAGTCAGAGAACTTTTGTCAATAGCCATCTTCCCTTGAGCAGCTATTTCCGGTCAGTCAGAGTCATGGCCCCATGCACAGAGCAGCACATGTACGACGTATTGGCGACAAGTTAGAGGAGGAAAATGGAAAAAGTCTTTAAAATATAACCTAATTTGGATCCCAGGGATGAAACCAGGAACACAGGTCACAGTTAAGAGAAATGAGGCTGGAGGTGGAGAAAGCATGGAGGAGCTGAGTCACAGGCCAAGGAACAAAAGCCATGGAACACCATGAGTCAGGCATCCTCAGGAAAACCAGCATAGACAGACTTTCCACGACAGAGCTGCCCTTTGGAAATCCTTGATGTCTGGCATTTGGAGTCTTAAATTGGCAGTGTCCTGGGGCTGCTAGTGACCTGCCTCATAACAGGTAGGACACAAGAGGTTATGGGGGACACAAGAATTGAACAGATAACTTTAAAAGAATTCAGGTCTCAGAAAAGGAAAGAAGGCTATTATTCCAAAATATTATCATGTGGAATAAGTTGCAAAGAAAGATCAATCCAGATGGTTGAGGATCAGACTTCCCACTTGTAGAGTTAAATCAGTGAAGTCAGATCACAAGTGTTCTTTGGAAGAGGGGATTAACACCACTTAAGAATAATCACATGCAGGGCAGAAAGGATTTTCCATTGTAATTTTAATCGTTTCAATGTATTTTAAGTGCCTGGTTTAATTTTAGGATAGTTATATTTCAAAATTGTGTGGCCTAATAAAAATGCATTAATCTTATAAAAGATATTATAATGCAAAGTTAAAGCAATCAGTAAAAAAATTTCTCCTCCATTTCCCAAACTCCTTCTGAGTGTAGTAATATATATTCTTTCATATTGATGTTTAATTGTGTGTGTATGTGTGTTTTGAAACACTAGGAATGCAACACTTACCAGATTTCTTTACTTCAGAACTAATGTCATTTTAATCTCCATATTTCAGAGCTTTTTCACATTTGTCTTCCAAATTGTTCAATCCTGACCAATCTGTTCTGTAAATACCTACTTACATCTTTCCCAGAGCTGGTATTTATTGGAACATCAGTTTGGGAGATCCTGTTTTAGTTTACTGGCTTGTTCTTGAGAAACCAAGCAATTTGGCTGACTTTGTTTGCCAAATGAGATGGTCTGGGATACAGTAGCTATGAGGGCAAAATCAACCATCTCTTAAATTGCCACATTCTTGTTATTGTTATTGAGAAAATGTTTCACATATCCTACACAAAATGTGTCCTGGAGAAAATAACACCTTGCTTTCAGAAGTTTGAAGGCAACATCAGGATCCTTTGTGCCTTGTAATTACTTTCAAATATCATTTCGCTAGTCAAACATACAGTCCTAAGTTTCGAAATCTGCTTTTAAGAAGTGACCACAAAACTCAAGTTTGTGTATCTTATGTAATGAGTATATCTTCATATGTTAGAAAATAAAGTACTACAGAACTGTGGTATAAGCCTGGGAATGAGTCTTGATTTTCTTTTATCTTTAGTCATGAATCAAAGTGTGAGATGGAGCCTAGAAGACTTACTCTTCAAAATGAATCTAGTAATCTGTCTTTTCCTCCTACAGTAAATCAAGAAAGTAAAGATATTTCTGTGAACCATTTAACCCTATGCAAATACAAATAGCATTAATTCATACATTGTGGTATAAAGGATATATTTAGCATCTTTGTTTAACATGGCTTGATTATCAGAATACCTTATTCAGCTAAAAGACATGCTCTTTGGACATGTATCTACATTAAACTAAGGTCAATAAATAAATGAAATAAAAGTCAAAATGGCCATAGATCATCATTGAACTTGCAGGTGTATCGTATAGATCTGCCTAGGAACTGAAATGGGTAAATAGTCCATCCACCTCAAACACTTAAAAAAAGGTAGTTTTCCCTGCTGAGTTATGTTTTTTACTGCATCTCATAAATGTCTTATGTAACTGAGTCATTTTACTGTGACCTCTAATTTCTCTTCTACCACATTTCTCTATAAAAGCATGACTGGGAAATGAGGAAAAGGACAGGATGCAATGTCTGTGACATGAACGTGAACTCATCTTTGACTTCAGTGAAGAATCTGAGTATTTTTATATTACTCTGAAAATTAAAAGCATACTGCTGACGCAAAAAGTTAATAAATCAAATACATCAAACCTTAGGTTCTTTCTCTATCTTTATTCACTTTATCAGGATGTTTAAAAGAAATCAGTATATTCTGAATTCAGCTTATTGAGACCTGAAATCTGACTATAGTTTAATCATTGAACTATGGTGGTTAAAAATATCAAAACTCAATGTAAAAACAGAGACTTAAAGGTCTCACCCATTGAATACTTCTACCTGATCTCCAATCCTATAATTGATAGGTTACAAGTTTTTTCCATTTGTTTTCTGTGTGTGTTTCCTGTTATATTTATTTCTTACAAAAGAACAATATCAACATTTATAGCAGGAACTTAGAGAAATACATGAAAACATTTGAGCTTACTAATCAAAAGTAACCAACTTGAAAAAAAAAGAGCAATTAGAATACAAATTTTAATCACAGCTAATCTTTATGTTTTCTAAAGCTAGGGGGAAAACAAGCAAACCCAGAATAATGACATATTTTGCAAGCACAATCTAGACATGACATTTGGTCCAAGACCCTGATTTATGCATGATTATAAGCAATTGAGCAAAGCAGCAGCCTGCTGGAACATCTTCAAAAGAGTGATACAAATAGCAGGAAGAGAATTAATAAGCAACAGATACATGCATGAGCATTTCGTGTGACTGGCTGGGAGTACAGCATGTGCTCTTTTGTTTGTGCATGTGTTTTTTCAGTACATGCACTGTTTATATCCATAACATCATACCAAAAAAGGCCATCCTAAGAGATTTGAATCTTATCAACAACTATAATTTTAACAGAAGTCTGAAAGCCAACTACTCATTGTGAAAAAATTAAGATTTTTGTCCCAGCTGCATATACTTTTCATTTAAAAATAAATGCTGTGAAAAAATAAAATGAAATGCAAGCCAATGGAGAAAACCTTCTAATAGGCCAAAGAACATATAAAACAGGTAAGAACATTGCATCACGTCAAGGTATACTTTTAGATACATTGTCCACACTGTATTAGAATACCTTGTTTTTTCTCTCTCTCTTTTGTTCCTGTTATCTGTCATCTATACACTTTTTTACAGATGAGAAACGTGATAGTTAAGATTTAAGCTTGTGTGTCAGTTACTTCACCCAATATTATGGTCTCAAGGTGCATCTGTTTCCCTGTAGATGACTAACATTTATCTTTCTTCGTAGTAGAGTAGTACTCCCTTGTATATGAATGCCACATTTTCCTTATCCTTTCATCTTTTGATAGATATATAAGCTGCTTCCAAGATTTAGCTATTGTAAATTGCACTGCTGTCAGCATGAGTATACATACACCACTGTAGTATGATGTCTCTAACTCTTTCAGGAAGATATCTAGAAGGGGGATAGGCTGGGTCAAATGGAATTCCTATTTTTAGATTTTTGAGAACTCTCCATATTGATTTCCATAGTGGTTGTGTCATTTTACAGTCCCACCAACAATGCAGAATGGTCCCTTTCTCCTAAGACCCTTGCTGGCATTTATTTGTTGATTTTTTTGGTGGTAGCCATTTTTTCTGAAATGAGATGGAATCTCAATATTGTTTTAATTTGCATTAAAATGCATTACATTGAATGCCCAGTGATGTTGAACATTTTTTTTCAAGTATTTATTGGCCATTTGTATTTCCTCATCTGAGAAGTGTGTATTCATTTCACAAACCCATTTTTAATTAAACTTTAAATTTTCAGAATGGGAAAAAAATTTGCCAGCTGCTCCTCAGACAAACGATTGATATCTAGAATGTATGAGAAAGTTTTTAGATATGGAAATAAGCTCCATCCAAAGGTTCAGCTTTCTTTCAAGCTGTATGCTTCTTGTGCACTGAGGGGAACTTCCTGATGGAGGAGGAACAGGCTGTTGTCTTTCTGAGAAGCCCCATCACTTCCATTGAGCCTCTTATGTGATAACGAACTAAGACACAGCTGACCCCCAAAATGCTATCAGGTTAGATGCTCCTGGACCTATTAAAAAACAGGTAGAAAATTTAATTATTTCCATCTCACAAAGCTGTCCTTTTATTCTTCACAAATTCTATAGATAACCAACAGGCACAAACTGGGTGTAGGGTATCAGTACGTGGGGTTATAGAAATGAGAACGTGAAACACAGCTTTTGTTTTCATAAAGTTTGTGACCTTATAAAAATCCAAGATAAAAAATATACCCAGTAATTGGAGTTTGACTTCTAGTTACTGAACATTCTTACTAACTCATATAATGTTCTCATTCAAATAGTCATATGCCATTCCTCCAACATGCATTATTCTCACCATTTCTGGTTATACCAGACACCATTATACTAAATGCCAAAAATCCAATCATATAGATATGTAAACATGTAGTTCTGCAATGTACTGATCCAAACATGTGCTACTAATACAATGTCATGCATAAATAGATAAGGGACAAATGTTCCTGCTATAACAAAAGTAGACCAAAGACTTATTGTATATTGTCTCGGAGGGGTTGACTAATTCCACATCATAGAGCTGGAAAAGTTTCCACTGAGGAAACGACATTTAAGCCTGGCTTAAGGGATGACCATGCATTTCCCGGATGATTAAGAATAAAACGACCATGCTGGGAAGAGGCAAGTTTACTATACAAAAGCATAGAAACCTCACTGAAAATGTATAATCATTCATGCCCAATCTCAAAACGCCAAAACTAGTGTGGAGAGACTTACCCTGAACTTTCTATCCTTGGGGAAATTGGCTTATATACACATGAGTCTACACTCTTCCTGCTGCAGATTGAAAAATAAGAAACTAGAAATTGGGAAAAGGAAGTATCAACAAATTGTCAGGTAAGAAAAAAAAAGATGCAATGCAGTGAATGCATAGGGTAAATAATGGAAGGAGGAAGGATTCCCCCAAGCTTTGCAGCTGTTTCTGACATGGAAGACATGGAAGCAACCTTAAGGTTATTAAATAAGTAGGGAGGGCTCTGTTACGCAGTTATTATTCATGATGTTTAGAGCCCACATTAGGAAGTGGTGGCTGAAAGATAAAGTCTATCACAAATTTATTGTCCAACTCAGAAGGCATCCACATGAAAGTTTGCGGAAAGAGGGTCAAACCACACTGATACAAGTTATATTCAAATCTTAAATTCAGAAAGCCTTTGGAAATGTAGGTGGTACATTTCTGCTCTGTATATGAACAGCATCAAACAAAATAAACTTATAAACATTATATTTGAAATAGGGGGAAGAGAGACACTGAAAAGTTGCTGACCAGGGGATGATAAATGACCATATACCTACTATACTGTATTATTTACCAAATAAAAGGACATGAGAAGTATTGACATTCTCACTATTTGTTGTATTATTTCTATGGCTCTAACTTAATAAAAAGCTACACTTATCAGACTTTTGACATTTTCACTTGTGATATCATTTCCCTAACTCTATTTTTCCCTGTGGGATTATACAGTTCTCAAATTAGAGTTTTAGAACTCTAATCTTAAATGCTGACTGAGAACTTCTATCTTATATTCACCAAGTCCCAAGTGGTTGTACACATATAGATGACCTTAGGAGAATAGCCATGAGACAAAATTGACAAAGATAAATCCAAGCTTTAACTGTATCCTGTAGCTACTAAGAAAACAAGCAAAAACCTTAGATACCTCTCTCTAAAATAATCATTTACTATTGCCTACTCGACTACAAAGATGTGGTTTTGAGTTTCTGTTTGTTCCTTTTTGCTTATTTTTGATGCCATCTTTGACAGATATGCAATCTTCTTAGAAATGCTATAGAAATTTAATCTTTTATTAAGAACATATGCCTGGGGGCTGGGGATTTAGCTCAGCGGCAAAGCACCTGCCTGGCAAGTGCAAGGTCTTGAGTTCGGTTCCCGGTACTGGAGAAAAACCAAAAAAAAAAAGAACATATGCCTGAAGGAGAAGGGATTTTACATATATAAGAATAAAAAGTAATTGATGTCCTAAGCATAAAAATATAAATTTGCCAACTTAGAAGACAATCTACTTTTAGATTTGTTAACTATAAAAAGGAAGCTTTTAAAACTATATGCATTGCTTGGTGCATGTTATGGCTTATATCTAGATGTCCCAAAGCCTCATACGGTCTTGGTGGGGGGAGAGTATGTAGACAGAACACTCCATATGGGCAAAGGATGTAAAAATATTTTTATGCCATGTAAAAGCTCACCAAAAAGTGACATCAGCAGAAGAGGAATTCAAAAATTAGGTAGATAAAGTGACCATTCTGTACCTAGCGGGCGACATCTTTTTTCAGCAACCCCTGTCATTGCCCAGTGGGCTCCTGAGCAGAGTACCCATGGTGGCAAGATAGAGGTTGCACGCGTGAACCTCAGCCGCGTGAACTCCCACTCACTGTGGCTGATCTGGCTACAACCACTGCTGAATGCCCAATATGCCAGCAGCAGAGATGAACAGTGAGTCCCTGTAATGGATTGATAACTGGTGGTCAACTTATAACCCCCAGCTGAACTGAGTGAGTGGTGCTGGGTGTGGGAGGCCCACCTGAGGACTGTTGCCAGCAGCATAAGAGGCAGACCACCTGGAGAAGAAGAAGCAGGCTGTTAGGAGCTGGGAGAGGCTGTTGGGAGCTGGGAGAGACCGTGGGGAGCTGGCTTCCTGATGAACTTGACTGTTTTCATCCTCCGAGGAGCTTGGGACCTCGCTGGCACTGAGAATGGCTTCAGTTCACTTTGGGGAGCTCTGGTCCTCACTTTGAGCATAGCTTCCTGGTTCTGGAGGGGAAGATGGTGCATTGTCGGCCTCCTAGAAAAGCTTGCTGCATTGGCTTCCCTGATGGGAACTCGGCCATCCTGGTCATTGGAGGAGCTCGGGACCTCACTGTTGCCGACAATGGCTGTGGTACCTTTTGGGGGAGCCCTGGTTCTTCTTAGCATCACTTTCTGGCTCCAGTGCAGATCCCTCAGCCCGCTAGCACAGATCCTTCTTCCTGTTGGCACAGACTTTGTAGATTCCACCTTTGGGCCTTTCCAGCAGATCCATGAAACAGGTCGGCATGAGACATTGTCATGGGTTTTGGGCCTCCATTTGGATTCATGGAGGCATTGTTATGAGCTCTGGGTATTTACCTCAACTCATGCAGGACATTGTTGTGGGATCCAGGCCCTCAGCTGGATTCCTTGGTCTTAGTGTGTGGACAGATTTCCTGCACTCTTTTGTATACTGTTTTTGGGGTGACTTATAAATAATCATATAAAGTATGTGTCCTGTATTATGTTGTTTCCCTTGCAAAATAAGCCGCCCCAAACCGACACAGTCCCCAACATGGCATCATTCCCTGAGGTGGTCAGCCTGCGACCTGGTGGTGGGTTAATTATATTGAGCATCTTCCATCATGAAAAAGACTGTGTTTTGTCCTTACTGGCATAGACACTTATTCTGTATATGGATTTACCTTCTCTGCATGTAATGCTTCTGCCAAAACTACCATTCATGGACTCACAGAATGCTTTATCCACTGTCATGGAATTCTATACAGTATTGCTTCTGACTAAGGAACACATTTTATGACCAAAGAAATGAAGCAATGAGCTCATGTTCATGGAATTCCCTGGCTTTACTATGTTCCTTACCATCTAGAAGTGGCTGGATTGATAAAAAGGTGGAATGGTCATTTGAACCATTTGACAGTGCCAGCTAGATGGCAGTAGCTTGTGGGGCTGGGGGGCAAGTTTCTTCAAAAGTCTGTATACATTTTGAATCAGCATGCACTGTAAGGTACCATGTCTCCCATAACCAGGATTTATGGGTTTGGAAATCAAGGGGCGGAAGTGGGAATTGTCCCACTCACCATTACTCCTAGTGGTCCACTAGCAAAACTTCTGCTTTCTGTTCCCATGACCTCATGCTCTTCTGGCTTAGAAGCCTTAGTTCCAGATGGCAAAAGGCTTGCACAAAGAAATACAAGATACCACTGAACTGGAAGTTAAGACTTTCCCCCTGGTTGTATTGGTGTTTTTATGCCTGTGAGTAAACAAACTTAAACAGGAGTTGTAGTCTTGGCAGTGGTAGGTGACCGAGATTATCAAAGGATACCAGACTATTACTCCAAAATGGGAGAAAGAAAACACATTTGGAGTGCAGGAGATGCCATAGGGCACCTCCTTGTATTACCATACATTGTTAAAGTCAGTGGGAAACTACAATGTCCCAAGCCAGGCAGAATGAAAAGCTTCAAGAATGAAGGTATGGGTCACCCCAACAGAGAAAGAACTGAGACCTGCTGAGGTGTTTGCTGAAGGCCCAGAGAGTACAGAGTGGATAGTAGAAAAAGGTAATTCTAAATACCAGCTACAACCCCATGGTCACCTACAGAAATGAGGTTTGTGAGAGTTCCCTTCTAATATGCTTTCTATGTAACATAATGATGATAGACTTAATATTAGTTCTTAAATATTGTTAAGTATATGTTCAAAATATGAAATGTCAGGAGTAAGCATCACCCAAAGAAAATTGCCTTCTATTTTAGGGAGGGATTTAGAGTGTTTCCATTTGTGTAAGGATAGTTATAACCTGTTAGGTGCAATTGGGGACTTGGCTTTCTATCTGGAGACTATGGTCTGGTTGTCAAATTGACAAGGGGTGGATTGTGATAGTTAACTGATTGTGTCAATTTAAGGAAGAAACCAACTACATTGGATCAGCATAGTTCTGGGAGTGACTGAGGGGACTTACTGAAGATTTGCTGGGATTTATGGATGAGAGTGACAGAAAACAATGGGCTTGGTGTCTAAATGGTGTAAAAGAGAAACTAAGAAGGAAGCCTTGCTTCTGTTTCGTTGGTGGAGCTCATCTTTACCTTCACCTTGGACATCACATCCTGGCTTCTAACACAGACTCATTAGCCTCCAGCACAGACCCTTCAGGCTTCCATCATAGACTCTTTAACCTGATATGAGCTTGCATAGGACACTACACTGAGTTGCAGGCTTTTACCTGGACCCTTCATATCTCCAGTGTGCAGACAGATCGTCTTCACTGTTCTACCCCTGACTCTGTGGGCAGCCATTGTAAGTCAGTTTTATAAATTCACATATATTTGTATATCTTGCATTAAATCTATCTCTCTACTAGGCACTGACTGATACAGTTTACAAATAGAAATTAAACTATCTTACTTGCCAAAGATTCAAAATCTCAATCCTAAATCTCAATACCATATGCACTGAAGATATAAAAAGAAAGAAGCAGAAATCTGGCATTTAATGCTAATCATATACAAACTGTTACAGTAGTGACCTTCCCAGCACCAGGAAATCTCAAAGCCACATGAAATCAATCAACACTGTACTGAGGCTGTCTTCTTAAAACTTTTCCTTTGTTTCATAGCCATCGCCATCAGATTCCTCAGATTCAAGGTTTAGTATTATTCTTCTCTCTTTCTCTCTCTCTCTCCCTCTCTCAATCTGTTGTTACCAAAGCAAATTTTGCACCAAAGAAACTTAGCTTTTAAATTTTTGTTCAGAATGTTGAAAGAAAATAGAATGGAGTAGTCTATTGATTTACAATTAACAATAATTACCATTAATACTAATTAATTTATAAACTATCATTTTTAAAATATTTACATGATTATTGGGCACCTTCTTTAGTGACTAGATAAGCCAGATGCTCAGTAGAATATAGTGGCATTCTGAGACTATATCACTTGTTAAAATTAAAAATCTATTTCTAAGGGTATGGGTAAATCCAATAAAGGTAGCACGAGTAAAAGCAGAGTCCCTTTTCCTTGAAACTTTTGGTAGATAATTGTTGCTATGGTTTGAATTTTGTCATTTCCAATACTTACGTTAAAATTTAATTGCCATTGCAGCTGTATTAAAACATGAAATCTTTAATAGATGATTAGGCCATGAAGCTTCCACGGTTATAGAAAAGATTAGTACCATTACAAAAAGGGTGAAATTGTCCCTTTTGTCTTCTTGAGATGGTGCAAGAAGAAATCTCTCACACACTCAGCCCTTCAGTGTTAGACTTCTCAGACCCCAAACTTCTGAGCCAATAAAGTCTTGCCTATGATAAGTCAAGAAATCTACGCTATTCTCTCATAGCAGTGAAAAACAGACTGGCAGCTGTCAACAACTTGACAAATGTCAAGTTCTTCCTTATCATCTAAGGTATAACGTGACTGATTCTAAAGACCTAAGCTCCTCTAAGAAGCCATCTATGTGTTTTCAGAAGGAGAATGGGTATTATACTCCTCATCATAGTCTATCAGACTTGAGCAGAAGCCTTAGCTTTCATGGTTTTCTGGGTTTCCTAGATCTTCTTGGCTGATGAAATGACCTAAACAAGATTCGTGGCTTAATTTTCCCTAGCATTAGGAAGAAAGGATGAAGGAAGAGCATGTGTGCTTGTTCTGGAAGCTTGTCCTGAAAAGTGAAGAGTGAAAGCAAATCTGTAAAAGAACATAAGTGTTATTGTAACCTTACTGCTAGCTTTTTGAAACTAACGTACTGCTTTCAAAATCATGAAAATAAGTAAACACTTGGATAAAACAATAGAAAGGTCTCCTTTAAGCATTGCTAACTTAGCTTGTTTCCTTATGTTCTTCTTACTCTGCTTTTTTTCCTCCTTAGGTGCTTCTAAATAGTCACTGAGGGCATTGATTCAAAGGATACTCATATTATGAGTGACAAAAATAATCCAGAAATCCACTGGTTTAGTACCCTTTCCTAGCATTTGAAAATTTGCTCAAAATCAGTAAAAGTCCCACATATGACATCAATATATCCTAGACAAAGCCCAGTTGGTTCTCTTTCATCTATAGCTTCTTTCCTCTATAGCAGTGGTGGCCCCTAAAAAGATTCTGGATACTTCCTGGTAGAGCACTGGCCTAGAGCAGCCCCTACCACGTTAGAAGTGGAAGGAAATGAGGTCCAGAAAGATGAAAGCAACCACCACCATCACAAAGGTTACACTTAGCAGACAAATATTTTTTCAGTTCCTCTTCATCTCTTAAATTTGTCTTCTCATCCTTAACGCACAAGCGTGCAAAATAACCTCTCGGGAGGTAAACCACACCAAATCACTAAAAACTGACTTGCTTCATCCCAAGAAATCAAAACACCTGGTTGTGAAATGCAACCCTTACAAAATTGCCATATAATCACAGAATATTTCATCATGGTCTGCTTACTGATAGTATCAGTTTTATGAGAACTGTTACATGGTAATTAAATTCTCAGATTACCATTTTTTAAAGAGTTCTCCTGTGTGCGTCAATGGCAAGAGATCCGTTTTCCAAACCTGTCTTGTTTCCTTAGTGAGTCAGTCTCTCAAAGCTTATATTGCAGTCCATTGTTTGTATTATAAAAGTAATGGATCCCCGAAGTAAGAACAGCTACATACAGTCTCTATGAAATGCCTAGCTTAAAAAGTCATTTTGAATGGTTTGCTTTCTTAAGTATTACTTAATATTAGCTATGGCTAGTTCTCTGCAAAATATAGAACGCATGGGAGAAGACTATGGCAACCATGAAACCTGGGAAAACTTGTGTATTGGAAGGGAAAACAGGGGGCTGGTGGGCAACAAAGAGAATAATCTTGAAGGAGGGGACACGCAATATAAAAGTTTGGCGCATTGCACTCTTGCAAATGTATGGCTTCATTTAGCAAACTTGGGACAGCATTTAATGTTTCCATTATTTTTACTTGAGTGTCAGCAGTCACAGCTTGGCCTGCTCCTTCAAGGCCTGACGCTGAGTCAATGCTTAGCATCCAAACCACACATAAACTAGTTTTCCCTTTGAAAGTGCTCATCTGGTGACTTAATAAAAGTATTTTAATGGCTGGAAAGAAAAAAGAAGTGTTTGCTTCATGTTTTAGATATAAAGCCACATCACAATTTTGTAAAACACTTATTGTGGGCAGCAACATTCAAAAGGGGGAATAAAGAACAGCGGGTGTTTAGGGTTGAAATTTTCCTACCTCTATAAAACGCCTAACATTATCATACCTTGAAACCAGAATGATGAATCAAGATGCCGAACAGGAATTATTATTGCACTTCTGTGTCACCAGTGGCCAGTTCTTACAGGATACTGACTACTAAATTTTTGGTGAAAGTTCATATCCTAGATTTTGTGTTCACCAGACTGTCCTGAGGTCAGGATAGTTGACTACTGACGCTGGTCAACTTACACAATTCCAGCACAACAGAGCAAGGAATTACAAGAGACTATGCCAGTGAATTCATTTAATGATTGATAATGATAATAATAATAATAGTAATAGTAACTGCAAAAATTTTTGAACATTTACTATATTTCAGCCATTAAGCTAAGCACTGCATGCAAAATATTCCTTTTTCTCACACCAAATTTTCTTTGGGTTTGCAGATATGGAAAATAAAGCTTTAGAAAGTTAAGCAAACCACCCAAGTTCACAGATCTAGTAAATCATGGAGTCAATATTAGAAGTCTCTTTCTTCCCATTTAATTCCAACTCTTTATCCTTAATCAATGCAAAATGCCACTGCCATCTCGAAAGAGAATAAATTAGACTAGATGATCTGTAGAATTCAAGTGGTCTCTTTCAATCTCTATTTTATTTTAAAGATTTAAAAAACTAACAAAACAACAATGAAGACAAAACCAAAACAACACAAAAACAACAAAAAATGATACATGACCTCAAAACAAAATGATAGAAATTAACAGTGGTTGCTACACTACATACTGTTACCTTCAACAAAGTTGCTCAGCCCACTAGATGTAAGAATGTAGGATTGATCAATCAAGCATTAATTCACATAAAAAATCCTCTCCCAAATCACCATTAGTGGAGTAATCATATACTATCTCCAGCTACCTTTGAGCACGCAGTCATGGACAGCTACCTTCCAACTTCATTTCTCAAACAACATTCAGACACTTTATACTCCAAGTGAAATTTTCATGGCTCTTATACCTACCTATCTTTATATTCACTGCCTTATCCTGTCACTTTCCACTATTACATTCTTTGCATCTCCTCATCAAATTCTAAACTATAACATTCAGACTTAATGCTCCTTCTTCTGTAAAGCTTTCTTATCAAATAGCTTTTGCTGAATGTGCATTTTCCATTTGTCAGCACAGTACGTCCCGTCATATATTGTAACCTCCTTCCCTGTGGACTCTACACACCAGGCCATAATTTTAAACTCGTCAAAACCATCTCACACCTCTGTGCACCCAGAGAGAAAGTGCCTGAGTCTTCTCTCATCCCTCACCTCTACCTCTATATTTACATCAGTCTAACTCAACTTGTAAGTCCATAACGAGCTGATTGATTATTTGTGTCTATTTCTAAAAGTCTTCTTTAAAAACCTGACATGTAATTAATAATTGTTGCATAATGGGGACTCTTTACACAAATGAAAACCAAGTGATTGCAGAAAAATGCTGCCAGAGAATAATTCTGTCTGAAAACAACAACAAAACCAATGCCATCTATGTGGAATCATGCTGATGGTACTTAACAGGATACTGCCAGTACTTCTGGAACTGTATACTCTACTTTAGTAATGGTCTTCAGCAAACATTTCACAGTGATCAAAACTAATCTCAGAACTATTTACCTAAGTTTCAAAACAGTAAGCATAACACCCATAATGATGAAGAATAGAGATTTTGTATAAACTTTAATCAAATAATGCATCATCCTTGTCACATGCTATGACAAATGTACATGCTATGACATGCTAGGTCACATGCTATGACAAGCAGAGAAGGAATAAAGGTGAGTACAGGGATTAATGGTGTGAAGGCATAGAACCCATACCTTATAAGAAGTTGCCTCTGGTCTCAGTATTCATGACAGGCCTTCAGTGGTGTCAGTCAATTTGGAAGACATCAAAATAGGACATAGATTTCCTCTTCTTTTAGAAAAGAAACAAAAACATATGGCTGCATTTTCTTGGCAGTAATTACAAGCTCTTCTCTCATTTTTGCAAAGTCCAAAGATTCCATGTCAAAATAAGAATAGTAAAGCTAACTGTAGACAATAAATGTATACAGAGTTTTGTGATTTATATGTGTTGTCTAATTGTAACATGTGCCCTTTTCTACTGAAGCTCTATATTACTTTTATTACAAAATAAACCTTTGAGAATGTTAATATTTCTATTTTCAGTCAATTCGTGGATCAGACTTGCACTATTTAATTTTATAAATTATTGCCTTGCTAATATCTTAACTGTAGTACTTGATAAGCATGAATTTTCAAGATTTTTCTTTAAAAGATAGACACATTAAACTGGCTTTCTTAAAGGTTAATTTACAACACATTGTTTTGAGGCATAACCTCACTCTTTGTTAAAGGTTTTTCAAATACATAATGTGTAAATCTCAAAAATCTGTCTCCCTTCCTATTTGAAACATCTATAACTCTCAGTCATAAAGAATTTTCTATCTCAATCCAGGGCTAATTGACCTAGTTAGTTCTACAGACCATGATTAGTATAAAAAAGACCCACAAGTTACATTGCAAATTCTCTGGTAAGTCTACATATATAGATTAGGAAAGATGGGAAATGGTGCAGAAAAAGACAAAAAGAAAATATGTAAGTGATTAAAAAACAAAGGGGAGCACATGATAAAAATTATGACAATAAGTCACAGGAAAAACAACACCTCAGAGGACATGTAAATTCCAAATACAAGAAGACATAGTTATGGGACCCTCCCATCAGTAAAGAAAATGTTGTCATTAGAGCTACATTTAAAATGCAACATATCACTGTATAACCTTCAAAAACTTCAACCTAGAGAACAAAACACACAAAAGCACTCTGATGTCACCTCTGACCCAAGGGTTATGTGGGTTGGAACCAGGGCTAGCTTGTGGCCATAGTCAACTGTACGTTTTCTTGGTTGTCTCAGAAAGCCCAGTGATGATTCAGTCTTCTAAAAGATTCTTACCTTTCACACTGATAACCTTCAATTTCCCTGTTTTCTTACTACTATTAGCCTTATGATTATAAATTATAAATCACACTCATCAAATCTAGTTTAATTGAAATATTGTGCCTTTCTACTCAAAATTCTAAAGAACTTGCTGCACCATTCAAATCATTACAAATGTAATTTTGGTAGATTTCTTATTCAAAGTGTACGAAAACGTCCAAAATAGATTTGCTCAGGTGTAAAGGACAAAACAAATTGTAGGAACACTAGTATTTAGTCCTGTGGTTCTCAAAAATTTTAATAATTTATAATCACTGAAAGTGCATTTAAAAAAATTGGCTTCTGGACCTCCAACCTCAGACCCTTTATATTGTATACTCTGGATGCTAAATTCCAGCAACAGTATTCTTTAAAATATCCTGAAGTTATGATAATACACAGTCAGGGTAGATTGCTACTGGGGTCATCTATATACTTTGTAAGTAGGCAATGGAGTGGTGGAAAGAAATTCTCCCAAAGATGAGAATTGAAAGTTGGATGCACAAGTGATACTTGTGTAGTCTGAAGCAAGTGAATCTGCTTCCCCATGTTTCAATTTCCTTTTTCTTAAAATGGAGGACAAACAGTTTCCCCTGGAGACTGCAGGACTCTCTGAGATTATTGAGGATCAGATTCCAGCATCACTGGCAGGTGCTGAGCATGTAAAAAAAACTAGGACTGTTGACAATTCCCTTCTCCTATTACCATTAATCTGATATAAACCTTCATTATGTAAATTTTTCCTTCACTCCATTTTACATAATATTACTTTCATAAAGAGAAAATGCTGCTATTAATGTCTAAGGATACTGTAAAATTTGCAAATATCTTCATTATAGTGTCATTTTAACACACTTATTAACAATAATATAAATATATATATGATTATTGATCATATTTCAGCAAAATACTCTTAAAATGGTTGTCCTCACATTAAAATGAATCTCTTGTAACCATACTTATTCTTTCATGTAAAGTGCACTTATGAAATCAGAATATTGGAATTCTTAATCTCCTAATTTTTTATCTGAAACTGTTGAGAAGAACAACAAAAAAACTGTAAAGTTATATGCTCATATTGAGTGAGTACTGTGGCCACAGATCGATAATTTATGTTCTTACCAAAATTCAGGCATTGACACAGTCAACATTTTGCACTTTTTTTCCCCAATCAGGATTGGACTCAGCTCATATTTCTCAAGCAATTTAACCATACAGTGGTACCCCATGTGCCCTGTGGACCGTTACCTCACTACCAGTTTCCATAACTAAAAACAGGAAGTATAGGACCATCTTTTGCATCATTGAAGGCATCCAGTAGCAAACTTTGTTCTCATATAGCCAAGGAAAGCATTTCTAGTTCTATAATATATTCTACTTATAAGAAGACATGGCAATAAGGAGGTTGGGCAAGAATTGACTCTGACTTCTAAAGCACTTCAATATCAGCACCCTCATTCTTAAAATCAATGAATTTCAACAGTTTTATCAGTATATGTAGCCCTTGAAGATCAATTTGTCAGCAATCAATTGACACTTTTTTGATTGATTCAGGCAGACATCATGAATCAGCAAAGTGAAACTCTACTAGTGCCTTTGATACTACTGGCTGGCATCAGGTAATGCTGGACACTGCTGATTGGCACTGACAACTGCTAGTCTCTGCCCTTGCTGACCACTACCAGGAAGCCTTAGTTTGTGCTGGGTGCCATCACAGCACTCTGCTGATTGCTGCTTTTTGTTGTTGATCTTTGCTGGCTACTGGTCTCTAAGCTCTGCAGGGCTAACAGCCTCAGTGTTTATTTTATTTATTTATTTTTTTTATTTTTTTTTTTTTTGGTTTTTCTCCGGTACCGGGAACCGAACTCACGACTTTGCGCTTGCTAGGCAGGCGCTTTGCCGCTGAGCTAAATCCCCAGCCCCATGCCTCAGTGTTTATTGCTCTTTCAGTTAAATCGACACTCTATCCACACTACTCAACATAAATTGCCCATGTAGATTTACAGGGTAACCAGAAGGAAACATTATTTGAACAAGATGTGTGGGACAAAACAGGGGTATCAGTACACCATAGGGATCCCTTCTATAAGTGTACAGGTGGTGGGTGCTGTTTATGGAATAGGGGCGGGCTTGTAATTGGTCCCAATTTGAGCCATGAGCCAGCAGATTGATCCAAATTCAATTTTACTTCTTAGTTTAAATTCCAGCCTGCTGCAATCACAGAAGACCTCATTCCCAGAGGGTGCAGGGTATCTAGAATAGCTATAGCTGTCCTGACAGCTGGTCTGCAGAAGACAAGTTATTGGATTGACACCTGTTGTATCTCTGCAGAAAAAATGGTGAGGCTTAAATCGAATAATTTTCATGAGGGCTAGCTGTGTTGATCACAGACTACTGAAGGGTGAGGAAGTCAGGAATATTAATAATGTGGCCTCTGCCACAGTGGGAGTGATTTTACTCCAGTTTCTGGAAGCTACAGTTTCTGGAGCAGCTGGTACAAGGGAGGAATGCCATGGCTGACCACTGAGCTACACTGCCTGGTGGAGTGGCTTAGAAAGTGGTCACTAAATAACCCAGGAGATACGAAGGCAACCCAGGAGACACGATGTCTCAGTACATCCTCAGGGGCAGGGAACAAGCAGGTGCAAAGCGAAGGATAGCATGGCAGCCCTTGGCCAAACCATCAGAGAAAAGGGAAGTCAGGCTCATCTCCTCTGTCTCACAATGTGGGAATATTCTATGCAACTACCAAAGGTAATTTGATCAAAGTAATCAAAACTAACTGAGATTTTTAAAGGATTTCAAAAATTAAAATGTCTGGTGCTCATTTATGCGTATATTTATGTATTCAATTTTCTATTCTATCATTACTCATTAAGCAAACAATTAAGTCTTCATTATATGCTGGATAATGCATGATCTATTAGAGATGAAAAGATAAATAAGACATAAACTGTGCCTAAAGCTCTAGAGCAGCATTCCTCAGTCTCAGCACTATGACCTATGGAGCCTGGTAGTTCTCTGTCATAGGAGCTGTTCTGTGTGTTATGGGATGCTTAGCATCTCATCTCTGACCTGTACCCACTATGTACCACTAGTACCCCCTCACCTGCCACTCAGAGTTATGACAATGAGAAATATCTCTAAATGCTCCTTCCAGTTGAGGGATACATATCAGAAAGGAAGACAGACATTTTAAAAGTACAATAAATGACATAAAGTCAAAGAAAAATAAATAAGATAAAAGTAAAACCAAAGATCAGAGAAGTGTCTGGAAAGGCTTTAAGCACTGAAAAGCACAAGCATTTATCACAGACCTTTGGGAGTGAATTTACTTGCCATTTCTAATGAAACACAATGCAAAAGGCATCACGTGAGGTCTCTTCTTAGAGCCCCAAAGGAGACTTTCTCACTTGGTTTCCTTCCCACCCTTCCCTGGGTTGAAAGGCAAAACTGTCAGCTTCATTTGAAGCTTCAGTGAAACTACTTTAATGATGTGCTCCTTCCCTTGAGCCCAGTGAGCTGTCAGGTCCTTGTAGAATGTTGAAAGCATGATTGACCAGAGGCAAGCTCTGGGTAACACTCAGGAGGCTCACTCTGCAGTCCTGTGGCACGTGGCTGGTTGAGAGGTCATGATATGCCATGTGGAAGCTTCCAAAGGCAGGAAAATATAGAAATAGTGAGACCACAGTGGGGACTATAATAGTATTAGCTGAGGCTCCAAGGGGTCTCTCACAAGACAAGGACCACGATAGTCTGAAGTCAGCAACAAAAAAACATAGTGTCTCACACTGAGGAACAGGGAGTAGAAAGGACATCTCAAAGACATGTGTAAGCCTACAAAAACTAATTACACAATAAGTGTAGAAAGAAAACACAAAATAACATTAGAACCATGCTAGAATTCCTCATTAGAGGTGGGATTTTTAGGCAAATTGCATCAGTTGCAGAAAATAAATAGGCTCCATAGTCATTGTGCATCTGTATCTTTCAGTGATGACTTCCTATCCTGCTGCACAGTAACTTCAAGATTAGAAACAAAAAGTTCTACAATAGCAAAGAGCAAAATGTTCTAAACAAGTTTGAATACTTGGGGAGGATCTGGACAAAAATGCTTTGGAATGGCTATTGCAAGACAAATGGAAAATAGCCTGCAGAAAGGTAGAGAGGACATAGAAAAGAACGTCCCAGCAAAGAGGACAAATAAAACAAGCTTCAAATGTGAAAAAGAATCAGAGGAGTCAGAGAACTGGAATATGCAATGCATGTTGAATCTTTCTAAGATAAAATGGGATATGACAGTACTTATTCAACATGTATAATGTTCCAGGCAACATTCTAAATGCTTTTCAGGCATTATCTTGATTAATTTTCACAACAACTCAAAACAGCAGGCAGTTAGATGCCCCCATTTTATCTATTTTTATCATCTTTTGCATCATGATTAGTTTGTGTTTCAAGAATGGAAAAGGTACGAAAAATGAGTGAATGAAGGAAGAAGAACCAATTAGGAAATTATTCCAGCAGAATAGAACAAATTTAAATATTGAACTCTACCGTTAGATATTGGAAAAGAAAAGAAGGGTTAGACTGATGAGGTTTTTCAGTGGCAGGGTGGAAATGATTGGATGCAACCAATTGGTTTTTAGGGTTAAAAAGGGAGAGGTCAAGATCTTTTTCTTTTTTTTATTTTAAAGATAAAAGGAGGGAAACATTAACAGACATACAACATTTTACAACATATCACAAGCACAATACAGACAACAATACAGAGTTACAAACAAAGTGGTAGGGAATTAACAATGGTGGTTGTATTACATATTGATATCTTCAAAGTGGCTCTTGATCACAGAGAAAAAGTGACAAAGGGCTGCCGCTGAAATGGGTCAACTCAAGCGAGAGAATGGGCTTGAGGAATAAACGCACAGATGCAGAAAAGATAAGCAGTGGTGTGAGGAGTGAGTATTTCCATTGCTCAGGTTGAGCAAATGGCAGGTTCCTTGAAATGGGGACCCAAGCATTGTAGTGAGTGATGACAAAGGACATATGTTTAGATGACTTTCAGCTCAGGATCATATTTGGAGTCCCATGAATAACACTGATGGTTAAAAGAACAGAGAGCAACTTAAAACCACTACTAAGAGTGATGACTAAAATCAAACCCACAGTAGAAATCCACAAATTCAAACTATTTTGCTTTTTGTTCTAACATTAACAACTACAACAGAAAATCAACTTTGCTTTCTGACTCCAAAGGTACCAGGAAGAGTGACCATAATCTAAAAACTGCTCCTCTGCTATAAGCTTCCCTGACAAAAGCATCTCCAAGCCTCATTCTCTGTCTTTACTCCAAGCATGTCCTATGTTCATGTTATTCTGTGATCATACCCAGGGATCAAGCCTCTTAACTACTTCTCAGACTATGTGTCACATCAGGTAATGGCTTTAGGAAGGAAGGCAATATGGGTGTTTTAGCACTGTTGGGATAGGTAGTAAAGTCATTGCCTTCCATTCATGGACATGGGGCCTTTCATTTTGCTATCATTAAATGGGTTCAAATTTATTTGTTGAAATGTGCCAACTTTACTCTGTCCTAAAAAAAATACCAAATATTTATATATTCAAAGGAATATAACATGTGCATAAAACACTGCATTTCCCTCACTATCTGTCTTTGATTCATTAAATTCTGACCATTTATAATTACCCTGTTCCATATCTCCAACTGTTCAACCCATCTTTCAGCATTCAAGCCCCAGGACCCCTATAGAAAGTTGCTAACCATTCTGTGCCCCTAACACTGTATGTGAACATTAAAACACTCATTGTGTTCTTCCACATTTTAGCAGTTAGGTTGTAAGTGTGTGTATGTGTGTGTTTCTGTGTGTGCATAGAACTGTGATTGGAGTTATTGAAACAGACATTTGGTTATGTAAATAACAACAAACAGAAGAGTTCTATGAAAGCACAAGCCACAAAATATTCCCCAACCCCATCATCTCATATTGAAAAATAACATTTCACTAGGAAAATCCCCACTTGCAAATAAAAACAATGCAATTAGCCTCCAATTTTATTTCCTTATGGGTGATACAGTTCTTCTCCTTTCTGCACAGTGCAAGACATTGTCTTCAATGGACATTTGCATAATGGATTGGAAAGTATATAATCCAAACATCTGGATTCTTCCATGAATGGCTCATTAGCCCTTGCTGCAAAAGCCAATATGAGCTCCATGCTGATGCAATTAAATGTGACTGGAAAAAATATATGCCTGTCACATTTTTAGTTATGCACATGTATATATTTGGCATACGATTCATTATAGTCAGAGGAATTTAAGAAAGAAAAGCTTTCTACAGCCGTGTCTGTTAATCATCATTCTGCTACTTCCTGGAAGCTGGGGAAAAGTGAGAAGGACTGGGCGGCTGGCCATGTCACCGTATTGCCATTGTGAGAGCATATCCAATGCATAAGTAAATTCAGTCAAGTATCAGGACTTAAAAGTCTGTTCTTTACGATATTCAAAATGCACTTTAATTTGAAATTGTGTAAAATTGAGTAAAGAAGGAGTTTTATCCAATTTTTTCTTAATGTACCAGAAGACAAAAATAGGTGACTGCTTACAATTCTCTTGCTTTCATCACTCTTTACTGTAAACCACCCAAAAACTGTGTGGCCCACACGGAATCAGAAGGAGAACGTAGCACGTTAGCATCGCAGCACTGGAGAAGCCAGCCTGAAATGAGATGCAATAGCAAGAGAATTGAGACAAAAAGCAGACTCACTCTTTCACTTTCACTCTTACAGCTATAGCTCTGGCCTTCATATGCTGATGCCAAAATAGTCCACACAGAAGTTGGGATGACCTTTCCCTTTCAGGAATCTCAGCACATCAAAACCTTGGAGAAGGGAGGGCACCCTTCATCTGTCTTTTAACAACTGGTGCAAAGGGAGAAGATAATCACTTCGTTCCCTCGATTTGGTCTGTGTTTTTACTTTGGGATATGTTGAGTTATAAAATATCTGATGCTTTTTACCTGAAGTCTCTCATCTGTATTACAAACTAAGTAAATATTAGATTCCAGGTGGTATGGTGTCTTTGATCTAGGTTTTCCAAACTGTTTTACAGGAAAATAAATAGGCATGTTGTCTTTGATCAGATTTTCCCAATTGAGATCTATGTAGCAGGCTTATGTGTGTATCTTCTCACAAGCATTCAAGAGAGTGATGGAAACAGGATTTGCCAAGGTAAGTTGGACTGTGGTCACTATTACCCCAAAGGCTTCAGACAGTCCCATAGAAAGCATGTAGAACTCTGAATTTATGGTGTCCCATTAGAGATGTCCTAAAGTGCGACATCAGGCCATGTCTTTGAACTTCCAACTGACACTCGTTTTCTTCTGCCAGCAAGGAAATATGATGCTGAGGGAGGGAGGGTCCTACCACCAATGGCAATTCCTAGAGAGAGACTGAGCTAGTACCATCCTCAGCCAACATATTCAGGGTTAGAAAATGAGTACAGTAGTTCTGAAATGGATAATCTAGGTGACACAAAAGAGCAAATACTACAGTCCACCCTTATTTAAGATGCTTGGTTCTCCTTGTTTCTTGTAAGAAATTCTCTTTTGGGAACATCTTTTTAGCATTCTAGCTGTTCTAATTTTCTAATGAAATTTATAATGGATGAACTACAACCCTCTCTGCTAAAACTGGTCCCAACCTGCAAGCGATAATCATCAGTGTCTGCCTTTACTTCTCATTCTAGCTCTGCACTCTCTCTGTTTGTACCACTGTTGGTCTTGGTCCCTCATCTCTGAAGGTGTCAGAGCTCCTAGCCAACATGCAATTTTTGGAACACAGCGGTTGTGCTTGACCGTTACCATCCCACACAGTAGGGAGAGGAGTGCCAAGAAACACCTAGTGATTTACTGGTATCAAGTATGTTTTCCAAATAACAATCCTTTCTGTCCCCAATAATTGGAGTCACCACCCTGCCATTATCCCTTCTTTTCTTGCCTGCTCATCTTTCAGTATATGCAGCCTGAAATGATGACTTAACTGTACCACTTAAAAAGCCAACATGATGTTCATGGTTGTCCCTGGTTAAAGCATTTCCTTCTGAAAATAGGGACCTCTAGACCTATAAAATTTAAAATTAAAAATAAAGGAAACTAAAATCCTTCCAAGTGAGTTACGAGAGTTGTGGTAAATTGGGTCACTACTCCTCTTGATTCTCAGACTCATATATTTCACCTACTGGGGAAAAACATTATATAATGATCATTGACCTAGGGACTTTAACACATCTTAAAGGGTGGAACCCAATCTTTGCAAAGCATCAGCACCAAGTAGGCATAACAGTTACACCACAGAATGTAGTGGTGTACTTTCCTTCACTCCAGAAGGTTCTGTGATAGTTTATCCATTCCAGTTATACAATTGGAGACACTTCGCAATAACTCCTGTTTGATTCTGAGGAATCAGTAGAGTCACTGGATAACTAACCTGAGCTAATGTTCCATCTATTACTCACCTTGCATATCAGCCTACACTTACCACGACATATAATTGTTATTTAGTACCTGAGTATGAAGATCAACTCAAACCCTATAGCCAGTTGTCCTAGAAATGCCTGTGTATCCCCTCTCCTTAGCACATACTACTCAAATATTGTTCACATAACCTTTTGGTGTAGAACTTGTAAGATCATTGCCGTATAAACTATTCATACCGCAGTATCTTTTTTTCTTTATTAGTGCATATAAATAACAGTAAACACTGGTTTTATGGTGACATTTTCATACTTATACCCACACCCATCCCCCTCCCTTACACCCTTCCATTCACTCATGTTCTACAATAGTCTCTCTTCTACTATATTATTGTCTTCATTTGACCCTGGGGAGCAGGGTAGAAGTCCAGAAGCCATGAATCAGATAAAAAGGAAAAGTCAGTATGAGGTTGCATTGCTGAGATGGCCAATGGACACAACTGGCTCTACCCAAACCAACAGGACCTAGAGGCATTGTGGACCTGTCCCAGAGCAGGAAAGAGGCCCAAGGAGGGATACTGTCAGGTCTTGCTCCACTTGTGCTGCTGTAACAACCATCACAGATTTACTCTATGGATACTGGAAAATTCAGTGTCTGGCGAGGGCCTCCCACTAACTCATAGATGGCTCTTTCTTTTTGCATCTTCCCTTGGAGGAAGAGATGAGGCAGCTCATTATGGTCTTTTGTGAGAATCTTAATTTAATTGGAAGATTCCACCTGATGACCTAGTGATAACATAAAGGTGGTGAAAATTCAGGTCTTCTTAGACAGTGCCTACAATAATTTTGAGGATTAGAATGGCATCCAAGAACTATATAGATCAGGGCTCCTCTGTATACATTTTCTAAAGGAAAAGATGATGGTTTTCCTCTTTGTGATTAGAAACTACACCTTTATTCTTAAATCATATTTTTTATTCACTAGAGTAGTGTTTTTACTCAGCTTTTTCACCTCAGCCTGCTCTTGGGGGAGGGTAATCTGGGGATTGGACACAGGCCTTTACATGGAGCTATATATATCAACCTCTTTTGTGTTCATTTTTCTCTTGAGACAAGGTCTAAGTTCTTCTGTTGCACAGTCCTACCTCAGCCTCCCAGAGTGCTGGGATTATAGGCAGGGACCACCTCAGCCAGCTCGGCCCTTTCTTATATAAGAGAAGCTATGCAACTTAAGCCTGGAGAAGACAGAATGTGGAGCTAGATTTCTGGAGTGAGTAACCTTGATGTAACTTGAGCAAATTATCCAACTCTTTCATGTTTCTATTTCCTCCTCTATGATACAAAAGTATAACAGATAGATTGCAAAGTGTTGTTAATGAAGATCAAATGTTTTAATGACTTAAAATGTTTACATAAGTGTCCGGCACATGGAGTCTATGGACCTTAGTCATTACTTATTTAAATTTCACTGCTGCTATCCTTTAGCTTAAGGTTAGTTACAGAATGCTACTTTCAATAAAATATATATTTGATTTGCTCATACTAGGATAAAAAGTAATAGAATCTATTGAGTCTTGGCAATCTGTGCTCCAAAATTGTCTGTAGATTTATTTTTTATGAAGGCATGGAAGGCAATTTCCAAATAGGAATTTACTGAGGGCAGTAGATTGCCTGCTTTATCTCTACTCTCCATTCTTGATCTTACAACTCATCTTCAGTACATGTACTCCCAGGTTTTGAAGTGTCCTGAGCACAAGTTGGTGTTGTAATTCTTTGAACATACTGTGCTTTCCTCTGCTTCAAGAGTCTCACAAGTTACTCCATTTGTCCACAAAACTATGCTTCAGTTCTTGGGCCAATGATACTCATTCTTCCAACTCGGATTTGTCCTCCACTGAGGCACCTTCTGGGGTCTCCCAAATCAGAACCGGATTATTTTTTCTGTGCTCCCAAAGCATCCTTATTCCCACCTCCCTTTGCCGTGGTGTTTACCACCCAGTGTTATAGTAACCTATCCATCTCTGTTTCCCTCATTAAATTAAATTTTACAATGATTGCTTCATTTCCATCACTCAATATAGAACCTGTAACAAAGTGAAGTTTTGGGGGTTTTCTGGGGGAGCACCAGGAATCGAACTCAGGACCTTGCACTTATCAGGCAGGCACTGCAGCACTGAGCTACATCCCCAGCCCAACAAAGCAAAGTTTTAATAAGTGATAGTAGAATAAACAGATGACAGAAAGATTAAGCATATAAATAAATGTATGCTCAAACAGGGGCATCAGAAGGCAGTAGATGACTGAGTTACACACATACACACACATGCACACACACATGTGTGACATGCTTGAGCATCAGATTGGTATTCTCCTTTCTGTCCTCCCCTCCTACCTTCCTTAGTCTTCAGATGAATTAAACTCTTCCTGGAATGTAATGGCAGTGTGTGTGTGTGTGTGTGTGTGTGTGTGTGTGTGTCTGTGTGTGTGTTCCCACTTCACTGATGTGACACTTATGCAGGGCTTCCACTGGCTTTCGACCTTTGGCTGAGGCCAAGGATCAGAGTCCTAGCTCCCTTCTCCTTCCTAACAAGCAGAATTTTTCTCTCCCTGTGGTTGTAATCAGACCTCAACTCCAGTCTTCAAACTGGGTTCTCCACCTCTTCCTGTTCCATGGAGGACAGAGGGCAGAGACTCAGATCTATGGATAGAAGTCTCTTCGTTCTAATGAGTGGAGTTTTTCTTTGTTATCACTAAAGACAAAGCCACCCATTCCTCTTTGACATGTCAATAACCCCCTCCATGGAAGTGATCTCAATTCCATATGGCCTGCTTAGCCCCTTGATATGAAAGTATAAAACTGCTACATAGATAATTCCTTGAATCAGGGCCATTCTTCTGGGGAAACAAAAGGGTCCTTAACTGAAGTGCTATTTCCCTTAATTATTGCAATAGATTTTAAACCCAAGTCATTTTTTCAGTATATATGAACACAGAGTTTGTTTCAAAGCAAACAGAGAAATTTTATGGTCTCCATCATTTCTTAGTGCACTGCTTCTTAGTCTGAATCTGAGGGTCCTTCTGATGGAAGAATCTCTAGATGTGGTTCCAGTCACTATGTATCTCCAGCTGGCTCCCAAATCCACCTACCTGAGGGGATAAAACCCGGGCAGTATTTCCAAAAGTGTCATCTTTGCACCACTTGGGTCATTAGTGTCAGGCAATGTGTGTCCATGATTCAAAGTAATTTACCAGATTATCTTGGAATGAGGTCCCTGAATGACATTTTCAATACACCAGTGATTATTGTGCACCCTCTGTGTTGAGGTGCACAAGCTTGACACTTTTAAATGCATTTTAAAGAAAAGAAACTTCAGATCACAAAGTAATGAGCCGGTTATATGCACTTCAGTTGAGGACCCTTTTGTTTCCCCAGAAGAATGGCCCTGATTCAAGGAATTATCTATGTAGCAGTTTTATACTTTCATATCAAGGGGCTAAGCAGGCCATATGGAATTGAGATCACTTCAACGGAGGGGGTTATTGACTCTGGCATCTGACATCAATTTAAACCTGAATTCAGAATTTATGAGCTGCTTGAAGATATGTCTTCAACTTCTAGGAACTGAATGTTCTCATGGTAGCAAATGCAGTTGAAAGCCTATAGGGACTTCACAGATTTGCTAGCACAGGCCGTGGACATGCATGATTACCTGACATGCTGGAGAACATGAGATTATTGCTGACTCTGAAGAATTCAATGTTGAAGAATGTAGTTATAGACTGTATTTGAGTAGAATCCAGAATTAATAAATTGGCGAGCAATGCTCTACACCCAGGGTACTGAATAAAAATAATGGTAAGCAGACATTTATTTCCTGAGAAATAAAATGTTTAAGCAACCTCAGAGCAGTTTTCTTCAAAAACAAGCCATTGTTGTCTTATAAATACAATTTTCTTATTAGTAGAAACCATATTTATTTTTTGATATACATTATTTTCATACTATGCTGAAATTTCTCTGGAGTTAAATATATATATAATTTCTTTCTGTCTTTCTGAATGGCATATGAGCTTGTATTGTGACCAAATATGATGATGAAGATCTCTAAATGCAATCCTTTGAGTAGATGTTGGCTCTCAAGTTTTGGATGAAAGTTTTAAGGTCTTGCTTCATGATAAGTAAAGGTAGGTGTTTCCCTCTTTTCCTAATATACAGTTGAACAAAGGGACCCAGTCATCTCCTGGTAGCACAAAAGTCTTCATTCTAAGTGAGCTGTTGTGAAAGTCTGCTAAGACTTGAGTCAGGAGAAGCAGCACTCATTTCATTCATGCCAAAGACCTCTAAACAGGTGAGCGATTGAATCAATCTGTCTAAAGAAATCCAGATGGGAATTCCACATGAATATTCAAAGGCGGATATTACAATACTGTATAAAAGAGACACAAATTAAAACTGTATTTTTAAATAAATATAAAACAAGTATCACATATTTCACAGACCTAGATATTGATATAAATATAACTCTATTCTTTCAAAAAGGCATTTAACTAAATACTGAGTAGTGAAAACTTGAAAAAAAGCTGTATAATGTTGAAAGAAATTCTGGCTTTCTGGATTTTAATTTAGACACTTTTTTTTTTGCTTTTAAAATATATAACATTTTTTCCTTTTTTATGAGTGCACATTTGCAGTAGATAAAGAGTGCAGGGGCTGGGGGTTTAGCTCAGCGGCAAAAGCGCCTGCCTGGCACGCGCAAGGTCGTGAGTTCGGTTCCCGGTACTGGAGAAAAACCAAAAAAAAAAAAAAAAAAGAATACATACATGGTGGGTAGTTGGTCATGTTCGTGACACATCTTAATTCTTTTTACGTCCCATCCCCCATCTCCCAACATCTCTTTTGGTCCTCTTCCCATTTGCAAAAGATTTATCTCCCTGTTTCCTATTATCTCTCTTTTATTTTGCTCTTTAATCTATTTAACCTTTGAGTTTTTCATGTAAGAGTAACTATACAATATTTAAGCATGTGGGTCTGACTTATTTCACTTGACACTGTGGATTCAAGGTGCATTCATTTTCTGACAAATCACTCAATATCTTTCTTACTATCAGAGTGGTACTCCATGCTACACAAATACCACAGTTCTTTTATTTGTTTTTTTTTTTTTTTTTTTTGGTTTTTCTCTGGTACCGGGAACCGAACTCACGACCTTGCGCTTGCCGGGCAGGCGCTTTGCCGCTGAGCTAAATCCCCAGGCCCACAGTTCTTTTATACATTAATTCTTTTTCTTTTTTCCAGTGAACATTGATTAACTGTTTACATAAGCCTAATGCCACATATAATGTCAGTGATTAAAATAATAATAATAGAGTGCCATCTTTGCCTCTCCTAAATTCATGCTCAATAGGGAAATGCAGTCACATTAACAAATAATTGCAAAGCATTGTGGATTTTCATGATGCAGGAATGATCTTTCACATGAAGTCATACATGGACATGTCAAAAAGATAACAGTGCCTGTGTGAACATGAAGGCAGAAGTGAGCAGACACTTACATGGGGGAAGCAGAAGTGCAAAGTCAGGACTGACTGAGCAAACTGTGTATTCAGGTACTGAGTACTGGCTAGAAAACCCATAGCATGGCATAGAACAAAGGAAAAACTGTTAGGAAATAAAGTCAACAACTCATGAAAAATATCAACACGACCCTTCATTCCAATAAGCTATTCACATGGACAATTTTCTAGAGGAATAACTTCAAATTTCTCAATAAAAGTGGGAAATATAAAACTTTCCGGGAAAAATAAGAAATCTTTGTTGTAAAAGAGCACAGTCTTATGACCACATACCAACGTGAGACTTAAAATGCCACTTTCCAGAATCATAAACATTGCTTTTTGAAGTCAGGGGCAGCTGTAACCGTTCATAATTACAAAGAAACTGAACAAAGAGAAGATAAACTAGGTCAGCAATGTAGGACAGTGAGCATCTGATCCTACTGAGACTGTTTTAAAATTCTGAAGACTAATTTTTCCAATGTGTGAGAGAAGACTGGCTTGTTCGCTAATCTTAGTGCAAAAGCAAAATAAAAATAAATGTAAACTTTTGGAACTAAAATGATATTTGGATAGTGGGCCATGTCAGTAGGCGTGGTTGGCCTTCTTTGTTCTGTCCTTAGTATCATATAGCATGTCACTGTTCAAGGACATTATGTGATGATGATGATGATGATGATGATGACTGTGATAATCTTATCCTAAAGCAGGTACATAAAATGTGCTTTTCCACTCTTTTACCCCATTTTCCTCACCCATCCTACCTTAAGACACTATGATTGCAAAAGAAAATTTTAAAGAAGCACTCTCAAAGCTAACTGAAGAGCAGTATATTATATTTCTTAGGAAAGGGACATTGGCCTGGAGATATAGCTCAGCTGCACAAGTGCCGGCCTGGCAAGCACAAGGTCCTGAGTTCAATTCCCAGTACCTAACAAAAAGGAAAAAATAAAAGGGAAATTTATTGAAGTAGAAGAGAGATGTTCAAAAGAGAGTGAGATTTTTTAATCTTTCTCTTCCAAAATATATTCTCATTTTGACATTTTCAACTTTTGTACTATGTGTTCCCAGAATATCTATCATTTTTAATGATCTTGATTACCATGACCATATGCTAGTCTTATGCAACGTGCTGTCCTAACTTTGAGAACATCACATTTAAGTATGAAAATATTAACCCTAATGTGACATGAAAAATGAAATGAAACTGTATGTTCTTGGATAACACTTAGAGGACTTTTAGCATCTGTGTGTGCTGTTTTCCTCCCCCTACACAGACAGTTATCATCTGTTAGTGTTGAGTGTTAAAGTTGAGCAATAAAAAATACATTACCTAGGAGGAAATAAATTACAGTGACCTTTTAAGTAATCATTCCCAAAAATAATTGATTTAGCTGTTACTATTGCTTTGGTCTGGAAACCCTAAAACAGTTATGAGAAATCTGCAGAAACATAATTCTATGCCTTGACTCATCAAAGATCTCACGTTAAAAGTCCACCATTGTGTAATTTGCTCTAAGACTGAAGCCATTTCTCCAATAATAATACTGTATCAAAAATTTTTATGATCTAAGATCTTTAAGTGTCCATATCGTGACAAAGAAATTTTCTAGCTAATATTGCCAATTCATAATTTTGCCAGATCATGTTATACTAACCATCCCATTGAAGATAAATTGAAGATCAAACTCTACAATTTTAAGGCATTAATAGCTACTGAGTCAGACAACGTTTGAAAAATTTGGGCCCGTGTAAAGGAAAGGACAAAAGTTTGAGCTCACAATTTAGTTTCTCTACCGTCTTACTGACATTTGCCATATCTTAAGTGAGCCAAGAGACAAAAAATCTAAGCTACTCTGGGACACCCATAAAATGTTAACCTTTCCGTGACATGTGACAACAATAACAAGAGGCTTCAACCTCTATTAGGACCCTGGAAAGGCCTCTACTCAAGAAGTAAATGCAAACCAGAAGGAGGCCACCTTTTCTAAAACTAAAATTCAGTTTCAAACCAGCCTAGGCTCACCCTGACTTAAGGCAGTTTTTGTTACTCTTTCTTCCAAAGGAAACAGTAAATTTTCTTTGAAGAAAAACATTACTAGCCAGAATCTCAGATTATCTCTATACCATTTTATACAAAATATCTGGCATTCAATAAGAAATTATGAGGCATACAAAGAAAATTGATAAAAGGATTAAAATGAAATGGAAATCAGATCAAATGGGATCCAAAAATCAATTCTTACAAGCAGACTTTATAGTACTTATGATTATTCTGTTTAATAAAACTAAAGGGCAATGCAGAATTTAATTCGTCCCAAAATAAAATTTATCACAAAGGCTTCATCCTAAAAAGTAGTACTAGAAAACAAAAGACTGGTCTAGTACTAGTCTTAGAAAATGTAATAATTGAACATAATCTATCAGACTGGTTGAGCACTAGACCGTCTAGAGTAGAAGATTAGTGAGTTACATGACAGTAAAGAGAAATAGAAGCCAAAATATTGCGTGCTATTATGTAAGGACAATTTTGTATTCTCAGGAGGAGAAATATAGTGGCTAAATGGAAGTACTTTCTGATGCGCTGGTATTGCTCTATTATTTGAAGTGAATAGTGATTATGAAGTAATATCCACAATGTGAAAATTCATGAAATTGTACACGTAAAATTTATGAACATTGTAATTTGGTATGGTGTTGTAAGCTTTCTGTTATTGTAGCAAATGTCCGAGACAATCAGTTTGCAAGGAGAAGTTTTGTTTGCCTCATGGAACCATTGCTTTTAGGAACCTCGTAGAGGTCACGTCATATCACAGCGGGAGTGTATTGTCTAGGAAAGCATTTCACCTCACAGTGGTATGAAAAAAAAAAGAGGAAGAGGAAGATACCAGCATCCCACAAGCCCCTCAAGAGCATGACCTCAACAACCTAAAACCTCTTACTAGGCACCACCTCTTAAAGTTCCACCACTTTCCAGTACTGCCACACTGAGGACCAGGTTTTTAACTGGGGAACGTTCCAGATCCAAAAGCTAGCATTCATCCCTTGACCTCTAAAATCTAGTCCATCCCAAGATTCCCTCGGCATTCTCAAACATCAAAGTGCAAAATCTCCTTCAAAATTCAAGGTAAACAGCTGTGAGGCTCTGTAAAATTATTTTAAAAGTCGTAAAGTTCCAAGACAGGATAGCACAGGGTAAGCTTCCCCATTCCAAAAAGGAGGAACAGGGAAAGCAAATAGGGACTGGACCAAAGCAAGACCAACACCTAGAAGGGCATTAACTAAGTGTTAATTCTCATGGACAGCACTATGGGCACACCTTGGTGGGATGTGGGCTTTCAGAGTCTTGGGCATTCCTGCTTCTACAGCTTTACTGGTTGTAGCCACATGGCCTCCCTTGGGCTGGCTTTACGTAGACTACAGTTATCCTTGGTAGGCATTCCACGTTCTAGGAATCTTTGACTTTCTGCAGTTTCCACTGCATTTTCAGCTTTATTCTCTCAGCTTTATGCTTCATTTCCTCTGGGTTTACTTGCAGGGATACCAGCCATGCCACACCTTCCTAACCCTCTTTGTTTTTCTCTGAAATCTGATGAAGGCTTTCATGACCACATAACTCTTACATTCTGCATACCTGCAAAACCAGCATCATGTAGATGTTTTCAAAGTCTATCACTGGCACAAGCTGTACCTTGGCCCACTTGAATTACAGCTATCTGTGAGACCTTCAATAGCAGTGGTTTCCTACAGAGTTCTGGACTATGGAGATCTTCCAAGGCTTTCTTCTTTTTTTATTTTAAAAATAAAAGAATGAAAACATCTTGACAAACACACATTTAGAAAATCACACAAAAACAATACAAGCAATACAGAATCTCCGAGAAGGTGATAGGAAATTAACAATGGTGGTTGTATTGTATATTGATATCTTCAATTTGGATGATCAGATAAACAAATACAGACATGGGCTCTCTTCTTAAAAGAATTCCCTGGAAGATCTTGACACAAATTTGTGTGTGTATGTGTGTGTGTGTGTGTGTGTGTGTGTGTGTGTGTGTGACATTCTGTATTTCCACAAAGTTGTTGGATGGCATTGACCAAATCACTAAATTTAGGGGATTAATTTTATTGTTACATTTTAGATATATATATAATGATCGCATTCATTGTAGGGAATTTGTACCTGCACATGATATATCTTGATTCTTCTTCTTTCCCCAATCCTCTCTCCTTCCTTAAATCCTTCTTCTCCTTATTTACAAAAATTTTGTTTCCGTTTTTATTTCTATTTTTTCTTTTTCCTTCTTTCATTTCCCCCTCCACCCTCCCTTGCTCCCCTTTCCATTCGAATATTTTCTTTCCATTTCCTAATATCTCTTATACATTCCAGATCCACCCTACAGCATGGACCTTTCAGTGACTAAGGTTATTCAACAACAAGCGTTCACTTTTGGCCTTTGAATGAAATCTTCTTAAACTAAGTTAACTGCTTCCAACTTTTACAGAGCAGGTTTTTTTATTGTGGAGAAAATACTTCCTGTTTCCATCATGATATATGCATGCATACATGTTGTTGACATGTAGTTATGATGTACCCAAGATCAGCAATATTCTATGTAATTCATGAGTTTTTTCATGTAATTCATGAAGCCACTGAGACATGCTCTCCCTTTGGACTAGGAATATATCTATGGGACTTGTACAAGGTTTGGTTATACCCTGCATATATTCTGTATCCTATCTTCTGGGAGCATCTTATCATAGAGAAGGGCATGTGACTTTACTTGAGAGAGCATCTGTGTTGTTGTGCATCTGCTAGAAGACACTGGCAGCCTTAACACCTAAGCATTTCAAATCATACCATTGGGAATATTTTTCCTATTTCTGTACCATTGTATTCCATTGATTTGCTTAGTACAGTAAAATGACTTACAACTCCATTCATTAAACAAGAAGCCAGTAAATTACTATCTATGGGCTAAATCCAGTTCATGGCCTGCACATTTACAAATAGGATTGTAAGGCCTATGATTCAAGAAAGATTTTTATATTTTTGAAGAATGATTTTTTAAAAAGGACCATAAGAGACTTTATTTTTTTATTTTAAAAATTAAAAAAATTAACAAAACAATGACAACAAAATCAAAACAATACAAAAATAACAAAATTGACACATGACCTCAAAACAAAATGATAGTAATTAACAATGGTTGCTACATTACATACTGTTATCTTCAATGATGTTACTCAGTCCACCAGACACAAGAATGTAAGATTCATCAAACAATCAAAGACAGTAACAAGTAATTTTAAAAAACATGGAAATGATGCAGAGCTTCACCATACATGATCGTAGGAGTTCAACAATGGTTCTTATACTGCATATTGTTGTTTTCAGATCAGTCATTCTGATCACCAAATTCAAGCATGCAAAATTGGTCAGAAAAAGGAAAACTGTAACAATTGACTGTTTCTTTCAACAAACCACAGACATCAGCAATACATCTATTCCAGCCATCCTTATATATACATATAAATTTTGTTCTTCATTTAGAAAAAACCAAAATAACAAAAACAAATACATAAACAAACCAGCATAGAGAACAATAAAAGTGATACAGAATTTCAAAACATGGTGATAGGATATTAACAATGGTTGCTATATTACCCAATGTCATCTTCAAAATGGTTGCACATGTAACCAGATATAGGCATGCAAGACTGATCAATCACATATTAACAGTTCCTTTCAATCAACCAATAGATATCAGCAGTACAATTATCCTAGCTATCTTATGTATATATATATACATATTTTTCCCTCTTCTTTCTTTCTTTTTCCTTTCCCTTCCTTCATCCCAGTTGCTCCTTCCTATTTGAACAGTCTCTTTTTGTTTCATAATATCTATTGTACCTTTCAGATTTTACTTACTCTTTCAGGTTCTTATAGTAGGGAGGAAATACAATGTTTATGCATGTGAATCTGATTTATTTCACTGGTGAGTATGGTCTCTAGTTGCATCCATTTACTTATAAAAGCCTCTAGTTTATCTTTCTTTATTGCTGAGTAATACTCCATTGTATAAAAATACCACAGTCCTCAGTCCTTTATCCAGTCCTCAGTCCTTTATCCAGTCCTCAGCTGATGGACATTTGGGTTGTTTCCAAGATTTAGCTATCATAAATTATGCTACCATAAACATGGATGCACATATATCTCTGTGGTATGGTGTTTTCAGTAAGAGAGGCTTTTTTATTACTATGCCATTAGCAGAAGAAGTATGGCTACACTTTTATTAGATATTTGACCATTTGTCTTTTTGCATAAAAATCTTAATAAACTCTTGGGAAAGGGAGCAGTAAGAGAGTAGATTTTAGGTATTATTAGCACATGCACAAGAAAGGGTAACTACAGGTGTGAGGTGAGGGATATGTTTGTGATGAAGGGCATGTTCTTTTGCTTCCCTGTAGTTACTATTTCACTGTACATAAAAATGCCATAATGCATATTTTAAACATATACAACAAAAATTTCTCCCCTGTCATTTCTATCGGTTGCATTCTATGTTTCTTCTCTACTGGTTTTATTTTTCTGAAGAAACATGACTAATGTACCTTCAATAACCAAACTCCAACCAAAGCTTTTGCTTTCAAGGATCAAAAGTCAGCATATGGGAGAACTAGTAATTGCAAAAAACATTAAAAGAGCAGAGAATCAACTAACAAGGAAATGACCCAGTGTGATGGATTGGTTAGAGAAAATATTAAATAGTTCTTACCACGTTCCGTAGTTACTTCCTCATCCAGAGTTCCTTTTCTCCACCCTCGTTCCCTATTCTTTGCATCTGGGCTGCCCTGGTGATTCCAGCCCCAGACCTCAAAAGGCCTTGCTGGCTTTCACTCTTTCTTGTGCTCCTTTACCTTCTCCAAAAGGACAAGGTCAGGCTAAACGTTAGCCACTAGATGGTGAAAGACAGTGTGGAGTAAAGCCTCAGCATCATTAACTCTGAAGCCACCTGCTAACACCATTAGTAAGCTCAGCTGAGATCAGCTGCATTCAATCCATATGAACAGAATCATCCAGCAAACTCAGACATGTGAGAAATAATAACTAAAGGTTATTCTAGGTAGTAAATTTTGGGGGTTTGTTGCATAACATTATTGTGGCAATAGACAACTGCTATATCTTCACTGAGAAGATTCCTTTTCTTTCCATGCATCATTATCTTCGTAATAGTTCATCCAGTTCACATGGAAGATGCTGTGAGTACCTGATATCATCATCTATTTTTGTAGTCTTGATTACCATAAGAATAATTTTCCTGGATTGGGACAACCAACTGAAACAAACTCAAGTAGATTGAATACTTGTTTTCAAATATATCCAGAATGCAGCAGGAACTTGAGAGAGTAGTGAGAGTTTAATACCACAAGCAGAGTCCAAAGAAAGAAAGAAAACAGGATGAAGTTTTTGGACATGAACAAAGATTTATAAAAAGCATCTCTTAATCCTTTGAAAAGGTCATTGAACAAGCTGAGATAAAGTTCCTATAGATAAAGTGAATTTGGTTTTCATTTTTAGTTTAAAAAAATTCACTAATAAATAGCAAATAAGTAGGAAATTATGAGTTTTGTTCTCTAACTCACTACATGTCATACAATCTTATTTTTCTTTTTTATTCTTATTAAGGTTATTGGTATGATTTAGCTATATATAATGGACACATTCATCATAGGGAATTGTACCTGTACATTATACATCCTGATTCTTTTTTCCCCCCCAGTCCTCTCCCCTCATTTCAACCCCTCTTCCCCTCCTTATTTATAAATCTTTGTTCTCATTCCCATGTTTATAGCAGCACACTTTATAACAGCCAAATGTTGGAAACAACCCAAACACCTACCAACAGAGGAATGGATAAAAATATGTGCATTTTTATACAATGGAGTACTATTCAGCCATAAAGAAGGATAAACTTGGGACAGTTCTAGGTAAACAGATGCACCTTGAGACCATACTCTTAAGTGAAATAAATCAGACACATTTGTGTAACTATCACATTGCTCCTCTGATGTGAGAAATCAAAAAGTTAAATAAGGGGCTGGGGATTTAGCTCAGTGGCAAAGCGCCTGCCTGGCAAGCACAAGGTCCTGAGTTCGGTGTACGGTACCAGAGAAAAACCAAAAAAAAAAAAAAGTTAAATAAGGACCATATAATCGCTATTGCAAAATAGGAAGAAAATGTTCAAAACAAAGGGGAACTAGGCTGGGGGGAAGGAAAGAAGGGAAAAGAAAATGATAAAGTAGCATATGATCATTTTAAGGAAATCTTAACAATTTAAACACTACTATGTCTCAAATTTTTTAGAAAATATGTCAGACCAAATACAGCAACTAAATAATCAGAGTAAATATATCACAGAGCTTGTCATTTACTAGAAAATAATAAAACATTTACTCTAGGCCAACTTTTGTGATAAGTTTGTGTATGCAAAAGTTTCCATATTAAATACTTCTTTTGAGTAAATATCATGTAATATTTAAGTACAGTTAACTAGAGCAACTGCATGTCTTCATAATAAAGCAAATGCAAAAGTGTTAAAATGGCTTTATTCATTCAGATTGATCATTCACATAGCTAACAAGAATAATGCCTAACCTCAACACATCTTTGTCCTGAGGGACTGAGTTTGGGACCTAAATTATCTGTATGATGATCTTTACTCATGTAAAATAGAAAGTAATATGACCTTCAAGCAAAATAGGTAATAATTTCCATGCATGTATCTAATGAAAATTATTACCTCATCAGCTAGAGAAACAAATATTCATCTAAACACCATCAGAATGTATTTTAAGTTGCCATAGAAGCATTGTTTATTATTAGAAAAGTTACTTGGAAAATATTTGAATATTTCTTCTCCAAAATGCAAATCTAGCCACGTTGCAGTGCACACATCCAAACAAGACTTCATCTGTTTTAGGAGGCAGGTAAACAGACATTATCAGAGCCTCCTGAATTTCTAATACTGTTAGAAAAGAAGAAAAATGTGTGCAGGAAGACAGTGCCCTTTACAGAGTCTCAGAATAGCCTCAACTTTTCCATACATTCTAAGTGTTATGATAACCTAACGTTTGCAGATTTAAAAGGGAAAAGTTCAGGCACTGCCATATTCCATCATCACTGTGGGAAATAAACATTCAGGAAACTACCTCTGCATCATCTGTTGTGACTCATGTGTCCTTGGCTTACAGCAACCCTGTACAACGGTGTCGACCTGCCAAGGAGAGGGAGAGGAACAGTACAGTTGAAGGGAAAAGACATTTATTCCCTCAGCTACAGGGCTGGTTGCAGAGAGGGATACACAGTGTAACCATCATTTGTCTTGCACAAAAGAGCCAGCTATCTGCTGGGATCTGTGCTGACATTCACCTCCAAGACATCGTGCTGTGCTGGTAGGTATTGCTATGTTTTCCCTCAGGTTCACACCCTGTTCTCTGTCCCACATCAATCAACGGTACTGTAAGGCTCTGCATGTAAGGTCCACACTGCAGGCTGTAGGTCCCGGTCCCCAGGTGTCCGACTTCCTCCTGAGTTCAGCCACTGGGAAGCACCTTCAGGAGATGAGCTTTTGGCAGATAAATAAATACAAATGGCAAATAAATACATGAGAAAATGTTCAACATCATTAGTCATTTGAGAAATGCAAATTAAAAGAACACTGAGATTTCATCTCATCCCAGTAAGAAAGCTATCATTAGGAAATCAACCAATAACAAATGCTGGTGAGGGTGTGGAGAAATAGGAACTCTTCTCCACTGCTGGTGGGAAAGCAGACTGGTGAACCACTGTGGAAATCAGTTTGGAGATTCCTTAGCAAACTTGGTCTAGAGGTCCCATTCAAGCCAGCTATTCCCCTTCTGGGTATGTTCCTAGAAGATCTGAAAGCATCATATCAGAACGATATATGTGCACCCATGATTCTAGCAGGGCAATCTGTAATTGCTAAGTTATGGAGCAACCCAAATGCCCATCCAGGGGCTGGGGATTTAGCTCAGTGGCAAAGCGCCTGCCTGGCAGGCGCAAGGTCGTGAGTTCGGTTCCTGGTACCGGAGAAAAACCAAAAAAAAAAAAAAAACAAACCAACCAAATGCCCATCCACTGAGGAATGTATAAAAAAATTGTGGTACTTTTATGTAATGGAATATTACTGAGCTATAAAGAAAGATAAACTCGAGGCTTTTATAGGTAAATGGTCACAACTACAGACCATACTCATAAGTGAAATAAATCGGACCCATATGTGTAAACATCATACTGTCTCCCTAGTGTAAGAACATGAAAAAGTGAATAAAAATTATGAGGTATGACAGACATTGTGAAACAAAAGGAAAATTATCAAAGGTAAAGAGCAACTGGGGTAAGGGAACAGAGAAAAGAAAGAAGGGGAAATTATGCATGTATGTATATACAGTATAGCTAACATAGTTGTACTAGTGACTTCTATTGCTCTCTTGAAAGGAACAGTTAATGATTATTTAATCAATCTTGCATGTCTGTATTTGTTTTCCTGAGAAACCACTTTGAAGATATCAATATGTAACACAACAAGCATTGTTAATTTCCTACCACTTCGTCTGTAATTCTGTATTGCATGTATTGTTCTTATGCTGTTTTGTAAATAGATGTCTGTTTGTTGATATGTTTTCCTTCTATTCTTAAATTAAATGTAAAAAATAAATAAAAACAGCTCTACAGACACTGGAAAAAAAAAGAAGGTGAGCTGCTGGAAGGAAAAGCAGAGACTGGGTAAACGCCCCGCTTCTCTTCCCATTAGGCAGGGTAGGCAGCAGAGGTTACAGCTTGGCCAACTCCCTGTCCCCTCGCGACTGGACTGCTCTGCTGCCAGTATCTACTGGTCCACACTTTCCTTGGAGTCTGATAAACTGCCCCTGCCAGCCTAATAGCTCTCTTTGATATCTGCAGCTCAGTTTCATGTTCCGTTTGCTTGCTCAGCTCTTTATCATCTGTGCAGTCAATTCCCATGGGTTAAATTTTCTTGATTATAATATTCAGCATAGGTTCCATTTTTCCTGACTCATACAATGGGTCATGAACTTACTCAATTTTATGGATAGAGGCAATGCTGTAGTTCTATTTGTAGTGGGTGAGCTCTTTCTTGAGTGATATACGAGGATTAAGAAATATGAACACAGGATGCATGCCCTTTTTTCGTGGTAAAAGAGATTGCAAATGCTATGGAAGGGTCTCAGAAAGACAAGCGAGGAATCAGAGCAGCCATACACTAAAGAAATGGAAAAGTAAACACTCAGACTCCCAGGTTGAGTCCCATTCACACAAGCTGTCTCTAGAACAGGAGTTTTTAAATAGCAGAAAAGCGGGGAGTCTGAAACTTTGGGTATATACGGTCTCACCAGAAGCACAGCAAGTATTTTAATTTAGGAAAGTAAATCCCTCAGTAGTCCCATTCTATTCAAGGAAATAAGATTCCTAATTCTTCCTTGATTAATGAAAATTGGCCCAGGGGCCCAGAGTGCACTTGAGCTCATCTTTCCTTTGAAAGAGTTCAACCAAATTATTGCTACTGATGTAGATATTGTTTCCAATATTTGGTAGCATTTTTGGTTCTTATGTATTCTTCTTATGTATTTGCCTGGTTCTTGTTTCAGAATTCAAATTATGTTAAATATGAGATGGCAGGATACTAGATAGCAGGATGTGTATCATTTATATCACTTGGAATCTTAGTAGAAATGCAGAATCTCAGAGCCCACTCCACACTCGCAGGATTAGACTCTGCATTTGAAAAGAATGCCAAGGAAATTCACCAGCATGTCAAAGTTTTGGAACCACTGCATTCAGAATAATTGATTTCTATTACTCTATTTAAAGGAATAGTTAATATTTAATTGTTTGATCAATCTTACATGCCTATATTTGTTTATCTGAGTAACCAATTTGAAGACATCAACATGTAATACGACAACCATTGTTAATTTCCTATCACCTTGTCTGAAATTCTGTATTGCCTGTATTAATTTTGTGTTATTTTGTAAATGTCTGCATGTCTGTTAATAAGTTTTCCATCTTTTATCTTTAAAATGAAAAAAATAGAATAATTGTGATTCAAGTAAGCTCTTGCTATTATTAAAACACTCTTATCTGATGATAATTAAACACAAAAGAGATCGTTCCTCAAGGAGTATGTTTGATTTTCTTATATCCTCTGTAAACTTAGTGAGCCCTATGTGATTTCTCTTTTCTGTCTATCCTGTCTGGTAAACATAAAAGCTGCTGGCATAAAATGAGAGCTAGCACAAAGCATGAAAACTCTTCTGAAGGATAGAATATTGAATTAGACATCAATAAACTTGGAGTTTCTCCCTATGCTCATAAACAGTGTGTTATGAGTTTGGGTAAATAATGTACCTTCTCTTACTAAGAATATTTATTCCTTTGGAAATTTATTTAGATAAAAGTCAGCAATGGCCATCCTGCACAAATCTCATGTAAGATTGGAGAGCCTTACTAGACTTTTGCTCAAGTAGTAATGCTATTTTGAGTTATAGAATTACCAAGATGTTAGAAATTTTTTAAGTGGTAAATGTTTTAAGGCTGATGGAAGAAAATGAGCAGAGCTATTTTGGTTAAAAATTATCAAAGAACAATCTCTTTAAGTTTTATGTTTATGGCTTTCTCTTTTATTCTTTTTGCAAATATATATTATCTTTAATGTCTACCAATTAGCACTATAGCAAAATAAGAAAAATAGTCTACAAAGATTCTTGAGATCATAGAGGAACAGTAATCAATAAACTTTCTGTCACCAGAAATTGCTGCTTTGTGCTATATAAACAGTCTGTATTACAGACATAATAGCCATTAAACTCCTGTTTCACTGGAATCCCTTACCACCTCACATTACTTCTTTTGTATTACCTCTACACAGGCCTGAAAAATATTATTTAGGGTTTTTTCAGTTTTGCATGTGTAGTAACATAATTTGATCTTCCAAAATATCTGCACATTCATAACCTTATTTCCACCTCAAGCCTCAAGTACATTGTACTAACTCTATTAGCAGTTTCTGATTATGCTGACTGACAAAAATTGATTTTGAGAGATACTTTTAAATAAAGGCATACCAAGTGGATCAAATGAAGAGGGAGAACAGAGGAAAGAGGGAGGAGAAATAAAAAACGATGTGTATTCCAAGAAATTCAAAAATTGCACAGTTGACCCCTCTCAGTCCATGGATTCCGCACCCAAGGATTTGACCAACCACACAAGAAAACTATTTGTGGAATAAAACCACATTTATACTAAGCATATATAAACTTTTTTCTTGTTACTAGTGCCTGAAATATACACGATAGCAGCCATTTATATAGAGTGTAATATACATTGTGTTATGTATTATAAGCAATTATAGATTATTTAAAGCACACAAGAGGATGTGCTAGGTTATATGAAAGTACTGCATCATTTATATAAATGACAAGCAGTTTTGGATTTCGGTGTCCTTGGGGAGCCCTGTCACCCATTCCCAAGCACACTGAGGGGCAGGTGTGCGTGTCAACTACTACTTGTGCTTATGGTAAGGTCTGTGTGTCGTAGGAACTGAGAGACCGTGAGCACAGTTGGGAGGCAAGGTGGATGAAGAAAGACACACAAATGGAGAAGACGGATGAAGGACGCGTGGGCTATATGCATGTAGTGCTTCAGAGAAGTCTGAGGAGGGCAAGAAAGGCACTGAGGTTGCAGAAAAAGTCCTGATTCTTCTTTCCCTAAAAGATCAGCCCCGGTAAAGTGCTTCCATTTCTATCAAGTCCTCCAGGATAACTCAGCTGTGAAGCCCTCAGTATGGTCTTTCTAGAAGTTAGGGTTAAAGATACCTTGGCTCTTCATCCCCTGCACAGCACTTTTTTCTCAGCCTAGTCATATACCGTAGCTGTGAATCTCAATCTACAAACTCAGTTTTCCAACTTTGCTTTAACCTTAAATCCATCACCTTTTAAATTTTTGATCTTATTTAATCTGTCATAGATTTATTATTCCAGGTAGATGATAAGGAAGACAATTCCAAATAATCTTGAAGTCCCTAACATCTCAGGGTAACTCCAGAATCTGGGACACTAATGAAGGCCTCAGAAAGGGAAGGGAACATCCTCCATCTGCCCGTCACAGCCATGACAGGCCTCTGTGGTTAAGATGGCGGTTCATGGCTTTCACTCCAGGCCCTGGTTGGGAGCTGGCCTCAAGGATGTGGTGCTTAAGACTGCTTCCATAAAAAGTGTTTGGGTCCGTACACTTTCTAGGAACCACCTCTCCCCATGCCTTCTGATTCTTGCCCACTCCTTTTCTTCCTCCTGTCTGATTCTCAAAGCTCTTCCCTCATGCCATTCTCTTACCTTCAACATATCTATCTCAATTTCTTAAGGAGATTTAGAAGAGAAAAAAAAAAAGCAAAAAAGAAAAATGTCTTAAAAGTCACTCCTGATTTTGGCAACATTTGTCTTAGTCACTTTCTTGTAGCTAGGATGTGGTACCCAACACTCACTACTTAAAGGAAAATAGGTTCATTTTAGCTCACACTGTAGCCTGTGGTCAGCCAGCTCCAAGGCCGGAAGGCACGGCAGAGCAGGCAGGGAAGGAAAGCTGTTCTGCTCATGGCATCTGGGAAGCAGAAAGCAATGTGGGGAGCAGGGCAGGGAGGCCCTACCAGGTCACAGCAACAGCAGCCACCTCTTCCAACCAGACCCCTTCTCTAACATCACATTCAGCTATAGTGCCCAAAGATTCAATGGCCTTCCAAAAGCCTTGCCTTGAGCACACAGGCTCTAGGTAAACACTTGGATAGAAGCCATAACATCATTATAATAATTTTATCAGAAAAAGATCTAGATGCCTGAAGGAGGAAAAAGGAAAAAGAAACCATTTAGATAAACCCAATTTTCAGTTTGATCTACTCTACCCCTAGTAACTATGCTTATGCCACAAAGAAAATTTACTCCCTATCGAAATCCCACCCAGAAAAAATGGACACAGCTTTCTATCCTCAGCTGGTTCTTTGAAATAGTTAGTGAAGCATTCAAAGGCTGGCTGAGTGCATTTGCAAAAATCGCTCCAAGCACTTAACAGGTAAGCCCGAGTGTTAGGCAAACTTTCTGCCTCCCAATGTGTACTCTTCTTCCTTGAAGAAATTCCTTCCGATCCACACTTTCCACAAGGAAACCAATTGGTTGTTGATCCAATAAGTGTACTTTGAATGTCTGTTACATGCCAGGCACTACTTTCAACACTAAGAATAAAAGTCATCAGAACACACAAAAATCCCTACTTTCGTGGAGTTTACATACAAGTGATGGGGGACAGTCTCCAGCAAGAAGTCAGGTTAGTAAAATGTATGGCATGTCAAGTAGAGATAAGTTCAAACAAGAAAAAGACCCCTTTGAACTGTCATCTTACATAACAAAGGGTGCATTTCCATCTTACATAACAGGGGGTACGGTGGAAAACAGAGAGTATGAGACACTTTTAAATTGGGTGACCAGAGAGGTCACAGTCCCAAATGCCAGGTATGCTTGTAATTTTTTGCATAATTACTTAAAGCAAAGCATGGAAGGTAGAGAATGACAGTAAATAATTTTTGGAGGCTTAGAAGTAGCTGATCTTCTCCCTAACTCCACCTGCATCCCTTCACTAGTGAGCTACAAACTTCTCCCACTTTCTTGTCCCCAGAATGGAAGGTCATGCTCTGTGTATTATCCATTTTTCATCAGTATGGGAAAATACTTGAGGCAGACTCATTTTAAAGGAAAGAAGGGTTTACTTAGCTCACAGTCTTGGATAGTAAAAGTCCGAAGAGCATCTCACAGGCTCTGATGAGGGCCCTCCTTGGCTGCATCAGGGGAAAGTGCAGGCGGAAAAGAGATCACATTAGAAAACAAGAAGTCAAAGAGAGAACAGGAGCACACATTCTCTTCTAAAGTCATGGCCCCGGTTGAGCTAAAAACTCCCACTAGAACCCACATCTTACATGTCCCACCACCTCCACATCAGTCCACACTAAGGACCAAACCCTTTGAAATGTGGACACATAGTGGCACATTTAAATGTCCCCAAGCCATGTGAGCCTGTGCACCAGTGCATGAGACATGAGCTTGGCACCTTCAGCAGCTCTAGCTTCACCCATCCTGTCTTGGTTCCCTGAACCAAGAAGAAGGAAAGGTGCCAACTGAACCAACCTTCCCATAAGGTCAGGCAGCTCTGTGCTCTGAACCCTTTCTGACTTCCTGAGATACTTCATCGGAATTTTATTTCTCATTGTTCTCTCTGGTTTACCTCTTCAGGGTGCCCTCTTTCAGGAAAAGCAAGTCCTATCCTTTAATATTCACCTCTGACACCAGTCAGAGCTCTCCCTCAGAATGGTAAGGGGACAACACATCCCCACAGGGGTCTGTGATGGTCAGTTTTATGTCCCATCTGGCTAGGCCTGGGTACCCAGATATTTAGTCAACCATTATCCTGGCTGTTTCAGTGATGTTTTATGATTGAGGGTGTTGAGATTAACATTTATATGGGTAGATTTATTGCACTAAAGATTACTTCCATAATAGGAGTGCGATGGGCCTCATACAAAGGCCTTAAAGGAACAAGTGATGACCTCCTCTGCACAAGAAGGGATTCTGCCAGCAGATTGCCTGTGGCCTCAGAATGCAACTCTTCCCTGGGTCTTTTGCCTTCTGGCCTGCTTTACTGATTTTTGGTATATCAATCCTTTACAACCAGGTGAATTAATCTCTTCAAATAAATGTCACATCTCCTCCCTGTATATACACAGTCTCTCTGGTTTTGCTTCTCTGGAGAACACTAATACAAGTAGATAATGTATCATTGCTCCTATTCCAGGTAATTTGTGATTGATTATGAAAGAATTCTCCCCAAGTGCTTCAAAGCAGCAACCTAGTGTTATGGTTTGTGTCTGGGTGTTCCCCCAAAGCCTCATGCGGCCATGGGGCAGGCTTTTAGAGTTTGATTGATTATGGGTGTGAGAGCTACACCCACCCTGGGGTGGATAGTTTGCATATGTAAGGGAGAGCAAGAGGCCCTTGCGGCTTTTGTTTTTGTTTTTGTTGCTTTTGCTGTGTTCTGTCATCATGAGCTGTAGCCCTCTGCTGTGTGCCACTCTGCTTTATAATCTGCCAAGTACGGACTGAAACCTCCACAAACTGTAAGCGAAATAAACCTTTCCTTCCTTAATTTTGGGTGTCAGGTATTTTGTCCCAGCAATGAGAGAAAAGTAAGCAAGACACCTAGTATTTCAAAGCTCTAATATTCCCCTTTGCCACTGTAAAGAGCCATCCTTAAGATTCCAGTTCTGTTGCCTAAGAAGAAGAATAACACTTCTAGTTCCATCCTCTCCTTTATCCACTTCCATAGAGCTCAGTGAATCAGTCTACCACATAAAAGCATGCTTTGCATTTGTGTCTGTCCCATCAGTGTGTGAAATCTCCCGGAGTGTGAATCACCATCAGCGTAGCATCTGTAGGGTAACCTCCCACAGTGGAAACTCAGTAAAGCAAGTAGATAAAACTGAACAGCTTCTCCACTGAGATACTTAAAGAAAAAGGTTGACCTAACTTAACCTCAAGAACTAACCCAAACGTGCACGTGTATCTGGTTTACTTCTGCATACCTTCCCTGAAAAATGACTTACCAAGCAGAACATCACACATTGTGGTTATGAGAATGGATTTTTTTCTCACTGGCTGCAGTTCACATGGTTTAAATAGCATTTTATTTTGCTACGAGCTTTATTTTCATTTGAAACTCCACCAATGTGAAACCATTTGAATCAAACCAGATGCAAGCATTCAGAATGCCCCTCCAGTTCCTTCCAGCCTGCTTTGCTTGTGAAATGACTGAATTCCACTTGACTTCAAGTTAAACCTCCTCTAGGATTCCTCCTCTCCTCTGACAGGCTTTCAGACCCTTCTATTGTTTCCCAGCTACTTTGGGGCAAAAGCAATTATTCTTCAAGGTCATTTTTGACACCTATTAAGTACATAAGTGCAGAAGTATGTATATTCCATGCATGTGTATTGTTTGCACACACAGCTCACACACACAGGCACACATTATCCTCTTCGTTCACTCTAGTTTGTATGGATCTATAATAATAGAGTAGTGCAGGAATGATGTCTGCCTTAACATTGACAGAAACGTGAGGGTAAAGTTTTCCACTATCACACACAGTACCACTTGGGTATGTAGGCTTCTCAAGTGGTTGGCATGTGAGAAAAATATACTTGTTCCAGATTCAACTTGAAATCCCAACCTAGCCTAAAAATTAAGAGATTTTTGCAACATAAGATTCACATGGATGTAAAAAAAATAGCTTTGCAGTTGTAGCATATCCTCCTTAACCATCATTTTCTTCAAATTCTGCTTTGGAAGACCCATCCCCAACATTAACAGCCAAGAAACCAATAGCTCAAATTCTTGGCTAGTGACAAAATGTCATTTTTCACCTGTACACCAAGATGAATGGTCCCTATTGTGATAGGGCTATCTGGAATCATTCACCTTCATTTCAAATACATACTTTATTTTTTTTATTTTAAAAATAAAAGGAGGAAAACATTAACAGACAGACAACCTTTTACAAAATAGCAAAAGAATAGTACAGATAATACAGAGTTTCAAACAAAGTGGTAGGAAATTAGCAATGCTTGTTGTATTACATATTGATATCTTCAAAGTAGTTTCTCATGAAAACAGATAGAGA
>NW_004955407.1:27894247-27896893 GCF_000276665.1 Chinchilla lanigera
TGAGGTCCCCTGTTACAACAGTGTTATTAATTATATGGGTTTTCATGCCTGTTAAGATTTGTCTCATATAATTTGGAGCTCTGATATTTGGTGCATACATGTTTATGATTGTTATCTCATCCTCTTGCAGTTTTCCCCTGACTAGTATGTAGTGACCTTCTTTATCTCTTTTGAATGCTGTTGGTTTGAAGTTTACATGGTCTGCAAACAGAATAGCTACACCTGCTTTATTCTGGGTTCCTGTTGCATGGAGGATTATTTTCCATCCTTGACTTTTACTCTGTGGATTTCCTTTTCAGTGAAATGTGTTTCCTGTATACAGCATATTGTTGGATTTTGTTTTTTTATCCACTCTGCCAGTCTATTTCTTTTGACTGAAGAATTGAGGCCACTTACATTTATAGTGATAACTGATATGTATTGATTTATCATTGTCATGTTATTTACTTGCATTGGTGTCCTACCTTTTCTACCTGTTTACTTGCTTGCTTTTCTTGATGTTTCATTCCTACTGTTGTTCTTGAAATTGCTGTCAGATTTTTCTCTGTCTAGAATATCTTTTAGTACTCTTTGTAATGCTGGCTTAGTCAAATACATACTTTAGACACACAAAAAAATTCAAAATGCCAAAATATATAAGTCACTCACTTAGTGGAAATTATTTTTAAAATGCAAATTCAGCAAAGAAAATTATATACATTGAAATGCATACACATATGAGAAAGCAATATTTTTCTTTTCGATCCAGGATGAGAAGTTACACAGAGAAAAAACAGAATGCAGTCCCTTCATCTATTTGCCTCTTTAGAACCATTGTGCAGTTGATAGAGAAAACAAGAGAGGTAGAGATCTGCTACCTACCAGCTGACCTCCAAGCCAGGTGGGCTCATTGGTTGACCTATGCAGGTGCTGCCAACAACTCTGCTTGGACAGGTAGGATGCAGACTTATGCTGAAAAGTTGACCATCACATCTACTCAGTGTCTATCTGCCAAGTGCTTCAGAAGGTTTTTTGATCCTATCAACAACCCCTCTGTTAACAGGTATCATTATATTCACTTTTCTTATTTAAAAAAAGTTGCACAAAAGCAAACACATTGCCCATAAAATGAGAAGAGAACTAATAAGTGAAAAGTTGAGCTGAATTTTAGAACTACCCAACCCAAAATTAAATGCCTTTTCTAGTTCTATATCCTGGAATAAGAAAGTTGTTTGTTGAATAATCCTGCTCCAATGCCTCTTTGATGGTGATTCCAGCCATCTGCACATTTCCTGGCTCATTATCAATTGCAGATATGTAAGTTCTTATGTTTCAACTGTTGGTCAGTATAGGAAAAATATGGAAAGAGTAACTAGGGAGAAAAAATGTCCTAAATTTTCTTAAAAGATTGGAAAATAGAATAGGTCTGTGTTACAGGTTGAATAGTTCCAAAAAATGTTGAAATCCTAATCCCTGTACATCAGAATCTAACCTTACTCTCTAACAAAATCTTTTGTTTTGTTTTGTTTTGTTGTGGTGCTGGAAATCAAACCCAGGGCCGCACATATGCTAGGCAGGTGTTGCACCACTGAGCTGTGGCCCCAGGTCAATTAAATTACTCAGTCTGTAACACTTTGTAATGACAGTCAGTCCTAAGAAACTGCTGCAGCATCCAAAGATAAAAATATAGAAGAGTAAAGCTCTGTTACTCAAAGTGTGGCCCTTAAATTTTCCCGCATAAACCTCTCTGTCCTGCCCCTCAGGTGGTGTGCATGTGCATTAAATTTCCCAAAGAACCGAAAGAGATGATTTGCAAATGGATAGGTGGTAAGTCTTGATCTGTCAGCCAGAGATAAGATAGGATAAAAATGCCTTCAGAAGGCTTTTCTGAAATACTTTCTTCTGCAAAGCTGAGGGCCCCAGAAAGCACACAGGAACAGAAAAAAATATATGCTTCTAGACAGAAATGAATTTCTATCCGCTAAACCAAGAATATACCCAACAAACATGCAGCCTCCCAGAATAATCAAGACAGAGGCATCGGGAAGAGACCTTCAATGATTTTGGGAAATAAAACCTAAGAGTGGCTTCAAAATCAGAATTCTAAGAGGTAAGTATGTGATACAGAACCGAAGCAGGAGTGATGTAGACAGGCCCAGGAGAGGAGAGGCGCTCCCTACAGTGACTGAGGGGAAAGATGGAGACTCAGGGAAGGACTAAGGACAGATCAGGCTTTTAGTCATCAAATATATACTACAAAGTCCTAGTGAGCAAATTTTGTCTCACTTCTTTTCTACAAACATTGTGTTGGGAGTGCTTACAAAATGGATAAGAAAAATGTGGTATTTGTACACAAGGGAGTACTACACTGCCATAAAGATTAGCATGAGGCATTCACAGGTAAATGGATATAACTTAAAAACATAATGCTAATGAAGTAAGTTAGACACACAAATATGGTTTCTCTTATATGAGAAACATATACAAAAAAAGTCATAAACCAGGCATGATGGCACATGCCTGTAATCACAGCACTCAGGAGGCTGAGGTAGGAAGATAGCCATGAATTTGAGGCCAGCCTGGGCTACATAAGCAAGTTCAAGGCCAGCTGGCATTACATAGAAAGACCCTGTCTCAAGAAAAATCATATATATATATATATATATA
>NW_004955407.1:27896993-27908463 GCF_000276665.1 Chinchilla lanigera
ATAAAAATAAGGAACAAAATAGAAGACAGAAAAATAGGAATTAGGGGAGAAGTTCAAATAGTCCCCCCAAAACTATATTCTTTTCTTTTAAAAATATTTCAACAGGGGCTGGGGATTTAGCTCAGCGGCAAAAGCGCCTGCCTGGCAAGCACAAGGTCGTGAGTTCGGTTCCCGGTACCGGAGAAAAAAAAAAAACAAATAAAAATATTTCAACATATAAGCTAACTTGTTTCATTTATCCTACTAGTTTATCTTAGTTTTTTGGGAAGAAAGCTTTTTGTTATTATCTGTTTCCCTTTTGTAAGAATATTTTTGGTGTCTGTTGTACTCTGAGTAACTACTTTGAAGATAACAGTACACAGTGCCATCACTATGCTATTCTCTTATTATTGGGTTATGAAATTTTGTTTTATTTCTTCATAAAATAAAAAAGAAAGAAACTGACCCCAAAAGGGTATACTTATGAAACGTCTCCCTCCAGATCACAAGCCCAACACAAGCTGGCCCCAGTCGTTGGCTGAGCTGTGGGTGCTGGCTGCATGCACACAGGAAGATGAGTGGCATGAAATAAAGTACTCAAATGAAGTTGGAGGATAAAAATGCAAATAGCCTATTCCAGTTGGAAAATGCTAGAATGGGGACAAGTCCCCTCCTGAGGCTCAGCTTAGAGAAAGTTCTGAGAGAGAGAGAAATAGAACTGCCCAGCGTTCCTTGACAGAAAGCTGAAAGGGTTACATCTAAACAGCTGCTTGCTTCTGATTGAATTGGCAGTAGTGACAAAGCGTCAGTCAACACAGCCAGTTGTCTAAACACTTTCAAACTGGGGGCTAATCATTTTTTTAGCTTCTTCTTCCAATTATGGACATCATATTCCGAAACACAATGTAATCTAGTATCAGTGATAGCAAATCTAAATCATTGCCTGGAATTAATCCAAATTTCATCTTCTCCTCCAAATTCTTGAGTTGTATGCAAGATTCTTTTTTTCTTTTTTTTTTTTTTGTTTGTTTTTTGTTTTGTTTTGTTTTTGTACCAGGAATCAAAATCATGACCTTGCACTTGCCAGGCAGGCACTTTGCAACAGAGCTATATCCCCGGCCCTGCAAGGTTATTGTTAAACTCTGACAAAATCAAATCATCATTCCAGTTTAATTCCTCATTTTAAAATTTTGTAGCAATTAGCATGTTCTCTGCAGATGAAAAATATATTCGGGGAAAAGCATCTGTTTTATACATGAGAGTGATTGCTGAAAACAGTTGTCTACAATTATAAGTGCATGCAAGTTTATTTGGGATCTTTAGTTTTTGGAATAACAAGTCCGGTGGCCAAAAAGGTGTGTTTAATAGCTAAGATGAACATTCCAAAGAGTTCAACATCAACAGGAAATGAGATCTGCATATTAGCACTTAATAGCTAGCACCGACCGCAAAATAACTAAAGGACAGAAAAGAAACACCCTCTGGAATAGCCATCTTCCACGACCCTCCTCCACACACATACAGCCAAGGTGCTTCCCATATTTTTTAACACAAGAAACATTTGTGGGACAAATGTAGAGAAGGAGGACTGGATCGTGCTACCAAATTAGCCAAACTTCAAAAAAATCAGAAGGTCATGGAGACCCTTGTCCTTTTTCTTTCTGCTTGTCTCATTCAAGGACTAATTCTAAAACTAGAGATTTCCATGACTACTTCTTCCTCTGAGTTTCAGTTTTGCTAATCTCTCCACCACTCCTTTGTTTCCTTTCACTGGTGTACATTGCAGTGCACATGCACATGTATTTTAGATAAAAGTAAGTGTAGCAGATATTGATCCTGAAGTCTTAACATTAAACCTAGATGATTAGTAGTATATTTAAGGTACTATTCTACACAATTTGTATTAAATTAATGTGACAGAATTGTAATTGAAATAATGCAATTTAAGGAAAAACTTAAATTCAGCTGAGATTTAACTATGCCCTGACTTCCTACAGCCAACTTCATGAAAGAATTCTGCTCCTAGCAGCTCCTATGTTAGAAGCTGTCCCATGATCCTGCTTGGTTTTCTTTTTGTTTTGTTTTATTTTGTGGATTTTTTTTTTTTGGTTCATAGATTTTATTACCAAAAGATTGACTTCTCCTTCTGAAAACTCAGTTTTTAAGATTTCATTTCCCAAGCAAATGAGAACGATTTTTAACAAAGAACCTTTCTGAGAATGGTGAAGTTGATCCTATGGATGTGTTACAAAAGAAGCTTTCAAGTTGCCAACGTCCCTTAGCTAAATGTTCCTCTAAACTGAGGGCTTAACGTCAGTGAACCCTATGCAGTCCAGACAACTGAAATGAAGTAGAGAAAATAGCAATAGACAAAGTCATCTGACGTACTTGTTCCATATGTCTCAGAGCTATAAATAGAAAACTCCAGATGGACTTTTCAGAACACCCTGGAATATCACTGCTCCCTATATTATGTTATAATCATTACTGTCACCAGCCTCTCTCTCTCTCTTTCTCTATATCTCTCTCTTTCTCTCTCCCTTCTTCCCTCCCTACCACTGTACTTCCTTCCTTCCTCTTCCATCTCTCTCCCTCTGAAGTAAATTCGAATATGTAACACTCATAGATGTTAAAAGCAGAGCAATGCGCTTTGTGATTTTTCTGGCATTGATTCACACCACCAGCCAGTCATTCCTTCTCTTCAAACTTAATGAAATCATAATGATTCATAGGCTTTGGTTGGAATGGCTATGTGACACACTGTTGTAGAAGCAATAAGGCTATTGTATTACTCAAATAAATGGGTTTAAGAAAAATAGAATAGCTGTACCCTCAACTAAACCTACTATGCCAGAGAATCATACCATATTTTACTCATACTTGACACAAGGAAAATTAAGCCAAGATAAATTCATATGGTAGAGCTTTAGAACTAACAGGCTGTTTGTCCCTGGAGGGGAACAAGAAGAATTTAGAAGGCAATTTGTCACAGGTGTTTTAGATAAGAGGCAAGACTCTAATCCGCACTTCTCCAAATTCCATGAAACCAAGATTCTCACAGAGATTCTAAAATGACTGGGAAGAATAATACAAAAGGATGAGGATTTTGAGTAAAATAATTTAATTTTCAGGAGTCAGCACAAGAGAAAATGACCTCTCCAAGGATCAAAACGCGAAAAACAAATGTTGTCCAGGGCCAAAATGAAGCACAGAATTATATTGAGAGATAAAATAAAACGTAGAAATTTAATTCAGCCTCTTCATTGAGCAGATAAGAAAATCAAGCATTAAAAGTCAATGATCCTTCTGAAACCATCCAAGAGAATAGAGTTGGACCCAAAAACTACAAGTCCCAATTCATTCCATCCTATTATGCAAAGGATGTTTCTCTGCCATATTGATAAATTTCTCCAAATAATACAAATGGTGGTACAGTTGTAAAAATTTAATGATTGCTGAGTTTTATTTTATAAAAGTTGTATCCTTCTTTGTACTTAATTATAAGTACAGTAAAATAGATGAGTTTACCTTCTCATCAAGTCATTCCATGTTTTTCCTTTTAAAACCTTTCTGATAACATGTAATAATTATATACATTTATGTGATATTTCCACCCTATTACTTATTTGGAAATCCTTTTTGAAAATGAAAATTCCTTCATCACGCCATTTTTTGTCATTCACTGCAAAATGAGACAGAGAAACAGTTATCTTTTTTTTAATTTTAAAAGTTAAAAACACTAACAAAATAACAATGAAAACAAGATCAAAACAACACAAAAACAATACATGACCTCAAAACAAAATGATAGGAATTAACAATGTTTGCTACATTACATACTGTTATCTTCAACAAAGTTGCTCAGTCCACCAGACATAAGAATGTAAGATTGATCAAGCAATCAAAGACAGTAGCAAGCAATAAAATAATAACATTGGAAATGATGCAGAGCTTCACCATACAAGATGGTAGAAGACGTGCTTAAATCTGGTAATCAGAATGACTGATCTGAAAACAATAATATGCAGTGTATGTTATCTTCACTCTATGAAGATGGTGCCACCAACACAAGGGGTCATATTTCCAGTTTCTTTCTAAGGACACTGAAACACAAAACTAATTTTCCATCCCACTTCCCCCCTTGATTACTAGTTGGCAGAAAAGAAACATGCCAAGTTTCTTGTATCACCCAAGAACATCTCTGAGCAGAGAACAAAATGTATCATACAAAATGTCATGCTGATTCCATTCTAACTGGAAACAATGTGACCCTGACATTTCCTGATGTCCCATCTTCTCTTAACTAATGCCATATCCAAATTTATAATCTGCCTGAAAATAGAGTCCGCAGATTTTCTCTACGGATGCTCTGGTGGGGAGAATCCTCCTTGGGAATACGATTCTGGAGTTCTCTCAGGGCCAACTTGCTCAGCACCGAAAGGCTTGTCAGCACCCAGGCTGTGAGGCTTAGACCCCTGTGAGATAAAACAGGAGGTTGGTCATAGGGCAGCAAGGAAAAGATGAGAAGAATGTAAGAAGCACTAAAATAAATCAGAGCCATCATCTGTTTGCTGAAGTACCACGCTCTCTCAGTAACACCAATTAAGCAGAGAATAGTAAATAAGAAGAGCAAATTTAGCACCTGCTGGATGCTTGTTCTTTTCCTTTCTCCCCTGCCTGAGGCCCACTCCTCTATCCTGCCCTTCTGTGGCCTAGCCAGGCTTGGCAGTGCTGCCCTTCAGCCTCACTGCTCTGTCAGTCCTTATGCAGCTCCCTTCCCCACCTGGCAGCAGGTGTCCTTGTAAAAAGAAGTGCATTTCCTCAAGAGGCTTCCTCTCAAAATCCAAGTGACTTAAGCCAGACTTAGCGTGTTCGCTTTCACAAAGGCACTGTACATCTTGAAAGAGGGACTTGTTGATCCATAGCAATCAGTTTCTATCGCCAAAATTTGGACTAAGATACCTGGGAGCTCAAAAGATATCTCAGTGCTTTGGGAATCCCACTAGATGAGTTATCTTGATAAGTAGATACACTCAGCTCTAAAGGAAACCAAAGTGGTCAAAACCACATGTCTTTAGGCTTAGGACTTTGAAGTGCTCATTCTGATTTACCAAAATAACAGCCAATAAAATTGTCTGAACTCTCCTCTGCCATTTATTCCCCTGAGAAATAGGGATGCCTACCTTGGAGCCATTTCATCCAAACCATTAGACTAACATACGGAAAAAAATACTTGATAAACATCAGTCACCTTAGTTATGAAATTTATTATTTAATTCATATCACTCATGGCACTACCTCCTAGTAACCCCACCTTGTTAGAGAGTTCTGCTAAATCAGGCACTGACCAACCTTTTCTCCAAAAAGCCAGGTAATCATTTTGGATTTGTAGACTAGTCTCTGTTAAGTACAAAATTTCCCTGTCATAAGAGGAAAACAGCAATAAGCAATATCTAAAGAAATGAATGTGGATAAATTAGATCCACAGGCCATAGAATCCCAACCTCTGTTCTAAAGAAGAGTATACCAAGATGGGATATGTGCGTATGACAAATGGAAAAGAGGTAAGTTATATATCCATCCTTCTTTACACTTACCACTCATTTTCTACCTCTTAGAATAAGAAATATGCATCCCAGTACTTGTTTCCTTGACTTTTACCCTAGCTACCATAAAAATTATTTATTCAATCAATATCTTAAAAAGCAAGCTGGCAAAAGAACATATTCTTAATGAAATGCCATATTTTCTCCACCATACAGTCTCGTGTGTGCTGACATGTCCAGGAGAGGCCAAAATTCTATTGGTCGTTGGTGGCTCACAAACTCCCCTCCCATTCTCTCTCTGCATGAGTGATGCAATTCAGGGTTTTTGGGGAGGGAGAAAGAGTAGCTTGCTGTTCAGGGTTTCTTCTACAAAGAAGCTTCCATACCATGATTTTCCTATCTCAGAGTGCTTTAGTTCCCATTATCACAACCTCACCCAACCATTCCAAGTGCACCATTACTAGGAATTCTTACTCTCCACTTGGCTTCCTGCTATTTTCTTTCTTTGCCTGGCTTTGGACCTACCATTAAGTGTTTTAACTGAGTCATCCACTATCCTGGTTTTGGGAGCTACAAACCCTGCCTCAGGTCTCAGAGGACTCTCCGTATTTCAGAGAAGTTGCCTCTACTAATGTGAGCCTTCCTACCGAATGCCTACACCAGTGCAGCTCAGGAGAACCCAGACCATGACTCAGATGCCATGTCTTTGCACACCAGCCATCTTCCACCCACGTGCTGGAGGCTGTGTGTATTTGTGAGAGTGAGGAGACTGGGTCTAGACTTGTGGGAAGGGGAACTCTAACCAGCAGCGCAGAACCCACCAGGAAATGTTAAAAGGTAGAAAAATTCTAATCCATTTATTCCTAGCACACACCACCCAGGAATAAGTAATGTCAACTCACCATGCCTTCTTTGACAACCCTGAAATAAACACAGGTAAATGGCCATGTTGTCTATCATCCCTGGCCTTCACCATGCCCTCTTCCATCATTCCAAACACTAGTTCACAGCATAACTCTTGCCCATGCTCAGAAAAGAGCACGCAAACAGAAATAAATTTAAAACTTTCCCCAATCTCCACATGCATTGCAGTTTTTAATGATGCCACATTGCAGTATTACCTGTGAAGCAGTCAGACTCAGGTGGGTTAATGTTTTCTTTCCTTTGAAATTACCTCTCTACCTAAGAATCTAGAAGGAGTGAGTAGGTGCTGTACTGAAAGACAGTCCATACAGGTCAAGAAAAGTACACAGATGAAATTCTTCATTTAAGGCCTCTCTCTCCAGGGCTCTCTCTCCAACTTATGGAGTCATAGTTGTAAAATGTCCACTTTCCAAGCTGATACTTTTCAAGGGTTCACTGAAGACATCATTGAAATCCACTAGTGCTACACCAAGCTTTCCATCTATCATGTCGAACGCAGCTTTCAACTGATCTCCTCTTTCCTCTCAGTTCACCACTTTCAGTACCAGCTTTTAGAATACGTATCCAAAATGGGAGTTTGTCTCTTCTTTGAAAGGAATATGGCCTTGGGATCTTGTTCTTCAAAACAGGCTTAGAGGCTTGTTAAAAATACAGATTGTTGTACTCTACTTTTGGAAATACTGAATCACATCGAGTAGGCAATAAGTGAATTGCACGGACTAAGGGAAATCAGCCTTAAACTTTCCCCTCCCTGTCGTTCTATCCAGGGTGACAGGTCCCGAGAACGAGGTGCCTGTGGATAAGAAAAAGTAAGAGAGACAAGAAAAACAAGAGAGGAAAAAGTCTGGGATCAGAGAGCTTACAGCCTCTTGGACTGCAACTCTGATTACCAATCTCAGTCACCTTTTATTGAGCGAGAACCAAGGGCCTAGCTAGTACAAATGGACAGATACCAAACATTTTAGTAATTAAAACATTATCCTTCTCCAATTCTGCCTCACACACTGCTGGCAACAATTGCCTGGTGGGCCTCCTGCACCCAGCACTACATTTATAAGTTGCCCACCAGTTATCAATCCACTACAATCGTAGTCCCTACTTCCCATTAATTTTTACAATGCATGGCAAGACTAAAAAACAGGGATCTCCTGCAATTCAAATACACTCTTCTCTTCAGGTGAAACAATAAACAAATTGTCCCTTCATGTTTGCAACAATAAACAAATCATTGTGTGTCCTCAGTGCTTTCTAATCAAAGAATGTCCTTCTCCACACCTTCCTATCTAGTAATTCTCCTGTACGCTGAGCCTTTTGAACTACTCACTTAAGAAAGTTAGTCTCCAAAGATGGGCCCAACTCTTACTCGTATTGATATCAACTAGACTGCTCACTGCCTCTTCTGCTCTTATACATTTAGAAAAATCTGATAGAGCTGATTGTCATGGTAGCTACGTGTTTCTTCAGGTTTTCTCTGGAAGCACAGGTTGGAACTCTCAAGGGTACTGTTTGTTTCCAAATGTTGAAGGAAAGATTTTCCCTCCCATAAATCTAGACAACCGTCTACCCATCTCCATGACCGCACACAACCTCCAGTCTAACATGGGTGGAAGGTGGCTGATCTGATGAAATCTGAGTCATGATCGGGGTCCTCCCAAGTTGCATTCTGTTGGCATTCCGTGGGAAGGCTGACAATTCTAGAGACAATTTCACTGAAATACTGAGAGTCCTTTGAGAGCTAAGGCAGCATCTTTATCCCCAAGAACTAGATTTGTGAAGAACTCAGTAAATTTTGCTGAATGAATGAATGATGGCAAAAACATAACCAATGAATAAATGAACAAATGCATAAATAGTCCACTCAGTGAGTTGAATTCTTGAAGGCATTTGGGTTATGCACAGGCATGACTTTTGACAAAATAATTGAACACATATGAAGTTTGATCTGCTCCTGGGGAATGAGATTCTGGAAAAGTGTGACTATCAGAAATTGTATGAGTTACACTTTCTGTGATTATGCCCTCTGAGATTTCACTATTCACCCATGCCAATAAATAGTAACCTTTATAGTTTATTCATTATTCCTCCTGTTGAAATTATGACAAGACTCCAACATAACAGTTTCCCTCTATCATCATTTGAGACAAGTAGAACATTCTTTAGAAGCACATGAGCATGTGGGTGTGGGTCTGTGGTGCGTGGTGTGGGGCAGGATCATGGAAGCCTGGAAAAATTCATGCATTCAAGTTCAGAAAGCAAATTGCACCTATTTCAGCAAATTGGAAATTGATGGTGTGTAACACTGAAAGCCTAGCAGTGGCTATTATTTCCATCTAGGCTATTATTAACTGGTAATATTTTCTCTAGCAAACACTCTGTTACCCATAGCAACAGGATCATGTCATATGGACACCAGGGCTCCCTAACGTTGCCAGAAACATGGATAGTGCGTTAAATGGATTCTAGAAAATGCAACAAGGCTTGCCAAAACCAATATTTTTGAAATCCTAAACCCAATTTTTACTTGAGATAGAGGAAAGAAAAGAACTCAGATAAAGTAGAGACCGATGGGTTTTCATAATCCCCACTTCTGCGATTCTGTCTCAAGTGTGTTTCAAGCAAGCAGAGAAGTGTCTGTTTTCTTATCTAAGGCAAACACTCCACTGGGCCCTGGGTGAGCTCCCACGCCCCTCCTCAAGTACTCTTGTGCAGTGTCAAGGATTGCTTCTAAGTCCACTAGTTTCAGTCTCTTCTCTCATGACATCTCCCCATCAATATTTTTAACACTAATATTTGTACTGGTGTGCAGCGTTCAGGTAAGTACCCAAATCGTAACAATTTGGAATGGTGTCAGGAAGCAACTTCAAAGTGAGTACACCTACACAATTTAATCATATGGTTAAACAAAATGCTTAGACAATATTCTAGGACCATAAGTTAATTTTTTGTGTGTGAAATTTATATAAATGGACTCTCTGTTTTGTAATTAATGCCTAGTTTTATCTACTCTGATCTATCAGAAGAATTATCCATCGTTTGCAGGCAACAGGGCTCCATTGACTTCATGGCAATGTTAGTTTCCTAAGGCTTCTATCACAAAGTACCCCAAAGTTAGTGCCTTAAACAAAAACAGTGTATTTTCTCACAGTGCTAGAAGCCAGATATCAGAGACAAAAGCATTGGCAAGATTGATTCTTGGAGGAGAACTTGTTGCATGGCTCTTTCCTAGCTTCTAGTGGAGTTTAAGCACATCATCCGATTGAATTTATCCATTTCTCATCTGTTTTTTGCCTTCATGTCCATGTGACTATCTAAGGCATGTGTTCTCCCTGTGTGCATCTTTTTCTCACATGCCATTTTTTTATCAGGTTAACTGGTCACTTTGGTTTAGCAGCCCTCCTCCACTGTGCTATTAAATCCTTTTCACTAAGTTGATTTACATTTCCAGTTCCCTTATTTCCAAATAAAGCCACTTCTCCAATAGGGAGTTAGGATATATGAATTCACTGGTAAACACAATCCACTCACAACAAGTGCTATATAGTGTCTTACTGTACAAATAGCTTACAAGTTACTAATTAATCTTGCTGTTTCTATTATTTCATTGTTCCCCAAAAGAGTAAAAAGCATGAAGTTTGTATTTGGTGTTGCTCATTTCCCTATTCCAGGCTTTCATAGATAGATGATAGATAGATAGATAGATAGATAGATAGATAGATAGATAGATAGATAGATAATAGATAGAGTGAGTGAGTGAGTAGCGGAGTGACAACTGGTGGTCAACATGTATGATGCTGGGTGTGGGAGGCCCACCTGAGGATTGCTGCCAACAACATAAGAGGCAGAACTAGAGAAGAAGAGAGGCTGTTGGGAGCTAGGAGAAGCTGTTAGAAGCTGTTTAGAAGCTGTTAGGGAACTGTTGGTTCTTTTGGAGGAGATTGTCATGCTGGCTTTCCTAATGAACTTGGCTTTCTCTTTGTCGAAGCAGCTCAGGACCTTACTGTCATGGAGAATGGCTTCATTTCACTTTGGGGGAGCTCTGGTCCTAACTTTGAGCATTGCTTCCTGGCTCCAGAGGGGAAGATGGTGAACTTCCCAATCTCCATGAGAACCTTATTACTTTGGCTTTTCTGATGGGAACTCGGCTGTTATCATCATCAGAGGAACTCAGGGCCTCATTGCTATTGAGGATGGCTGTGGTACTTTTTAGGGGAGCTCTGGTTCTCACTTTGAGTATTACTTCCTGGATCCAGTGCAGATCCCTCAACCTGTTAGTACAGACCCTTCATCTTGCTGGGACAGACTTTCTAGCTTCCACCACTGGCCTTTGGGTCTTTCCAGCCCAGATCTGTGAAATAGGCCTGCATGAGACAGTGTTGTGGGCCCTTGGCCTCCAGTTCGACTCATGGGAGGCATTGTTATGGGCTCTAGGTCTTCTGCCAGACTTAGGCAGGACATTAACATGAGATCCAGGCCTTGGCTGGATTCTTTGGTCTTTAGCATGTGGACAGATTTCCTGTACACTTTTTGTATATGACTCTTTGGGTGACCAGTATCAATAATCTTATAATTAAGTGTCCTACATTGATTCCCCCTGCAAAACCCCAATAGGTAGATGATAGATAGATAGATGATAGATAGATGGACAGCTATAGATAGATAGATATTCTTCCATCCTCAATGACTTTGTCTCTGACATATTCCATCTTCATTAAGATCCATAATAATTAATAACCATATGACACTCACTGACTTGATCTTTGGAAGCAGCTCTCATCCAAGCTTCCCTTTGGAGATTCCAGAAGTGCAACAAACCATTAAGCATAATTGGATGAATCTCTAAAATTTAGCTCCAGGACACAGGAAATATTTGGGAAAAGCTTGTTTTGAGAGTTTTTCTCAAATCAAACAGGATATCCTGAGGAAGACTTGCATTAGCTACACTGACCCAGATATGAAACATGTATAAGATAGCACGGAATAAAATGGCAAAACATGTCTCAAATATCACTACAATAATTTTA
>NW_004955407.1:27908563-27942010 GCF_000276665.1 Chinchilla lanigera
AAAAACTCGTCTCAAATATCAGCAATTTTAAACAGCAAAGATTGATTTCACAGGTCTGAGAGTCAGCTGCATGTTGGCTGAGCCAGGCTAAACTAATTCAAACAGCAGGATGTGCTCGATTTATCTCCACATGTGTTTCAAGGGCAAGGAAAGCAAAGCTAGCATTCAGTTACATTCCTGTTTCCCTTCCGCAGGCTCACACCTCATGCACCAAAATAGGTCACGTGAACAACTAAACAACAGTGGAGCGGGGAACTGTGTCTGCCCGTGGAGATCCGGGGAGTGAATATATGATGAACAATAGGTAATCTACCACAGGAAATATGAGAAGGTTCCCTAGACAGAGGATACTGGGGAGAGAGGGAAAAGAACAGAATTCTTCATGTTTCACTTAGTAACTTTCCCAGATCATTAGTATTTCCAGAGAGGATATCTTTCCTCTTGAATGTGATTAAAAAGATAAAATGGTGGTGGTATTAGTCCTCTAGGGTTACCATAACAAATACTACAGACTGGTTGGTTTAAGCAATGGAAATTAATTTTCTTGCAATTTCAGAGGCTGAAATTTCAAGGTCACTATGCCAGTAGGGTTGGTTTCTTCTGAAATTTACCTGGGTATGAAGATGGCGGCCTTTCTCCTGTCTTCATGTGATCTGCCCTCTGCGTGTATCTGTGTCCTGGCCTTTTCTTGTAGGAACACCAATCACACTGGATTCAGAATCACCATGATGACCTCACTTTACATTCTGAGGCCCTGGGGGTTAGAATTTCAGCATATGAGTCTTGGAATACAGCATTCTTGGCCATAGAGAATTGGGATAGAACTGAGTTTGATTTGAATTCTGCATCAGATACCTATAAACTTGATGACCAATTTTTACAAACCCTCTAAGCTCCGTTTTTCCCATTGCTACAACTGAAGCTTATAATATATCCTCAACATACTGATTCATGATTACTTTTAGAAATAAACAAGATAATGCATGTAAAATGTTCATCCCAGTGTCTGACACAGAATAGTAAAATTCTTATAGAATTGCTGTTGCTGTTATTACATTTATGTTACATATTATAACAAGGTACATTTTATGTCAAGTACCAGAGACAATAGACAGTAAGTTCCAATTATAAAGTATAATATAAAAATCTCATTGAAGTAGCAAAGTAAACTATTTAACATAGTTTGCAGGCCAGGAACAATTCCTAAATATTATTATGCCTTTTACTACCAACCTGTTCTTTTAAAAATTACAAAGGAAAGAGCTTGTATTCTTTCCCTGAAAAGGTCTTCTGAGCCAGATATTCATATTATTGCATTGAGTTTGTAGTGGAAGAAACTGGGACACATGGAAATTTCATGATTTAACTCTCAACTTGGAGTCAGCAGAAGATAACCTACTACAAGAATCCAGTCTTTTCCCAACAGCATGGCTCACAAATCTAAGCTGAACTGACTTCACTCCTTTCCTTGCTTTGATGATCATATACAGCTTGATTGGAAAGTTACACTATATAATTTCACAGTGATTATATGCTCCTGAAGATCATTTTGTAAGTAAATGTTTTGAAACCAAAGATAATCACTGTTATACACCCATAACCCTTTTCCTTATGCTGTATTCTCCATTGGGAATTTGACCAAGCTAAAGTTACACTTCAGAGTCTCAGTAACTGGAACTTCTTTGCCTTTCGGGAGGCCTCTGGGATAACCTCTACTCTTGCCACTAAAGAACACATGCACAGAAAGCAGCCACAGGGCTTCCAACATGAGTACTGGCAACATAACACACTAAGATGAATCAGAGCAGATTCTTTGCATCATAAGATATTCAAAAGTGGGACATCCTGCCCAGAAGCTGTGAAATATGCTCCTTCCTTCTGGGCAGCACAGAAATTCTCCTCTGTTCTGAGAAATTTCAAAATTGCTTTGCTTTATTATCTCTAGTAATATCTCCAGGCTCAAGAGTTCTCCACTCTAGGTTACCAGTTCACTCAAGTTACCATTCAGTATAGGTTAATGTTCTACTCACAAAGCACTAAGCTACACTAGAAAATAAGTGAATACTGCATCTTGTTCTGGGTAATCTATATTCTCTGCATTTTTAATTTGTTTGAAAATTTTAGCCAATGTCCACTTATGGAGGTACATAATTTGTAGGACTGAGCAACATTATACACGGTGGCCACTTCCCACTTTGAACACAAGGACATGATTTCCTTTCATCCCACATCCTCCATCAACACAGGATTTTTGTTTCATTTTGTACTTAGTTATTTGTTCTCTTTTTAACAACACTGAGAACTGAATCCTAGGATTCTTTACTGAGCTACATCCCCAACATTTTTTTGTGATATAGAGGTAAGTTGCTATTGCCCAGGCTGGACTCCAACTTAGAATGCTTCTGATTCAACCTTTCAGTCTGTTAGAATTACAGGTGTGCACCATGCCCAGCTACACACAACAGTATTAAACTGTTCTGGTGGAATCATGGGTATTGCTCTTCCTCCTTCAGGAGTAGATGAATAAACCAAGTTAAAACACTTAATGTCTCCAGGAGTTCTGGAATTTAGAGAGCAACATAAATTCTCAAGGAGACAATGTAATTATTCACCTGTAACACCTTCATAAAAATCATTATTAAATACTTCTTTCTGTCTACATTATCTGGATCTTGCTTGGTTGTTAGCTCCTTAAGAATGATGTTCTCCAGACTTCTTTTTTGTGAGTAAGATTATCTAGTACCTTCAAGAAATAAGTTCATGCTATTTTGTCTTAATAAGTCTGATTAATACTAAATTCACCACTTTTCTCTGAAGTCTCTACAACCATAATACATAGAAGACTTCACAGGAGTATCAAGCGCCATTCTATATAAGTTCTCTAAGTACATAGACACATTTATACAAATTGGATCCCACAAGGACTTTGAGGTCTATTGTTTCTCATGCTGCTCTTAATTAAACACCAATCTCCAATGTTCACTCCCAGTCAGACTGGCACCTAAAAATGTGCAGAGCCCACCAAAGGAGTATACACATTTCAGAAAAAGAAAACCTAGTATAAGTATTTTAAGACTAAGTGTATTGCAACATCATGAGATTAAAACAAGTTACCTTGGGCCTCTACCATACAAGAGGGGCTCAAAGTAGTGGCTGTAAGCTGCTAGACATTTATTAGTATGGAAAATTACTGCTTGGAGAACCTTGGTCATTGAGATCACTGCACAAGCATTTTCAATTTCTTCTCTAAGGCCCAGCAGTGTAGTGGGGTCTCTGAAATATACGACATCCTCAAAGGTCCCCTATATGAGGGAGGGTACGACCATCTGTTGTAAAAACACCGAACTATTTTTCTTTTCCTGAGGTATGCATACATTTTTGGCAGACTCTATATACTAAATTAAACTATCCACAGATTAACATACAGACTCATAACCATAGTCTTGCAACAGATCAAGTCACCCAATCTGACTATCTGGGAACATTTCAAGTACTTTAATAATGATATGTGGTTTTCCTTCACAGATCTAATAAACGGTGATTTATTTTCAACCTAACAAGCCGGAAACATAATTCTTGAGCAGAGAAATCATTATTTTTAGGTTTTGGTGGTTTTTGTCTCTCTTCTCTCTTAACAAAGTTGAAGTGTTTTCTATTACATATGAACTGTGTATGGGGAGATAAGACCCCATGTGGATCCCCTCTTGGTATCAGAGGTCATTTGCCAACTTATCTAAGGTTTTCTTTTCCAGTGGACTATGGGAAAAGTAGACCACAGATAGAGTTTTGATTTTTAATATTACAAAATCTTAAAGTTGAGGTATTTTTCAAAAGTCTTGTTATTGTATAACTCACACCCTTTTGGAGTCTTGTATATTATTAATCAAGTTACTGTTCTTCATCAGAGGGTGTACTGACATTTAAACTGAAAATCCACCTAATTAATCAGGAAACATAGGCCTAAAATATAGCTCAAAGAAATGCTCACATTGTGAGTAAATGACAGGAGCTTCCATGAATTAAATGAAGACTTCAAATCTTCTTTTATAAGGCACCTCTAAAATCTCTCCCTTTTTACATCAGAGTGAGTAAAAGGTTGTGCCCCACTTCAAGAAGGACATAAAGAAAAATGGATGGCCAGTCCCAGAAAGTCGTCGTCTGTGCTGTCATTTTGAGGCAATTAAAATATCAAGATTTAACTACAGTTTATTACTTCATTTATCATTGTCCTGCTATGTCGCACTTTGAATACTTAAGAGGAAAGTCTATAAAGTTTAATGAACAAGCTATGATACTGGATAATCCATAAAATATCTCTCAAATAGTTTACAGAGTTCATACTTTAGGGATTTTGTTTAAAGAAAAATATTTGAAAATATGCTACTGGCAATTTTTTAACACTTGTTCTATATTGAAATAGAAGCCAAATGTTAACATTTACATTAGATCAAATTTTATCCTTTAGATTATTCTACCTAACAAGCATTTCAATTCATGAATTTGCTTATATACTATACTCTACTTGTGTTATTCCTGTATCATATGATTATATTTTAAATTGCCTTTGAAATATTGATTATGCTTTAATTTTCTAGTGAACATAATGCAAAGGAAATGTTTAAGGAATTTATTTTAAAAAGTATGTCAGTAACTGCTGATGAAACAAGTGAAATAGTTTTAGTAGATCAAAAATGAGAACATCAATATTACTAGTTAAAGTCAGATGCATGGGTTAAAGTATGAAGACATAAATTTTTGAAAAATATGTGTGTGTGTTTACGTACATTTTATTCATTATATACACCAACATATAGCAGAAAACACATACATATCAACATATCTCATAGAATATAAAGTACATAATGATATATGGAACAAAAACATTTTAAGGTATGAAAAGATAAAACACACAGTAGTACCTTGGTTCGTGAACTTAATTGATTCACAGTTCTGGAGAAGATAGCCAAGGCTGCATTTCTCACTGGATGCAGAGTAAGCAGATGGAAGCAAACTTTTGCCAAACCAAATTTTTCACAGACAGAAGCATTCATGAACCAAGGTATCACTAACAAGATATATAGAATATTGTCGAAGTTTTAATCACTATTCCCACATGTAGAGAATGACTCTTCGTTTGGAGAAATACACAACCTCATAGAAGCATATTTTTGTAAGGTAAAACAGGCTAGATTAAATGCCACTTTTATAAAACATAGGCCAAGGACAATTCTGTTCTTACTATGGTAGCTGGCATTCTTTCATCATTTAAGAGCAGAGGATAGGCTACGATGTGCACTTTTCAATCCCATCCAGTCATCAAAACTCAGAACCCCAGAGGGCTCCAGGCTATAGCCAGTCCACACACAGTGAGAGAGTGATCTCCAACTGATTGTTATACTTTAGTATGGTAGGCTAATTCCGAATGGCTCCCTTCAAAATGTCCACATCCTCATCTCTGAAACCTGAAGATGTGTTATTTTATATGGTCAAAGCCTCTTTGCACATGTGATTAAGTTCAGGATCTTGAGATAGATTAACTGGTAACCTGAGCAAGTCCACTGTTATGACAAAACTCCCTATAAATAAGAAGAAACTCCCAAACAAAAATGAGAGAGGGAAAGAGACTAAAGATATTGCACTGTGGATTTTGACCATGGAGGAAGGGCCCATGAGCCAAGGAATTCAGGTGGTCTCTAAAAACCTAAAAAAATCCAGGAAACTAATTCTCCCCCAGGCTTACAGAAGGAACCAGTCCTGATCCCACACTTTAACCCAGTAAGACTCACTTTAAACATCTCACCTTCAGGATTACAAGGGAACAAATCAGTTTTGCTTTACACCACTAAATTTTTGGTAATTTCTTATGGCATTCACAGGAAACCAGTATTCTTAGATTACAGTAGCATATTCTCTCTCTCTCTCTCTTTCTCTCTCTCTCTCCCTCTCTCTCACACACACACACCCCTTCTCATGCATAATGTACTCCCTGCATTTGACATTACATTCAGCCATGTGAATTTTTTGACCAGCATAGTGTTATTGAGTACAGAAGCTGTGAAGTGGCCAAAGTGTTAAGTGACCAAACTTGCCGTCTTGAGCAGCCTTCATGCTGTGAGAAGGGCAGCCCCTGCTTACCTGCTGGTTTTTTAGCCAGGACCCCAGGACAGAGAGGCACATAGCAGAACTGCCCTCACAAAAGCCCAGCTGACCTAAATCTGGAGCAAAACTACCCTGTCAAATCCAGGTGGAATCAGACACTGACCAGTCAATGCACACATTCTTAAAAACTAACAAGTTTTGTGCTAAACCACTGATTTTAGGGGCAACAGCTGATGTAAGGTCACCCTTTAACATAAGAAATCCTAAATGCAAGATAAATGTCACTCCTCTCTCAAAACATCTAAGATGGAGCACATATTAACTTTCTCCAAAGTTCTGCTCAATTATGATAAAGAAATGTCTGCAATCACAAAACATGCACACACACACACAAACTGACATTTACTAGGTATCTATTGTGTGTATACTCCATATATGATACCTATTTTAGTCCTTGCCAATATTTTCCTGGTAGTTTTTATCTTTCCTAACATTTTACAAATAAAAAAGAGTCACTTTTAGGAGATGATATGCCCTGCCATTTATTTTCTCAATAACTCATGTGTTTTTGCTACCTACACTGTTCTGTTTGGAAATTGAGACTCAGATGTTCAGAATCTCCCAAGGCCATTGTATTCCATCAGTAGGGTAGAGAAAGGAATGGAACTCAGGTCTCCTGACAAAAGGGCTGTGATTCTTCATGCTCCCAACTACACAACTGACCCCAAACTCCCAGTGTAAAGAGTCAAAGGCAAACATTTTGACAATCACAATCACCTTTGACGTTTGGCAGTAGCTTATATTTATCTGCTACCATTTCTCCAGAGACGCGATAAAATGTGACATTCCTTTTAGGTAACACAGAAAGGGTTTACGTCTTGAATTTCTTTACTCTGTTGCTTATTTCTGAGAACCCTGCCTCACTCTTATGTGGTCATGTGGTAAAATTTCATCTGGAACACATAGTGTTTATATTGACTTGCCTTTTTATTCCATTTTCACTTTTCAGTATAAAAGCAAAGATTTGGGATTGAATTATGCTTTTTACTCTCTTTATGGCAATGGTTTTCAGGGACAGAAATGATAGTGGTTTCCATATTCGCATTTCCCAATAAACTTGTCATCAGGAGTTCTCAGAGAGCTCTCGTTAATCACTGTTAGTCACTTCTTCCATGCAAATAAGAAGCTCTTGAAATGAATTGAGTTATGCTTGCTGCTGATTCAATGGTAAAACTGAAAATAATATTGCCCTTTTTAAAAAATTAAAGATGTCCCTTGATAATGTCTGGGCATTGTAAACAGTAAGGGGTCAGTCTTCTCTGCAGATAGGAAGAGACCAAGATGGTACATCTTGTTGGAAGCAGAAAAGCTAAAGGAGAAGGAAAAGAACATCATTTAAAACAGATAAGAAAAAAACTTGGGCTTAAAACTTTATTTTATGTTCACTTGAATCTGGTGGGTATTATCTTAAATGTTCTACTGAAATCAAGATATAAACACTAAAAAATCAGAATTAAAAAATTTCATTTTTCTCTGTGTATTTTCTTCAAATGAACAAACCATCTTGTGGTTTCTTTCATCTGAAACCTGTTTTGGCATAAGATGACCCGAACAGAATTCTGGACAAACTACTTAGGGGGGATTTCTGGATTGGTTGCTGGAAATGTGACCTCAATCTGTCCCTGATTTCCTGTGGTAATCCTGAGATGTTAATCTGTGTTGCCTGATTTCTCATCAGTAACTTTATTCAAATATGTATGTGGCGGGGAGAGAGTTCATAAGGAGGTCAAAAGGGCAAAGGAAGAAATACACAGTTCACATTTTTGAAAATAGTAGTGTAGATGTCCTGAATATTTCAACAAGTCTAAATGGCCCATACATTCTTCATTCTTAAAATGAAGCAAGAGAAAAGTGTATTGAAATTTTCCACTGTAAGAAATGATAAATATTTGAAGCTATAGATATGCTTAACCTGACATAAACAACACATAATACATACAAGTATCAAAACATGCAGTGTTACTCCATTAATATGTACAATTCCTATGTTTTTCTCCATCAGTTAAAAAAGGGGACCAAGAGCTGGAGGGAGGGGAGAGGAAGTGGATGAAAAAAGAATTAAGGGCTGGGGATTTAGCTCAGCAGCAAAGCGCCTGCCTGGCAAGCGCAAGGTCGTGAGTTCAGTTCCCGGTACCGGAGAAAAACCAAAAAAAAAAAAAGAATTAAAATGTGCTATGTATATGTACCAACTCCCCATGGTGGATGTAATTATTATGTACTGCAAGCATATACTAATAAAAAAATTTAAAAGTAAACAAAAAATAACTTTAATTTAAATTTTAAATATTAAACATAAAAGCGGAAAAATGATAAATGATTTCATAAGTACATGTGTCTAGATATTTCAAAACCACTGTCATTCTTTAAATTGAAGCTCTGAGTAAGGTATACGATTCAGACAAATGACACATATTTCTACATATCCTTGACCCCATCATCAATTAAAACCACTAAACAATTAGTCTGTAAGCAGAGAACCACAAGGGAGAATAAATATACAAATCAGATTAGGTTAGTTTTTGTCTTTTTCAGATCTAGGGATTAAACCCTGGCCCTTAACAATGAGCTACATCTACAGTCTTTCTTCATCTGTGGATTATTTTCATTTTTGATTTTTTTATAGTACTGGAGATCAAAGCCATGGCCTCACACATGCCAGGCATGCATTTTACCACTCAGATCTTTTTTATTTGAAGGCAGGATCTCCCTCAGTTTTCCAGGCTGGCCTTGAACTTCCAAGCAGATGAAATACAAGCACATACTGCCATGCTTGACTAAGGCCAGTTTTCTCACTGCAACTATCAGACAGTGGTTCTAATCCTAATTATGCATCAGCATTTCAGGTAGATCTTTTTGGTTTTTTTTTTGTTTTTTTTTTTTTTGGTTTTTCTCCAGTACCGGGAACCAAACTCACGACCTTGCGCTTGCCAGGCAGGCGCTTTGCCGATGAGCTAAATCCCCAGCCCCCAGGGGGATCTTTTTAAAAATATAGTTTCGGCCCCACATCTAAACCACTGGTCAAATTTCTAAAGATAGTCATAAATCTTCAAGGGAAATTTTCCTTAGAAGCTAAAATTTAAAAATATATATTTATGCTGCAGTCATTTTGATTGTTTTGGAGCATACATAGAGCATGCTTATCATTGATGAGTATTTTTCCTTGCTTGTTTTTAAAACTTTATGTCAGCGTGGTCTGAACTGACCATTTATTGAGTTGTGTTAGGTAAGTATAAGGGGCATTTCTCTACATACCATAGTCAATAAAGTTATTTATTATTTCAAAATCCTACTCCACTAGACATTTAGCCTTTGAAAGTATCTTTCTCTAACAATATGTCATATAACAACCATTGTTACTTCTTATCATTTTGTTTTGAAACCCTGTATCACTTTTAATGTTCTTGCTTTGTTTTGTTTATGTCTGTGATGTTGGTATGTTACTATTGTTCTTATTTTTTAATACTGTCTTTAAAATAAAAACAATGTTTTTAAAATGCTTAAAAAGAAAAGAAAGAAAGAATCTTTCTCTACCTCAAGCATTCTCACTGTTGACGCTATTGACAAAACTTTCTTTGTCATGATGTTGTCACATGCACTGTAGGAGATATAGGAGCCTCCCTGGTCTTTTTACCTGGTGGATACTAATCATCTACTCACCCCAAATGTGATAACTAAAAATACATTTTCTCATCATTCCCAAGTGTCCTTTAAGTAACAAAACTGGCTCCAACTGAGAACTACTTTTTGTATAAAAGGAAACATCACGGAGCAAGTGAATTACCTGAAATATTTCCTGCCTGCCAAGCTTGTTCTAATTTGAGTCTCCCAGGACGTGGAGCAACCATCCTTATGAGCTGCTACTACCATCTTCTCGTCTCTTCTAGTGGCCACCTCCACTCGTGCTATCCCTGCCATCTCTGCCAAAATTACTGCTCCACACCCTCATCCCCAGTGTAACAGAGAGGCTGGAAGAGCTCTTCCCCTTCCTTAGGCTTCTCCTTAAACCCCAGGCCCCGAGTCTCATCCATTCCAAGGAATTATATGCTGGGAGCTTTTCACCATGACCTTGGTTCAGAAGTTTTGTTGTTTTTTTTTTTTTTTTTTTCATTTTTCTTTTCTTGGACTATTACTCAGCTATAAAGAAAGATAAACTCAGGGCTTTTATAGGTAAATGGTCACAACTAGAGGTCATACTCATAAGTGAAATAAATCAGACCTGCATGTGGTTCAGAGGTTTTGGTGGACTCAGAAAAAGAGGCAACTGTCTTCCCTCTGCTGAAGTTTACTTTTATTTCTCATAGTGGTTTATCACTTACTATATTCTTCCCCCATTCACTCAGGTATTTTTTTTTTTTTTTTTTTTTTTGCAATTCTAGGGAGATATAACGTCTGGGAACTAAGGTACTTGAAGGTCTGGATAGATTTTCTAAATCTGTAACAGAAACAAATATTTTAAGAGCCAAGATGACACAGTAGCCCATTTGGGGGTCCAAATTACTTCTGAAAAATGGGAAGGGAAGTAGAAAAGAATCTTGAATTGATGAAATTTAAACACTAAATTAATAAATGTAAATACAGAGAAGTTACGTGAGTTTAAGGTGGAAAATCAAAATTTCCTCAGCAGAAAGATGGCTTGTGTAGTTAGCTTAGGTACAGAGAAGCTGGTTTTAAATTTTCATGAGAATTTGGCACTGTTCCGCTTAATAACAACCCCACACCATTTTCACCATGGACAGAGGCTTCTCGGCTCACCAGATGGACCAACCATTTTTTGGTTTCCCTTCACTAGATAAACACACTAGAATCTATAACGTTTTTACTGTTTGTTTGTTTGTTTGTTTGTTTTTGTCCCCAAGATTGATAAGACTTTACAAAGTGTTTTCTTATACATTATTTCAGTAATTATCTCCATTTTCAAGTAAGAATCGGGGTAAGAAATATCCAGTTACCTGCTCAAAGTTAATAAGTAATAGTTCAAAACATCCAGATGTGTTGATTCTCGATATAGTACACATTAAAATGCACTTTAAACCTTTCCCTCAACTGACAAAAATAGTTTTACAGTGTCTCAGATTATAAGATCACTGAAGCAGAAGACCACCTTTTACTGCTTGTTAGATGCTGCTCGGTACATGCCGGAGCAATATTGCCAGGGCCAGGAGCTGTCACTAGATCCTTGTGATGTGAGAACATTGTTGTTGATTTCCCACAACCTCATTTTCTTTTCTGAGGCACCACTTTGTCTTGTCAGATTCCTTGTTTGACTGACTTTGTTTTTCACGGTGGTTCTCTGGGATAAGTCTCATCAGACTTAGAATGGGAACTTTCTCAGCCTTACACCCTGAGTACGGACTGCACAAGGTTCCCTCACCTCTTTCTGCAAAAGTTAAAATATAACAAATCATTATCAGCCACTCATGCTTAGATGTGAACAGCACATTCAACTTTATATTCCGTTCTGGTAAATTCAGCGAATATCTGTCATGTCTCTTCCTGTCCTCACCCTTCCCCAGGACCTTAAAAAGGGAGGGGACAGGTGGGGTTTTCCCTTTGCTTAAATCGGGTTTCCTGGAGTTTTCAATTGTTTCAACTGGGAAGGTGTACTAATAAGCAATTAATATTCTGAAATTATCATCCTTTCATAGAAATTTCCAAAGCCATTCTGCTAAATAGAAATTATTTTCCAAATGCGTTAAAGGGAAGCAGGAACACCCCTACCTAGGTGTCCTCTTATGCAGGAACATCTAGGTCATCATCACTCATAATTCTAACACAGAAATTCCCACCCAGTATACATGACAACTGCATCATATTAGCTATGACTGGGAAAATTCTGAAAAACCTTGATATAGTATCTATATTGTATTTTATCATCTGGATAGTATTCTTATTCCTTTGCCTCTATTTGGGCAAACTTACAGCTGAAATTGTGCTAAATATAGATAGAAAAGCCAGTTCTCTGATCAAATTCTCAGTATGCTGGGTGGAAGGGAGAACCAAGGGGGAAAGGAGAGACAGACGGTGTGGAAGACAGAAAGCACAAAATCACCATCCATCCGGTACACAGGGGAAGTCAGGATAGCTGCAGGTCTGGTTTCCCTCCACATCTACAGTCTCCTCAAAAGAAACAAAAGAAGCCTAAGTCTACAGTTTTTCTCCTATGAATGTGTTAATATAGGATGGGTTGTCATTTCTAGAGAAGACCATTGAGGGTGTGTAAAACTATATATATCGGAGTTTGGTTTTTTTAAAATCTTATCTTGTTCTCTACCTACCACCAGCTTAGACCTTCTCCTGGGCTCCTTCAGAAGGAAAGTCCACCTGAAATCTCTGTCAGAAGTATGTTCCAAAAGTTTCAGAATCTCATAAAGGGCTGGGGATATAGCTCAGAGATACAAGCACCTGCCTGGTCCCAAGTTTGATTCCTGGTACAAAAAAAAAAAAAGTCATATGTTCAAATTGAAGTCTTGTCTCAATAACTGAAATAAAATTGAAAAGCATTTGAAGTTCCCAATTATGAGATAATTTATGTTTATTCAATAATGCATTTAATAATTTAATGCCAAATGAGTAGAGGCTACTTTAGAAAACTAAATGAGATACATGAGGGGACCTAATTATTCTAGTTAACACTACTAGTGGGAAATTTACTCGCTTCTTTGTTTTTCCTAAAGTCATGGGTAATTATTTGGTTAAAAAATTAATGACAGTAAATATCTTTTATCATCATAATTTCTATAGCACAATTTTCCCCAAAAACTTTAATGAGACTTCTGTCTCTTTATCATTACTTTTCTTTTGTCCTTTCCTATTTACTTATTATTTAACAGGCTTAAAGATGATTTATTTCCCCCAAGACCCCTGCCCAGGGGATCACCAGCCACCCTGACCAGCCCACAGAAAAAAAAAATTATTTATTCAAGATATGTCATATGTTATGCAAACAGAATTATCTTTATTAAAAATAAAAATGAATTATTTCTCATTTAAAATCAAAATAGCTATCAGAAAATACACATTTTTACCAGTGGATTTATTTTCCCACCGGGTTTGTGGATACTGTTTCTACTGTATTGATTTATAAAGATACTGTGTACCTTAACTTCATAGTTCTATCACTTTCTTTTTATATTCTATCCATCCATAGTAATATCTACATTACATTATAATTTAGCATCATTAATGGTTAAACTCCACGCTAGTAAGTTGATTAGAATGAGACCTCTGGCTCTTGGATCAATCCTTTTCATAAGTGCTATTTTTAGAACAGGTTATGTAGTGTGTGGTTAGTCCAATAGGGTGAATGTGATGAAATGCATAAAACCTCACAAGCAAGAATAAGGCCCATTAGTCAAATTATACTTTTAATCTATAAAGGCATTACATCATGAGTTATTTAGAGGAAAGGGTAGAGTTTCCTCCTGAACTCATTACAGCATGAAAAGTAACATTCACAAGGTACAGTGTATAAAATGAAATTGTACCTCTCAGGTAGAAGTATTTTTCCCATGAGAAAGGGCACTTTCTGTCTAAAAAGAAAACAACAGCATTTTTTCTCTAGTTCATGTACAAGTGAATGGAAACTTCTGAGCTCATTTGTAAAATATCTAGAATTCCAAAGGCAAAAGGAAAAAAAAGGTTGTGCAAATTAAGGCTGTGCAAAAAATGTAGCAAAGAGAAATAACTTTATTTAGGGAAATGGTATAAATAGATTTTTTAACTTGGGTCTGGAAATTTTTCTAGCAGCATAAAAGTCCAATCATAGCAAGAGCACTGGATAACTAAAATAGACTATCTCTCTCATATCCTCAACTTATGATTCACCAGCTAAATAGCTAAGAACTCCCGAAGTTTGCCTATTTGATTAACTTTAAGATACCTGAAAGTTAAAGGTAATTTTCTCACATCAAATAATGTCCAAAATATGGACACGATTCCTTTTTTTTTAATGATTAAATACAGAAAAAAGAGATGGACATGAAAAAGTAATAAAAAATGAGTATTCTCTTATTGTTCTGATATGAATTATTCAGACGACTTCTTCAAAGTGCTTTACTTTTTGTTTTCTGGAAACACTGTGGCAGTGCTGTGAACACAAGATTCAAAAAGTCTTCTTAAGAACTTTAAGAACCTTTAATCTTTGCCTAGGAGGCCTGGAGCTGCCTGTCAAACTAAATCCTGCACCATGAAATTCAAGGCAGACCCAATATTAAATCAAAGACATATAAATTTTATTTAATAACCTTGGAGTATGTCATCACTAAGAGTTGAAACTATAAAGCTAAATATCAACAGCAATAAGATTTTTGTAGTATCATAGTGACTCAGACATCAGATATCTGACTCAGATAGATAATACATAGATAGATAGATAGATAGATAGATAGATAGATAGATGATAGATAGACTGACTCATATCAGATATCTCTTGACTCAGATGTCTATCTGATATCTATCAGATATCTATCTGACTCAGATAGATGATAGATAGAGAGAATAAATATGATATATAAGTAAACATTAGTTCCAAAAGCCTGTTAAATACAGTAGCATGTTGTCTGTGCAACTGCTTCTATAAATTGGTTACATGTAAAGATATATATAAAATCAAGTACAGAAAATTAATTTCTAATTCCATTTCCTAAATTAGCACTGAATTGAAAATAGCTGAAAAGTCTATTTTAGGTAAATATGGCAATAAAATTAAGCTGTGGCATGCCTAACAAGCTGAGAACCATCAGTGTTCAAACATCTCACCAGAAATACAGACTCACGAAGCCCAAAGTTCTTGAAGTGCTCAAAAAAGGTCATCTTATTATAAAAATAGCAACATTTCATTCTTCATTTTTAAAAATTTTTACCACTGGAACCTACTGAAATAATTGTCCAGGATATAAATCATGTTAACAGAAAGCAAACACTCAAAAAAATTAAGCATATTTAACTGACTGGAAACTATCAACTAAACAGGAAGTTGAAACTAAAATTTTGAACTTATACTCGTTCGTGCTTTTCAAAATATTTAATTTATTTTAATTAAACAGAGTCCAGATGAAGATAAAGAAGTAAAAGTTCTCCTTCCTAGCAGCTCAAAATGATAACAGGACCTCAGAATGTTTGAAATCAGCTGAAACGCTAGAGCAGCAAAGAGAATGTGGGTGGGATTCTTTATACCATTTGTTTCCTCTTTCTCTCTCCTTCACAAACCTTAATTTTCTTAAAATGAGGAAGAAACAAAAGGAGGGAGGTGTGAGTGAGAATAGGGAAGTCACAGAACTGCTCTGAAAGAAAACCTTGGGGAGGGAAGGAAACCATTCCTGCAAGATCTTTAAGGGACAGGATGCTATTTTATAAGATATGTTTTTTAAAATTCTGTTTTCCTTTTTCTGAAACACATTGCATGAGTTCATGGAAGTACAGCTGAAATAAAAGCATAGTTCAAGAGGGACTTTTGTACACCTCAAATCAGCCAGAGTCTGATTCTATTCTGATGGGTGAGCTGTGAAACAAGATCCAAGCATGCATTATTATAGCCCTCACAGGCAGGTTAGGTGTGTCAGAGCAGTGTGAGACCTGAAACAGAAGTTCTTGACTTCCTGAAACAGGACTCCAAGGGCCACATTTGAACAAATGCCCAGCTGATTCTGAAAGTGGTATTTGGAAGCTGCTAGTAGGACATCTGTTACTCAAGATGATTCTTAAACTACCAACCCCAGTGCCTCACTCAGAAAACAATTGTCACTAATAATGTGCAAACAGCATAATGCAGCACTGTCAGTGTTCCTATTGCCTCCCTCTGTGGGCACCTTCTTCTAAAAACTTGATCTGTTAGATTTCCAATTGCTCAGAATCTTAAAAAAAAGTAGATCCATGATAAATATGAATGATGGAATTAACGGAGGTCTTCCAATCTTCCAGTTATTTAGTTTCTTTTTTTCTTTTTCTTATTCTTCCTTCTTCAACTCTATCACAGCATGACTATTAAGAGTATAACCTACTAGCAAAAATGTAGAAAACCACAGAACACCAATCTGGAGATAAAAAGAACTATGGAATACTCTTTGAATTCACAGTCAGGGACTGGGAGGCAAAATGTTTTTGCTTTGTTTATCACGGTCAAACCACTGCATTAATTTTTAATCTGAGATTAACTCAAAAACTCTTGGGCTGAATTAAAATCCAAATTTGCTGGTATATCAACCATTTGAATCAGAATCACCTGGAATTTGTATTAAACCTATAAATTTGTGAATCTCAGCTGAGACTTAGTCTCAACCCCTTAGGAATCACAGAAGAATTTGTTTTTATAGTGAGCTCTTAGTTGATTTTTAACACTCAATATAGCTCAAAAACCAGTATTATAGAGCAGCTGGCACAATTTATAACTTCCTTATCCTTCCAGAATGCCAGTAGATGGAAGATTTATCCATCTTTTGCTGTAGAACTTTATTTATTCATTCAATATTTATCAAGGGCTTGAGTCAGACTTCTAAATGGAAAAAGAAAATTAGCATGAGTTTAAATATGTTAAGTATCTTTAACTCCACATAGAAGTGTTGAATGTTAAGAAAAAATAAAAAATAAAAAAGAAGTGTTGAATATTTAACTTAGAAAATAATAGTCTATGATTTTCAAAGTGGCTTGTTAATTTTTCTTTTAGAATAAGTGTCTTGATTAGTTCTCTCACACTGCTGAGACAAAATACCTGACACCCAGAATTAAGGAAGGAAAGGTTTATTTAGCTCACAGTCTGTGGAGGTTTCAGTCCATACTCGGTTGGCTCCAAGGCAGTGTGGCACATGGCAGAGGGCAAACGTTCATGGCTGCGGAAGACAGCAAAAGCAGCAAGAGCAAAAGGGAGGAGTGGTAATGGCAAGCAGCCTTTTTCCCTCCATTACATTGTATGCAAACTGTCTGCCTAGGGGCAGGTGTAGCACCCACGTCCACAATTCCAACATTTGACAGTGAATCAATCATAAACTCTAGTCACCTGTTCCATAACTGCATAAGGCTTTGGTGGGACATTCAGACACAAACTTTAACAATAAGTTTTTATCTGGAAGGTAGTTTATTAATCCTTTCATTGAATCACTATGACTATCAATGGTTTTATGAGATAAATTATAAACATAATATTAATAAAGACTAACTGGTTTATCTGAATAGATAATGACCTGTATACAATCTGGAAGTATAATTTCTGGATTGTCATTGACAATGGTGACAGTAGCAGAAGTAGCAGAGGTGACAACAACAGCCACAGCCTTGGGGGAAAAGAGGTCCTTCCATGGGGAAGGACCCAGCTGGCCCATCTCAGCAACATCTGCACAAATGCTATCACTCTGGTCTAAGTGCAATGACAGGAACATCTAGTGCTCAGACAATATATTTGGTCACACATTGTTACAAAATTAAAAGACACTGCAATAAAATGTATCAGAGAGCTCTTAGGTTTTTTTCTAAAGTGTTTCCAGTCCCTGGCTTTGAAAACTGCTAGAAAACTGCAAAGTAGGCTTATGAGTAGAAATAAAAGGTCATTGTATTTGATAGAACAGAACACTATGTTCATATCATGCTTTAACCATTAACAAGGAAGATAATTTTGCAATTAATTTTCCCTTGTAATTGAAGCTGTGACTCCATATCAGGTGACAAACATGACTATGAACATTTTGCTTATGCAAACACAAACGCTGCCATCTTCCCCAAAACTGTAAAACAAAGTAAGTTCATGAACCAAAGTATCATTTTATAAAAAGTATTTTTATTTATATGCAAATCATGAAGTCCTTACCAGTTTATTCTACAACCTTTCTATACAGAAACATCAAAAGAAGCCTTACAATGCCTTTATATTAGCATGCTTTTAATTTAGACATATACAAAATTGCTTTGTAGAAAAATTTATAGAAAAATTACTCCAAAAAAATTATAAACTTTTCCAGGTGCACCTTAGTCACCTGGATATGTTCCAGAAATGAAAATTCTGACTAGGAAATTTGGTTGATCCGGTCCCTAGGAACTAGCATGGGGTAGGATAGACAGAGTTTTACTATGTAGTCCCATCTGACCTTGAACTCACATGGAACCTAGCCTGGCCTCAAGCTCATGATCCTTTTGCCTCAGCCTTTGGAGTGATGGATTACAGATGGGAACCTCTGCACACCTGCCCGAGCTGGTGTTTTTAGCATGCCCCCACTCCAGAATGCTGCTGGGCCCCTCACATTTTGAGAGACAATGATAGAGAGACCACTGTATCCCTCAGGCAAGATACAAGTGAGAGTGTGGTAGTACCTAGAGCCACACCATCTATAAATATACTACCATGCCCAAATCAATGGATAACTATTGCACTGAGCACACGTCCACTGTCCCCAGAGCTCCCAAAGATCCAGCAACAAATGGTAGACCTCACAGCAGGCAGCTTCAGAGCCGCCACCAGCATTTGTCCTGACTGGTCAGTGACATGCTAACCAGATGTTTACTGCTCTGAATTACATTTACTCTGAGTAAGGGTGTGCAAGAAAGAAGGCTCTCGGTCAGTCGGTATTGAATGACTCTGGAAAGCCTTCAGGAATGGGTGCACAGTGGAATATTGTCCAGCTATAAAGAACAAAATCACAACATTGAAGGAAAATGGTCAGAACTGCAAACCACCATGTTGAGAGAGATAAGCCAGACTCAGAAAATGAAATATCACATGTATTCTTTCCTATGAGGAAACTGGGGAGTGGGGGTGACATGAAAGTAGGTAGTATAGGGGACTCTTAGAGAAGAGGAGTGAGAGGAGGGCGGGTGTGAGAGGAAGGGAGGGTAATGGGAGGGTATTTTCCAGGTCTCTCGTGTGTATGTTCCAAAATGAAACCTAACAGTCTGCAGGACTCATAAAAAGAATGGATGCAGACTAGATCCCAGCTTATCTTTACCTACTTTTTCCTCAAACTCAGTTACAGGTCTTTTTTCAGAAAACCTTAATCTCATTCAAGCTCTACACTCCACTAATGAGAAACACAGAGATTAGGATATCAAAGTGTCAGTCAGAGGGCTAGAAGGAAGCCAACACAAAGCCAGAAATCATTTCTTACTCCCTGAAGTCATGCTCAATTCAAATGTCCTAAAATATAAGATAGCTCAGTTAAGCTCTCACAGAATGGTGATGACCTATAATGCTCGTATTGTGCATCAATATTTCAAGTAGTTAAACTATTTGAATTAACATTATGCTAAAGAGAAATTACATTTTTTTTTAACTTCAAACTCTCAGCCTTGACGTATGATGTTATCGGGGTTATGGAAACATTAGATAAAATTTTTTATTCCACCTAATATCTTTACATCACGATGCCTAAAACCCTTCCCTGGAAATGCAGAATTGAACTAGTAACTGTCTTAACGTCACTCCGCTCTTTAGCGACAAATTCAAGACCAGAACTCAAATCTCTTTACTCTCACTGTTACTCCTGCTCCCAAACCACAACCTCATTCACTTCGGTTTTTTAGAGGAGAAGTCTGCATGACAGACTGGTTTAGAACTACCCAAGCTGCTCTGTAACCTGCTTGCTGACTACAAGTTTACCTTTCTTAAGTACAAGGTGTGAACAACTATTCTCAGAAATGAGCCAGAGGCCTGCAACGGTGCGCTGTAGGCAGCAGGAAATTGCCCCCTGCTGGGATACAGAGATGCAGACTTCAGTCTTAAAAAAAAAAAATTCGTAGGAGAGACTTAACTCTTAAATGTTCCCTGAGGTTCAATGAGGAACAAAGGATCCTTGCAGAGATATTGGTACAAGGAAACAAAATGCTTTGCCATATGCTTTCATATAAAATTATTTCCCATCTGTAGTCAAATTCACTTTTACAACCGCATCTGGTATTATAACCCCACTCAGCAGCTGGTTGCTGCAGGACAGCCCCGGGGCATATCCATTACAGGGCTGGGTGATCTCTAGTGAGAAATCTGCAAGCTCTATTCCCGGCCTCTCACCCACCCCTAACTAGGACACAGTGGTTACCATTGTGTGTTGCCAGATAAGGTTACAGCAAGGGTCTGACAGGTGTCTGTGATTCAGTTTAAGGCCACAGTAATTGCTACAACTTTAGCATTGAAGAGCTCTGCACAGGAAATAGCACCATCAGGTTACAACGCTGACTCTTTTTTTTTGTACAGTCCTAAAAAAGGAACTGCCCTCGATAAATCATTTTCCTAATGGAAATGACAGAATTATTCTCCCAGGAGAACAGCGCAAAACACACATCCCTCTCCAGGGCAGTAGAAAGGAAGTGCGGAGCTTTAGCCACCTGGGAGGATACAAGGCTTCCTAGGGAGTTGTTCTGCTCTGTCCTGTTGAAGTCACTCCTGGCAACAGTTTAAGGCCTGGTTTGCACATAGAAGGTGGAATCCTTCTCAATGAGTATGCTGTTTACTTAAAAAGAATATATATGTACCTTTTCAAGTAAAATAGAAACTTGTACATCATTACAAGACATTTTTATTAAAAATACCAAAACTTAAATGCAAAACTATCACCCTTAAGAGCAGTAGCCTTGGAGAAGACTATGCTTTTCTTATTTTCAATTTTTTTATACTTTTATAATTGAATTATTAGGAGCTTGATATTTAAAGTCATTTGTTCTGTTATAGGTAATGTAACTGGTTGCATACCAGTATCAGGGTCTACTCCCTAAAGTGGAACAGAAAGATACAGATAATATCGTGTGAATTTAAAACCAAAACTTGTAAGTGCCAGACATCTATCTCCTTTGTCCTTCACATTACTTTCATTAGAAACTTGTAACGGACTTTGTGGATGTCATTTGGCAAACAAACTTCGGTTCACACTTTTTTAAATGAAATTGTTAGCACTCAGAGTTTCTTTCCAATCAAAATGTTAGGAAGTGCCACTCCCAAACCGGCTTCTGATTTCTGAGAAATTCTTGCCCGGTCACCGGGGAATGAAAGGTCAGTGCTGTGGAAGAATCTAGCTGAAGTTGGCTTCAATTTTTTAAGTGCAGCGAAGAATGCCCTTTGACTAAAGCAAGGTATAGGGGCATAAAGTCCCCATTTTATCAAATTCAACCTTGGAAATTGGCCAGATCTGTTGAAATCTTTTCCCATGATCAAATTTCTGACTTGTTGCTTTTTTGACGTAATGGCTAAATGATCTGGGGCACTGGCCCAAGAATCATAGTGAGGTTTTTTGTTGTTGTTACAACAAATTAATAAATTATAGGAAATCTTTTCTTTTAACACAGTGAACAGCCCACTTCAAGGAGGAAAAAGCTATAATGTGTAATATTTTCTTTTTTCAGACTCCTCTTTCCCTGAAAGTTGCAAAAAATTGCAAGAGTTTTAGGACCCTATGGGGGAGCCCACAACTTCTTTAATTTTCTAAAAACATTTCATGAAATCAATGTTTGTTTATTTGGTTTAACAAGAAATCTGTAATAAATTACATGCAAAAGTAGGTAAAACAACTTGATCTCTGTTCAGCTAGATATTAAAACTTTTTGCAAAATGTAAAACACTTATAATTTCTAATACAATAAATATCAACATACGTAACCCACCTAAGCAAAAGCTCTTGCAGATTCTCAAATATCTAAGTATGTAAAGGAGTCAGGAGCCTAAAAATATGAGGTACTGATAAAATGGTTAAATTCTTACTGCTTGGGCTACAGGTATAAAATTTTCTTTTCTTAATTTTATTTTTAAAGATGAAAGCACCAACACATATTAACAAACACACAGATATAAACAAAACAACATAAAAACAATATACACAAGATAAGTAAGATAATTGTACTACTCATTTCTATTGCTTTCTTGAAAGGAACAGCTGATATTTAATTGTCTGATCAATCTTAATTGTCTATATTTGTTTATCTGAGTAACTAATATGAAGATAACAGTATGTAATACAACAACCGTTGTTAATTTCTTATCACCTTTTCTAAAATTTCTGACAATGGATAGAACCCCGGTAACTATATTTCTGAACAATTTGGAGACATCTTGTCAAACATTTGAGAATGCACAGCATATTTGAGTTAGCCAGCCTCCTTCCTCTCAAACGATGTAAAAGTGGAGTTAGGATAGGGAGCCCTGCTGTAGATCATACACAGTAAGGAGCTGGAGAAGAGAGCTTTTCTCCTGGAGTGATCAGCAGGTGAGGAATTACAAAGGACATCAGCATTGTCCTTGGGAAAAAAGACAAATGAAAGCAAACAAACACCCTGCCATGCGGAAGTTTAAATTACATTAATGAGCCTATTTCTGTATTTTATTTGATACATTTATGATCTTCCCTACCTTCCCTTCCCTAGGGATTTTGATTTATACTAAATATAATCCAACATAGCAGCTACTATGCAGCTCAGTGCATACATAATCTTTTGTCACATTTTACAAAACCAGACCGTACACTCCTGTTGTTCTTCTCCAACTCTGACTTTAAAATACGCTGTTCTCCTTCACATAAATACCTCTTACACTTTCCTTCCAAAGGTTAAGTTAAATACTACCTTCCCACTCCACAATGTTCTTGGTGAAGTCCCACAAGATAATGTGCAAAAAAGTCCCTATGCCTTGATATCAGCCTATATCCCTGGGCTTTGTAGTTCCTTTCATCAAGGAGTCTGCTCCCCTCCTCTTTAAAGAAGTCCAGTAGCATGACTGAAATCACAGAACACCATTTCCAAACCTAAATGTCTCTCACTTGCTTGCTCCTGTGAACGGGGTCAAAGAGCAATTGGACCGCAAGAGACCACGTGGTGCAGAGCCACATCAACCCTGCTGAGGCCACGCTGGAGACCAGCTAATTTACCATCTGACTGCAGATGCGTGAATAAGCCCAGTGAAGAACAGATTCTTCTGAACTCCATGAGGCAAACCGCCCAACCAAATTATTAGTTTGCAAGAAATAATAATAAACAATTTTTGTTCAAATTTTAGGCCTACTGTTTTAACAACAGGTAAATCATTTTCTCATCTTCTACTTTCCCCAGCAAATTTCCCACCTCTGTGCAATAAACTCCACATGTTTATACTTCATTATGTGTAGTTTCTGTATTGTGAGATGCTGTTTCTAAACTGCTGAAGGGAGTAGAGTATATTCAGTGTTTCCCTTTTCTCTCCATAAATATTTAATTAGTTCACAGTCCAACTGGAAAATTTAAATTTCTAGACAAAGCAGGATCCTTTAAAATTACCAATGCTTTTACCAGCACTCTTTTTTCCCCATCATGTTAAAATAAAGAGAACTCTGTTTTAAGAATTCATTTTATCTTTCTTGTGCTTCCCCCCATAGTTCAATCTCCGTGAGCCCCCAAATCCAATGAGTATGGATAACTAATAACCACACAATGACAGCTCGATCTACCAGAATAAAATATTTTCCATTTAATAGCTTTTACATTGATACCCTTGAAATCCTAGAGCTCTGTCCTCTGCTCTATCATTTTTGTTATTACTATTATTTTGGAACGCTTTCAAAAGGAAAGTGAGTCACACCGCCAGAGAGAAGATTGGCCCCTGCTCTGTGGCAGCATCACAGTGCTACCTCTGGAAAACGCTCCGTGAGTGCCAGGTCACTTTGGTCACGGCATCCCTCAAACCTTGGACCATGAGCAAACCAAGACAAAGACGGAGAGCTTGTTCTCTCGATCCTAGCAGTTCCTTTCCTGCATCCCTTCACCTATTTCTGGTCACCTCTCTTCCCAGTCACCTAGAAATGCAAGGCCTTAATGCTTTTTCTGAAGGACAGAAGCCCCCACTTGATGCGAGAATACTTCTTCCTTTAAAAATAATCCTTGTTCCAAAGTTACTTCCTTCTTCCGCAGATGAGTCCTTACCAAAGTGCTCTTGGTGTCTGGTGGAAAAAAATCTATTAAAATTCCGGTGAATGAGTACTAGTCAAACAAATTAATTTGAACAACTGTCTGCCTAAAAAGGGCACTTGTGACTAAAAATGGCACTCCGTGGCAGAACCTACTACCTACTCATGAAAATATCATGATGCATCTTCTTCCTGGGCACCATCTTTCATCCGGGTTGCTGGGAAACCATATGTGGAAGATCTTGGTTTAGCAGGTTGCCTGAATGAGTCCAAGAGAACTGCCTAGCTAGCCTGTGAACTGTTAGGTAGCAACATAGATACTTTCACTGTGTCTAAATCACAAAAAATACTGAGGCTTGCTACAGCTAGGGTCACCCTGCACAATTTACCATCTTCACTCATAAAGCTTTTGCTTTTCAAGGCACATTTTGTTCATTCATTCACTAATAGAGATCACTGGATTTTTTCTGTAAAAGGTCATATAGTAAATATTGTAGGCACTAGGAGGCACATGGTCCCCTTGGTAACCATTCAACTATGCTATTATAGCCTGAAACAAGCCACACACAGCACACAAAACACATGGGGCATGGCTGTGTTTCAGTAGAATTTTGTTGATGAAAAAGCAAGCATCCATGGATTTTACCCATGGATATATGTTACCAGCTCATCTGATCCATGATAGGTAAGCAGAAACCATGTGATATCCCCCTCTAGAGAAACTGAAAATATAGCACAGTGCTGTCAGCTGGGGTCATTCCAGCTGCATTCAGCAGCGTAACTAACTGGAGCTGAAATTCTAAGACGGCTTCACTCTCACATTCGGTACCTTATCCATTGCCACTAAAACATCTGAGGGCCAATGTTTACATGGTTCTGGATTCCAAAAGGTCAGTAATGAGAGTTTCAAAGATCCTTAAATCCTAAATCTGGGATCACATGTTTGCTTTCTTTCACTGTAATAGTCAAAGCAAGACACTGGGTCAGCTCAGATTGGAAGGGAAATACATTCACCCTTCTGAGAATGGAAGGGGATGTCACTACACATGTAGAAAGAATTAGCAGCCATATCTTTAAATATCCTACCACAAAAACACCTTTCTTATGTACAGAACTCTGCCCTCCTACCCCCCAAACCTCTCTGTATCTTGATCACCAAGTTCTATTAAGTTGTCGTGAGAAAATCCTAAAATCAGATAGAGAAAAAAAAAATTGGAAGTTTATGGGAAAGTTTCAGCAAGAAAAAGCAAAGACTAAAATTGCAGTGGCAACCTTACAATAGCTCATGACAGATGGCACAATGAGTATGCGTGAGTAGTACGGCTACAAGGTGAAGAAGGGTTTATAGTTTTAGGTATGGCTAAGAGTTTATAGGTTTTTCCCTGTATCCTGTTTGATGAGATAAATCATCTCTTTTGTAACTATTGCCCTTCTTTATCCCCTTCATCCTAATCTAAAAGAGAGAGCAACAGTTGCTGGTAGAATCACTTTCCACAAGCCCTAGCTTGAAAAATAAATACGAAGTTCAGCACCTGCCTTTTAAACAAGCAACTGTGCAAACCTTAACAATGATTACGGATGCTTGTTACACCTCTAACATCTGCAGTTCACAACAATTCAGGACATATAATTATAGCCTTTAGCAATTTTTGTTTCTCTGGGTAAAGAAGTTCAAAATTTTATAAAAGTAAATGAATAGACCACATTTTACATGTGATGCATGGTTAATGTAACAAACAAGTTTTATGTGTCTCAGTAAGACATACATAGTGAATAAAACATAAATTAAAGTGCAGCTATGCTGGCAGTACTGGTAAGAGGGAATGTCAGGTCTTCTGACACTCAACTGTGTTCTCTTCAAAGACTGACGAATGGGAAGGAGATGTATGAGGGTTATCTATTAATGCAAAACAAACAAACATCTTTCCTCTTCCTTTTTATCCAAAGTGAGAATATAGCATGAATGGGAAATTTATTGGAAAAAGGAAGAAAAAATCATGCCTGAATTCCCAAGGAAAGCCACTGGGAATTTTTGCCTGATAACCCTAAGTAGATTACTCCTAGATTTTGCCTCCTTCTATTTCGCTCCACACTTGAGAACTCCGCTAATAAGATGAGCTGTAGACCACTTCTAATGTCAAAAGACGGAACACTGCAATGGCAACAGCATTTGCAAACCAAGGATCACACCTTAAACCAAGAAACAGAAAGCTCGATAAGGCCGAGCCGAGGTTATCCCAACAACTTGCTCACATTACAGCCACTCCACGAGACCATATTCCCATCCCACTGCAGCCCTCCCTGCTACCTAAGGACTTCTCACTGAGTCCGCCTCCTAAGGACTCTCGGCCCCCCACACCACCACACTGAGGACTGTACCTCCAGCACAGCCTTTGGATTTCAACCCAATTCAAACCGTTACAAAGTCCTTCCTTAATCAGGTGTGTTTTTATTTAAAGAACATTTCTCCTGGTCTGTGGTTTGTCTTATAAAGGACTGAACAATGTCTTTCACAAAAAAAAATTCTTAATTTTAATGAATCCCACTTTCTTTCAACTTCATGACACTTCCCTTTCCCTTTGACGCTAAACACTTACTCACCCTGAGGTAAACACGCTTAATAAATCGTGTCTAAAAAGTCATTACTACGCCCAAGGTCATTTGATTTTCCCCAGTGTTACCTTTTAGATGTGTTAAAGTATTAAATTTTATATATTTTGAGGTGGTTTTTATCATGGATATAGGTCTGTGTGTAAATTCCTTTTTGTCTTTTCTTTCTTTTTTTTTTTTTTTTTTTTTGCATGTGGATGTCTAGTTGTTTCTGCAACATGTGTTGAAAAAACTATCTTGCTTCATTCCCTTCCCTTTATTTCCTTTGGAAAGGAGTGCAATGTTTTTAAGTGGGTCCACTTCTAGGCCTTCAGTCCTATTTCACTGGATTGTTTGTCTATTCTTTTGCCAACTTCACACTGTTTTCAATACGGTAACATCATCATAGAACTTGCAGTTGAATAGTGTCAGTTTTCTGGTTTTGTTTTACTTCAACACTGTGTTTACTATTTTGAGTTGTTTGTTTTGTGATATAAACATTGGAATATGTCAGTCAATATCCACAAATTATATTGGTGGAGTTTTTATTATGATTGCTCAGAATAACCAACAGTTTGAAAATATTAAGGTTTTCTATTTACAAACATGAAATATCGCTTCCCTTTATTTATTTTTCTTTGATTTCTTTAATCAGAGTTTTGTGCTTTTCCTCTTATAGATATTAAACACAGTTGCTTAGATTTATACATAAAGTGTTTCATTTTGGGGGGAAATTACTATATAAATAGCATTATGTTTTCAATTTCAATATCTACTTGTTCTTTGTTGGTGTATTTGTAAAGTGATTGATTTTTCTGTATCACCCTAGAATAATATATTTCTATAACCAATTATAAGTTCCAGAAGATTTCCATCAATTTTTGGTTTGCCTGCATAGAAAATCATATTAGCTAAGAATAAATGCATTTCAATTCTTCTTTCCCAATCTGTATATCTTTTATGTCCTTTTCTCTACTGTTAGTCAAGCAAGACTTCCAGTACATTGCCACAAAGCTTTGTTGAGATGTGATATTCTTCCTTCGTTTCTGTACTTAGTGAGGAAGTTTCTAGTTTTTTACCATTAACTATGATGCTTGTTGGAGGTTCCTACAGACGTTATTCATCAAGTTAAGGAAATTTCTATTTCTAGTTTCCTGAAATTTTTTTTGCTATGGATGAGAATTGGATTCTGTCAAATGTTTTATCTCTATCTATTGATACAATTATGAGATTTTTCTTTCAACTGTTGAAGTGACAGGCTATATTTATTTTCAAATGCTGAACCATGTTGAACAACTGTTATAAATCCCTCAGGGTTATGGTGTGTAACTCTTGGTAATGTTTTATAATTTAATTTGATGTACTAACATTTAGTTAAATATTTTGCATCTGTGTTCATAAAATATCATGTTCTGTTGGGGTTTTTTTTCTTTCATGTAATACTTTCATTTGATTTTGCTGGTAGAAAATAGTACTATCCTCAAGGAATGACTTAAGTAGTTCCCAGGCTTCTATCTTTGGGAAGATATTGTAGAGCAATAGTATAAGTTGTTGCTTAAATATTTGGTAGAATTTACCAGTGAACGCATCTAGGCCTGATGTTTTCTTTTTCAGAAGGTTGCTAATCACTAATTCCATTAATTTAGTAAATACAGACCTATTGAGATTTTCTGCTTCTTCTAGTGTAATGAAAAAGTAACAATCTAACATACCACATGACAACCTTACGTTAATAATTGTATATAATATTTAGGACTTGCAAATAAGTACATTGTAACTGCTTCTACTTCAGGGGGAATGAAAGGCAAGTTTACAGGATGGTGGATATATTAATTTGTCTCACTATAATAACATATATATGACATAATGTTGTATAATTTATATGCAATAAAGTTTTCATTACATTTTTCAAGGAATTGATCCATATCATCTATATTATCAAATCTATGGGATGCATAGTGGTGATTTCTGTCCTCTCATTTTCTTTGTTAGTCTAGTTAAAGGTTTACTGATTTCACTGATCTTTCATCAACCCAGCTTTTGGTCTCTTGATTTTCTATATTGTTTTTCCCTGTTTCACTGAGTTTTGTTTTACTATTATTACTTTTCTTCTGCTTACTTTCTATTTAATTTGTTCCTTTCTTCCAGTTTCCTAAAATAGAAGTTAAGATAATTGACTTTCTAATTTTTTTCTTTTCTAATTTATGCATTTGGTGTCATAAATTCCTGAGTAATATTTTCATTGTTACCCTCAAATTTTAATAGGTTATGTTTTCATTTTATCATTTGGTTCAAGATATTTTTCAATTTTCCTTAATATTTCTACTTTGCCCATCTATACATGTTCTATAATCTTCATGTATTTTGGAATTTTCTGGACATCTCTCTGTTATTGAGTTGTAGTTTAATTTTACTGTAATCTGAGAGCATACATTGTATGACTGCCATTATTTTAAATTTAAGGAGGTGTATTTAATGGCTTCAATGGATGTAGCTGTTTAAATATTTCTGTGAGCTTGAGAAGAGCTCCTTTTGCTAAATGAAACACTTTATTAATGTCAACTATATGTAGTTGATTGATGGTGATATTGAATTAGACCATGCCCTTACTGATTTTTTTTGCCTACTACATCTATCCATTTCTGTCAGAAAAATATTAATGTTTGCAGCTATAGAACTGAATTCATCTATTTTTCTTTACAATGTTATCAGTATTGCCTTAGATGTTTTGTGACTCCAGTTTTAGGCACATACTCATTAGACAATTATTATGCCTTCTTAAAAGTTGACCCCTTTATCATTACATAATAATGCCTCTCCTTTGCCTACACAATTTCTCTTGCTCTGGTCTTGAACTTAAGATCACTCTTTATTAATTAATTTAGCCTTTCTAATAAATTAGTAGTCTTTTGATTAGAGATATCTTTCTTCATTTCTTTATCTATATGTATCTGTCATAATCTGCACACATTGACATAACAAAATACAAATTGGACAGATTCAATAACAGAAATGTAGTTTCTCGGGGCTGGGGATTTAGCTCAGCGGCAAAAGCGCCTGCCTGGCAAGCGCAAGGTCATGAGTTCGGTTCCCGGTACCGGAGAAAAACCAAACCAAAAAAAAAAAAAAAAAAGAAATGTAGTTTCTCCACAGTTCTAAAGGGTAGAAAGAATTAGTAAATTCAGTTCCTAATGTCAACTATTTATGACTGCAAAATTATATCTGCAAAAGATGTATTCAAATTTGTCTTCTCCAATCTTTAATGTGACTCAAAATATTTATAATTTATTTTTAATACTTATTGTTTTAAATAAGAGCAAATTTACTCAATTATACATTGATACCCCTCAGTTTATGTAACACATACTACACACTTCATTAACTTAACAATATTTCCAGGTCATTCTCCTACTCAGTATATGCTCCAGGGTAGCATACAGATGTCATTGATAATGATCAATTAATTTTATTCAATGAGAAATGTAAATTCAATGCATACAATTTATGCATGTTTTGTCATAAATTTCCAACTATAAGAATTATTTAAATTAGCATATTGTTTGCCCCTTTCTTCTCTCCATATTGCGTCATTTGGCATGAAGTGCTACTTTTGTCTTTGAGTTAATAACAACAGGTTGGATAGAATCATATTCTATATTTTACATGATTTCTTCTATTCTGTCCCACTTTTTCTATTTGTCTCTACACTGTTACTGCTGTAGCCATTATTTACTATCAGTTCTACTACAAGCCTCATAAAAAACTCAAGACCCTGCAAGTCTCTCTTGAGCTCATAATAAATTTTATTTTCAGTACCTCTCCAATCATTTGGCCAAACATTTTCTCTAGTTGATTCCTTATAGGGACACATGACACAACATGTCCTGAATTCTTATGTTCTCCTAGTAGTGTACAGCCTTCATATTTTAAAGCCAATTTAAATGAATAAAAATCCTTGACTCATATTTATGTTTCCTTGACTATCACAATTATATTACTCCACTGCCTTCTAGCATAAAGTATTAACATAAGCAGATTTGATGATAATTTTATTATTTTGCACCATTAATTAACTTGCCTATTTGATTGATGATTCAAAAATTTTTCACTTCAAAGTTCTGTAATTTACTAAAGTATGTCTTGGTGTTGAAATATCTGAGTTAATTTTACTTATGAGTTTTTTATTGTTACATAACAAATTACATACAGCCACTTAAAACAACATAGTGTATTAACTTACAGGATTTGCTGGTCAGGAGTCCTAACACAGGTTAGGCAAACATTATGCTCAGTGTTTTGCCAGATTGAAATCAAGTTGTCAGTGGAGGTTACAATATTTTCTGAGAATCAAGAACTTCCAAACTCACTGGTTGTTGGAAGAATTCATATCCTTAGAACTGTGAGGCTGTGACCTGATCTTCTCCTTTTCTGTCAGCTAAATCCCCTATCCCATCAACTTGGAGAGACAACCAACCATTCCAACCAGGTGGTCTTCCCTACTACATGAAAGTTTTCTCCTTCAAGGGAAAAACAATAGCATTGCTTTTATAACACTGTAACTACATACTTTTCCTAAAGTAATGTTTAGAAGTTTTTCTTTCTCTATTTTATCTATTGAGTTACATATTTAGCATGCATTTGATTTTAAAAGAGATTTGTACTAACCTGAAAAAAGGGTTGTATTTTTCAAAAGGTGAATAAATTAAGACAGAGAGAAAATAAGTGTAGGTGGAATAATATCCAAGGTAAAAGCTGTACCTCAAACTGCATGACCTAAGATTCTGTTTGCGTAGATATTCTACAAGTACAATATAAGCTTCCTTAGTTTACAAATCATGGTAAGAAACTGACACTTCCTCAGAATAACTACTATTTTCAGATAGAGAACCTAGGAAATTACTTCCACAGGTTCTCATGAAAAGTGCACTGTGTAATGCAATGAGAGACATTGAACCCACTTCCCTAAATAGATCTGATGGCATGTTTCCAATACATCAGTAGCATAAAAATAATATTATAAGCAAACAAAAATGAATCTGAATTTGGCATGATGTAGGAGACAATTTCAAATATTTCCAGGAACACATGGATTACAAATATTTTAGTCAGTTTTTAATATTACTCCAAGCTGAATTTGGGATCAAAATTGTACAGTAAATAATTTTAAATTATATTCTCTGTCTGACATCTTAAAACATTATGTTTTGAGGTCCTTTTATTAAAATGAGTAGCCTACCTAAGATTTGGGCTTGGAGAGATGCTTTTCTAGCTATTGCTTGGAAGCGATCCAAAGTAGTGACCCTGAACAGAGCAAATATTTCATTCAATTCTGGCACTACTACAAACAGGAACCTTAAAGTTTCCTCATTAGAACTATAGGTCCAAGTGTTTTATCAGAAATGATGTCATAAACAGGTATTACAAATGTCTATAGTATCCATTTGTAATGTCAGTAAAGCATCTCTGGAACAGTGACTATTGGACTTCCATTACTATGATAAAACACCGGAGTTGAAAAACTTAAAGATAAAAAGACTATTTTTGGCTGCCACTTTCAGAGGCTTCAGTCCATGACCACTTGCTCCATTGTTTCTGCCTCTGTAGTGAGGCAGTACATCCTGGTAGAGCAGAGGAAAGATGCTCAATTCATGGTGCCCAGGAAGTTAAGAGAATGTCCAATGTATCGTTCAAGACCATGCCCCAAGGGACCCACTTCTCGTAGCTCAGCCACACATCCTAAGTTTCCACCACAGTCCAACAGCATCCTGAGCTGGGAGCCAAGACTTTAATCATGGCCTTTGAGGGACATTTAAGATCCAAACTATAACAGACTGTTCAATCTAGAATATGATCTATATTTGCTGTCTAGTGATAATAGAAGTGACTTTTTAGAAGCACAATTATAGATTTTTCTTCAGCCTTATTAAGAAGTCAAGGAGTAAGAAAAGTTATTTACTTGTTTCAGTCCAAAATTTGAGATTATAAAGGTATTGTCATATGTCTGTAATAAAGCTCACAAACAATAGGAAAAAATATAAACCAGGAGAATATCAGATCAGGTAAAAAAGCACAGAGAAGAAGCTGACAATCATGGTGATAGTTGAAGGATACGAAGGAATGAGAAAATTGCCATAATATTAGAAAGAGTCCTTGTATTAAAATAGGCAGATTCCAGAGGTTTTTTTTTTTTTTATTTCCTAAAAGAGTAAGTTCTCTTATTGAAGATCTCCATGGTGTTATCACCTAAGTTAATTACTGATGTAAAATGAAAAAGGAATTTTTAGAGGAGAGAAAAGTTAGGAAATGCGAGTCTAACACTACAGAAAATTCAATGTCTACTGAGCCCATATATGCTCACCAATCTGAAGAACTATACCTTGAACTACAGTAATTTGCTAATCAATATTTTCTTCTCACTTATGTAAACTGGTTAGTTGAGCCCCTTGGTTTGAAAGTAGGTGTAAATTGGTTAACAATTCATTTCTCAAATTGATAGAATTCTGCCTGTTAAAGACTTTGTTACCAAGCATGGTGACCAATAACTAAAAAGTGAGAGAAAGAAAATGTGGATATATAACAGGGTGAATTTGTCTGGAGTTTCAAAATAATATTGACACACTGATAGTACATGGAAATGATCAATGATAGAGAAAGTGGCTGACATTTCCGAAAGAAATACCATTTTAAATTGCTCATCCTCTAAATGGTTATTTACAATGACCATTTTTAACAGAACATTTTATTTCTGTTGTGGTTACTAATGCACCTGAGTCATTTGTACAATTTTCTCTAGTGTTGCATTTTTTTTTTTTTTTTTTTTGGTTTTTCTCCGGTACCGGGAACCGAACTCACGACCTTGCGCTTG
>NW_004955407.1:27942706-27944615 GCF_000276665.1 Chinchilla lanigera
TTTTTTTTGGTTTTTCTCCGGTACCGGGAACTGAACTCACGACCTTGTGCTTGCCAGGCAGGCGCTTTGCCGCTGAGCTAAATCCCCAGCCCCTCGGCCCAACCATCTTTATGTGAAACAGAATACCACCGCCAACTAGTAGGCCAGTGAATTTTGAAATGAGAAGTTTGGCATTTAATTCATTTGGGCCAGAGTACTTTTCAATAGAAGTATAAATCAAATTATAAAAGTTTGCTCATAAGATAAATGAATATCTACAGACCAGTTAACAACTGGTTCACTAAAGGTTAATTTTTAAATCCAAGATAAAATGGAGTTTAAAGTTGGGAGGAATAGAGAATGTACACTTGCTGAATCTGAATGTTGGGATAAAAGAAAACTGCCACTGGGACCATTCTTTCATGAGAACAAAGATGGTACTAAAGTTGAAAAAGAAAAGCAAGAATAAATATAAAGTTATACGACTGTCATTTTATGATAGCACATGCATATGCTAGGTATGAGAAGAGTATATGTTTGTTGTGTGAGTAAGTGTAAGTGATTATATATGCATGCTTATGTCTGGTAATCTGAACAACTAATCTGAAGACAATATGCAATATGACAACCACTGGTGCATTCCTACCATCTTGTTTAGTGAAACTCTGCATCATTTCTAATGGATTTTTTTGTTTTTATTTTTATTCTCTTTAATGATTTGATCAATCTTGCATTCTTACATCTGGTAATCTAAGCAACTTCTTTGAAAATAACAACATGCAATATAACAGCCATTGCTAATTCCTATAATTTTGTTCTGAAACCCAGTCTCATTTTTATTGTTTTTCTTTATTTTGCCTTTGTCTATGTTGTTGGTATTTTGCTATTGTTCTTTTTTTATTATTCTCTTTAAAATAAAATTAATGAATAAATCTTAACAGAATGAAATATGAAAAACCCTTCAGTTTTATAACTCTGCAACCACTTTGCCTTCACCAAAGCTACACAATGTACTTGCCATTCTATTCTAAAATACCAGAACTTTGCCACTCAAGGATATTTTCCAAAAATGTCTGCAAGGAATTGTTTCAGAGTAGAAAAAATATGGAAACATTCAATACTGAATTCATACCTAAAATAATATCTGCCACTCTCTAATTGTGTAAACTTGATGAGTTTTTTTTTCTACAGTACTGTGGGCCTTTGCACTGAGCTGCATCCTCAGCCCCTTTTATTATTTATTTTGAGAAAGGCAAGTCACTAAATTGCCCAGGCTGGGCTTGAACTTTTGATTCTCCCGCTTCAGCCTCCCAGAGTACTGGGCTTAAATGTTTATGTCACTATGCTCAGCAAACCTGAGCTTTTTTTTCTTTATGGTCATCAGTTCCAAGACCTATAAAATCCAGATACAGTATTCACCCATATAGTAGTTACAAGGTTCAAGACACTGTTTATGAAATATTTATTACAATACCTTAGGAACTATAAGGCAAGTGCAGCAAATGTAAATAGTCTCAGACCCCCCAACTTCCCTCTGGGTGACTACTTATACTTCATAATACAGATGCAATACCACCACCCCCGTGAGGTCCTTGCCGAGACAACAAAGTTTAGTTTCTTCAGGCTCGTCACAACACTAGTCCACATAGTACTGTCTTAGTATGAGGACATGTTTTGTCTACACCATGTAGACTTGGGACTTTATTAATTCCTTGTGTCTGGTACCTTCATGGTGACAGTCTGGGAATTTTTGTTTTGCAATAAAGGCATCCATAAACATGCCATTTATAAAAATTACTATGTGTTACTTGAAGGAGTTGAAATGTGGATTACTCAGTATTTGGAAATATTTTGGTCTGTGTTATAGAGTCTCTCTCTCTCTCTCTCTCTCTCTCTCTCTCTCTCTCTCTCTCTCTCTCTCTCTCTCTCT
>NW_004955407.1:27944715-27952677 GCF_000276665.1 Chinchilla lanigera
CTTCTCTCCATTTAGGATGATCTTGGCTGTTGGTTTTTCTCCGGTACCGGGAACCGAACTCACGACCTTGCGCTTGCCAGGCAGGCGCTTTGCCGCTGAGCTAAATCCCCAGCCCCCTAGTGTTGCATTTAAAAGGCCAATGAATAAATAAGTCACTTTGATAGATGAGGACCTGCATCTAAAAGAATCTTGTGAAAAACAGTCTTAAATACCACCTGAAGTTCTGCTGACTATCAACACAGCTTCATTTGCCTGAACTTCCATTTTCCAACATGGTTTATGTCCTAACTTCAAACTGACATTTGTACTGCAAAGGAGCTCTTATGTCACTTGTATTCTTTCTCTACCTTCCAAATTATGATATTCTCTTGTATATTTCTGTTAACAGTTCCAAGAATTTGAATAGTTAGGCACATGTTGCTTTCATAAATGTTAAATCTGGGACTGGCTAGAGCAGGAAACAATATGTCTTGCTGATATATCAACTTTAGCATAAACTTCTTGCTGATCCAATACTCAACTGATGACCACAACTTAAAACTCAGCATTCCAAGCAGAAGCCCATGATCCTGAAGTGCACCTGATGTGTTTAGACATCATTAAATAAGTCAATAAAATAGAAAGTGAAGAACACTTTTATCAGATTAAATAAGTGTGATGGCTAAATATCAGTGGCAAAATAGTGTGAAATAGTCTAACAAATATTTCACATTTTGTTGAATATCTTACACACAGCATCTTTTAATTCTTTTTAATACACTCTTGTGGGTTCAACTATTTATTTCAGAAATTTGTATATTGAAGTCCTATCCCAGTACTCCAAAGATGACCTTTTTTGGAAATATAATTGGTTAAGGACATCCGTAGTGATGCAGGTACCTAATCCAACATGACTGGTGTTTTTGTATAAGGGAAAACTTGGACACAGACATACATACAGAGAAATCACCATATAAACATAAATATAGAAAGTAGAGTAATATACCTGCAAGACTAGTAGTATGTTTTGTATCTAGATGTCCTCGCAAAGCCACATGTGGGCATCTAGCTTTTTTGGAGGTGGCTGACTCTGGAGTAGATGATTCTGGGACTAAGTCCCAGTCTACTGTTTGATTTGGCATAGTTCCGGCCAGGATTAAGAGTGCTGAGAGCTACATCCATCCTAGAGCAGGCAGCTGCATAAAATATAAGGACAGAATCTTGTCTCCCCTTGCTTGCTTGCTTGCTTGCTTGCTTGCTTGCTTGCTCACTCTTGCTGCCTTCTGCTGCCATGAACTGTTTCTCCTCTGGGATGCCCCTCTACCAAGCCACAATGCCTCAGAGCCACCCCATTATGGACTGTAAGTTCTACAAACTGTGAGCTAAATAAACCTTTCCCCTTTAAGTTTCAGTGTCAAGTATTTTGTCTCAGCAACAAGAGAAAAGTAACTAAGATAGAATTTGGTACCAGATAAGTGGGTTCTTGCAGTGACTATACCTGACTAGGTGGTTTAGGATACTTTGTGAATGGCTTGTGGGAAGAGTCTGGAAAGGTTCAGAGTTTCCAGCTGAAAAAATAGAGCTGGAGTGCCTTAAGTGGTACTATATGGGAAATTTTGGTCAGATCGCAGAGAACCAGAAGGCTGACAGAAATTCTGCTGGTAAAGACCAGGTTTGGGAGGTTTCTGCTGGGAATAAGGACTGCATCGGCTTTTGGACTCCAGACAATGTGTATTATGGCTTGCAAAAGTTTGTCTGCAGTCTGAAATTAAGGGCAACAGACTCATTAATCTGGCAAAAAATATTTCAAGGCAATCTAATGTTGAAGCAGTGGCATGGCTACTGTTGGGGGCTTTTAGCCAGATCTATGTTGAGACTCAAGAGTAAAGAGGCCAGCAGAATGATTTAAAATGTTTTGAATTTGGCCAAAATGGGAACTCCAGTAAAGCTATGGACTGCAAAGATAGAGCAGAGTAGAACTTGACTGCTGGGAAGGAATAAAAGAATAGAAAAGATGGCCTGAGGGAATCACAGGAAGCAGAAGGACTCCAACCTTTGCAGTCTCAAAATTGCAAAAGTGAAGGATTGGTTTGAGAAGAGAGACCCAAAGCATCATGTTCCAGCATGGTGGCAGCCTAGGTGGCAGCCAATCCTTATTCCTCAGGATTTGGTTCATAGGCACTCAACTCCCACAGACAAGAGAGAAGGAAGCCTGTACACTGCTGCAGCTGGCAGCAGACCTTGGCATCATTTACATAGTGGTGGTTTTAGGTGCTTACAGAATGGAAGAGTTGTGGTGTCAGGAAGGCTACCACCCAGTCTTCTGAAGAAGTCCTGGGAGGCCACCCACTGTGCCCCTGTGAGGGCAGTGTGTGATGCTGTGAGTGTGAAGCCAAAGGTGCAGTGGACACCTCAGAAGTTTGGAGAAGGCAGGAATGTGAATTACCTGAGGGAAAATTGCAAGGCGGGAACAGAGTAGTTCCAAGAGAGAAACTACAGGAGAGCTACAACTACCAGAAGTGCCATAGGAGCAGAACCACTCAATCCCTTTGGAGTTCACATCTTGCTACAATTTGCCTTACATGCTGCATGTGGAACTACATGACTTAATGTTTGCCCTTTCTGGGTTGGGACTTGTTTTGGTCTCATCCCTTTGCATCCTCCTGTTTGTAACTTTTGTAATGGAAATGTCTATCTTGTGACATTGAATGTTGGAAGTATTTAACTTTTCATTTGTATAGAGGCTAACAGCTAAGATTATCTTAAATTTGAGATGAGATTTGGGATTTGGACTTTTCAGCAATGCTGAAACTGTTAGAACTTTGGCAACTCTTGGAGATGGACTAAATACCTTCTACATAAAGGGATATGAATGAGTCTTTGGGGAGCCAGAGGTGGAAAGTTATAGTTTGTGTCTAGATTTCCCCAAAAAACCTCATGCAGTCACAGGGCTTTTTCAGAGGTGCCTGAATCTAGACTGTGTGATGCTGGGATTAAGGGTGTGTGATTACTAAATCAGTCCACTGATTGGTTTGGCACTGCCCTAACCCCAGTAGTCTGGATAAGATAAAAGGAGCAAAAAGACACTGTTAAACTCCTTCGTTGCTTTTGCTGTCTCCTTCTGCCATGAACTGTTGCCCCTCTGCCATGTGCTACCTTGCCTCAGAACCAGCAGATGATAGCCTGAAACCTTTACAAACTGAGATGAATAAACCTTTCCTCCTGAATCTTTAGGCATGAGGTATTTTGTCTCAGCAATGAGAAAAGTAACTAAGACAGAATGTGACACTTAGACAAAAACCAAAACATCAAGGACCACAAACAATTGTCAGTAATCACTGAGAAGCCAAGAGCAACATAAAATGTGTTCTTCCTCAGAGCTCTCAGAGGAAAATGACTTGCTGACACCTTGACTTTAGACTTCCAGCCTCTAGAACTGTGAGACAATCAATTCATCTATTTAAACCATCCATTTTACAGAGCTTAGTCATAGCAGCAGCAAACGTGCAGACATGTTTGAGCAAATATTTTAGTCATAGGCAAGGTGGCCTAAATTTTTTCTTGAGGTTAATACCCACAAATTAAATCCCAAATAAGAAAGATATGATACGTATGTGTTAGACCACAGAGGTAAGAAGAGGTACATTTGTCTATCCTTTAAAGAAATGGTAGCACAAACAAGGGAAATCTTGTGTACTATTTTTCAGGGCCATATCAAGTTCAGACTTCAAGCATCTTCATTTACTAATTCTGCTACACTTATTCTGAGACTAGCTAAAAGACTGCTGCTCATGACCAAAGGGCTTTAATTCCATCCACCTAGCTAATAAGCGCTCAGCCTCTTATTTTAAAAAGTCACTATGAGGTGAGTGGGATGGCCAATAGGCAAACCACTAAAGACCATTGGGACTTTTTTGCTTGTTGCTGAGACACAGAATCTACATCCACAACTCAAAGAAGTGAGGTCTAATCTCTCACAGTTTCAGAGAGATACAGTTAGTGTTGGCCTCACTCTGAGGCAAAAACATCATGAGGGAAGGGCATAGCACAGCAAAGATGCTTGGTTCATGGTGGCTGGAAAGTAAAGCAAAGAAACAGTGCCAGAGGGGAAAGGTCAGGAGAACCGACTTCGACTCCAAGATCACACCCCTATGGCCCATTTAGAAACACCCAGAACTGCACTCCACCCATCTCCCAGGAGGAGGCCAAAGCGTGTCAAGTAAAACTCACCCTAACTGCCACAGGCAGTGACAAGTATTGGATACTATAGTACAATGACAGATACGTGTCACTGTAGCTTTTCAAGCCCATAGGACATACAATGCTAAGAGTCAAGGTAGATTACAATCTTAAGGTGATGACTTTGTGTCTCTGTAGGTTCAGCAATTGTGACAAATGTACCACTTAGAATGTTGACATGAGAGAGACTCTGTGGCGGGGGGGCAGAAAATGTATGAGAATTCTGGACTTCTTCATACTTTTGCTGTGAACCTAAATCACTAAAACAAAAAAAAAGTTTTAAAACCATTATTACACATTAGGTAAAATATCTTTACATAAGGGGTCAGTCTCTACACTGAGACATTTATAAAAGCAGTGAGAAGTTGTGTGGCAAGTAGTGGAAGCCAAGTATATTAGCCACCTTCTCCTGCTGGTGAGAAAACACATAAATCAATCAAGGAAGGAAAGGTTTATTTTAGCTCACGGTTTCAGAGTTTTCAGTGCATGATTACTCAGTTCCATCGCTAAGGCATAATGTCAGGGTGGAAGGATGAGGTGGAAGAAAGTTGCTCACCTCATAGCAAAGAGGAAGCAGAGACAAAAAAAAGAAAACCAAAGAAGAGGCCAGGGACAAGCTATAAGCCCAAAGGTCATACCTCATGATATACTGTCTTCAACTAGGCCCCTCCTTCCAAATTTCCATCACTTTTTAATAATGCAATGAAATTATGATCTCATCAGTGAAATCACCCACTGATGAAGGTAGAGTCCTCATGATCGGCTCAGTTTCTGAACACACAGCTCTCATACACTTTCTGATTCCACAGATGCAGCACCTCTCTCATAATCACCATCCCTCATCCAAGTGCACATTGGTCACAGCTGATGAACCTACATGAACACAGAGGAGTCACAACTTGGGGGACCTTTGGGGGACATTGTAAATGTAAATCATAAAAGCAAGAGGCTCTCAGACACCAAAATGGGGGAAGCAATGCTCAAAGAGCAAATACTCACCTCAAACTAATTCCCTGAGTAAATGAACCAAGAAATTACTCCAACCCTGTTTTTATAACCGTTGTACTATGCTGCCACCCCTAACTCACCTGTTAGCATGAGATAACAACACAGGAATGTTTGGAGAAAGCATTTCCACACTGGATATTTTTCATAAAAATAATAATATGCTTATGTATAAAGTCAAATGTTTCTGAATCATAAAAAGGAAATGATGATCCTCTTCTGCTTTATTGCATACATCCTCATTCTCCCAAGGTAATCATTGTCAACAGTGAAGGGTTTATTTTTCTATGTTTATCTACACTAATACAAATTTATGCAAAAAAGAAATTTGTATTGTACGCTTTTACAAAATTAGTTTTTGTTATGATGCTAAAAACAGAATTCAAGGCCTTGCATTTGCTAAACTTTCACACTACCTCTGAGTTACACCATTATCTTTGGCTCAGAGGATACTCTTTAAATTGACTTTGTGTGTCTGTGTGTGTGTGTGTGTGTGTGTGTGTGTGTGTGGCAACTCAATTATTATAAATGCAATCATTCCTTGTTGATTCACATTCAGGTTTCTTCCACTATTTTACCACTAGAAATGTTATAACGAACATTCTTACATGCTATACATCCTTATAAGCTAGAACTTTTTGAATCTGCCAAATAGGTTCAAAACACAGAGAGTATGGGGAGTCAAAGGATGCTGTTTTATTTTCATAGAAACTACCAAATTGCTTTCCAAACTGAGGTATCAATTTATGGTCATCTCAGAATTGCTTAACAATTGTAATTTCCCCCAACTTTCACCAGACCAGAATTTTATCAAATATGTCAGTCTAAATCCTCAAACACAGGGCCATTTAATTCAATAGCTCTGTAATTTTAGTTTTCTGAACTGATTTATATTTAATTTGTCTATCTCCCTATAGTCTCAAGATGTCTGCTGCTTGTCTAGAAATTTCTTCTTCCTCTAATGAGGTAAGCAACACAGAACTTCATGGATCACTCACATAAGAAAGAGCTGAATATAAGGGTGATAAGTTATTCATAGACTTATTAAGGAGGCTAGAAAGACAGGGACAAGCCGGACAACAGTCAACACATCTATCAATACATGCCAGAGCAACAGTCATGAAACAGAATTGGTCAGAAAAAAATTTTTTCAGAACATTTCAAAATCATGAAACAAAACAATTGGTCACACTGCCAATTCTGCACCAAGAAAATCAAGCTTGCAGCAACTTTCAGCTGTCTCCAGAGAATTCCCTTTTGTGATATTGTGAAATATATATTTGGTCTCTGACCCTGGTTCCTGAGACAGAGCTCCTACTGCCCTTTATTGACAAGGTTCTGGGAAATCACTGGTTTCAGTGAGTCCAGTCTTGGTAGGGTGCTAGACAGGCTCAGGATAGGGAGCTGGTTGTCAGTGTAAGCAACCATGGGATTAGAGGTTGGGAACTTTTCGCCCAACCCAAAAATTCCAGAGAGGGAAGAAGTGCTGAAGGTTGGAGTTGGTGGATGGTAAATTATGTGATCAGTCATTCCAGTGTAATAATGCCTCTGTGAAACGCCAAAAGATAAAAGTGTGGAGAGCCTATAAATTGTTAAACAAGTGGAAATAACTAGAAAATAATGTACCCAGAAAGGGCATGGAAGTCCCATGACCCTTGCTCATACCTTCTCCTATGCATCTGGCTTCCATCTGGTTGTTGATTTGAACCCTTTGTAAGAATCTTTATAAAAATTATTTTCCTGAACTTTGTAACTCACTCTAGTAAATTAAGTAACCTTGGGAGGAGGTATAGTGGGATCCTTGATTGATAGTCCATCAGCCACACAAGTCACATCCTGGGGCTTTTGCCTGTCATCTAAATGAAGTAGGGGGAAGGAAGTCTAATAGAACCAGTGCCTTGACTTGTGGGACCTGACAGTAACGCTGAGAAGATAGTGTTAGACTGAATTGAATTATAGCGTACTCACCTGGTGTCCATCAGAGAATGGTTTGGTCAAGCGAGGGGGATCCTAACACATTTTGATGATCAGAACACAAAAGGAAATTTCTTTGTTTATTTTAAAGAGAATTTTAAAAATTAACAAAATAACAACCTACAAAAACAAAACAAAGCAAAAACAATAAAAATGATACAGGATTTCAGAACAAAGAGATAGGAATTAACAGTGATTGTTACATTACATATCATTATCTTCAACAAAGTTGCTCAGATTACCAGATGTAAGCATGCAAGATTGATCAAACCATTAAAGAGAATAAAAAATAATGAAAAAACATTAGAAACAATACAGAGCTTCACTAATCAAGATGGTAGGAATTCACCAATGGCTGTTATATTGCATATTGTTGTCTTCAAATTAGTTGTTCAGATTACCAGATATAAGCATGCAAAATTGGTCCAAAAATTTTAAGCATTAATTGTTCCTTTCAATAAACCAATAGATATCAGAAGTACAATTATCCCAACTATCCATATACATGTTTCCCTTCCTTTTTTCAAAAATAATTTTTTTTTCATCACACATAATCATCTCTGCATTGGCATCACTTGAAGGAATCTCAGTTATATTGTCACCCGTAAAAAGGTGACAACTGAAATTTTCAACTTTTCTGGTATGAGCAGTCTGTACCTCCCATTAAAACTAGTGAAATGGGGGGCTGGGGATTTAGCTCAGTGGCAAAAGCGCCTGCCTGGCAAGCGCAAGGTCGTGAGTTCGGTTCCCGGTACCGGAGAAAAA
>NW_004955407.1:27952777-27954739 GCF_000276665.1 Chinchilla lanigera
GCTCAGTGGCAAAAGCGCCTGCCTGGCAAGCGCAAGGTCGTGAGTTCGGTTCCCGGTACCGGAGAAAAACCAAAAAAAAAAAAAAAAAAAAACTAGTGAAATGGTAATTCTTCACACCATAGAAAGAGGAGTCTGTGCTAAGAAGCAGGAAAAAATAGTCAAAGTCTATGAACTCAAATTATAAATGGTCTTGTATGTTATGCTGATTTGCGATTTTATTCTCAATTCAATCTTAGGAGATAGTAAATGACTTTTGCATGTAGGGTGCCATGATATTTGTGTTTTAGATACCCTCCTCAGGGAGCAGTGAAGGTGATTGAAAGAGTGAAAGATTAGCAATCTAGAGGTCTTCCATGTTCTAGTTACTTTTTTGTCACTGAGACACGGTAAGCAGCACCCACTAGTTAAAGGAGGAGAAGTTTGTTTGGTTCACAGTTTGTAGAGGTTTCAGCCCATGGGCTTGCTCCAAGGCAGCAAGGCACAGAAGAGGAGCCTGGCAGAGGCACAACAGCTCATGACATGGTGAGAAGCAGAGAGACATCGAGGGAGAAGCAGGAAGAAGAAGTTTCCAGGCCATGGCTCATTCACTGACCCACCTCCTCCAACCAGGCTTCTCCTCCCAAATCACATTCAGCCATAAATTAAATAATATGGTTATGTCTCAATAAAATGTTACATACAAGATCAGTGCATTGGAATTTTCCTAGAGACCTTGACTGCCAACACTTAATGTAGAAAAAATAGGACACACTCTTTATCATGGTACACTTATGTACCAGGTGTGGTGGTGCATGCCTGTAATCCCAGCACTCAGGAGGCTGAGGCAGGAAGATCATTGCAAGTTTGAGGCCAGCCTGGGCTACAAAGCAAGCTCAAGGCCAGCCTGAACTACATAGTGAGACCCTGTCTCAAAAAGACAAAAAAAAAAGTACATTTATATAACCTCAGTACACTTAATAGGGAGATTCAAATCAGACAATCTGGCATCCTCCACTCTCTGATGCTCATTTTCCTCATTTTAAATAGAAGTGTAAAGATAAGTGCAGTGATTTAAAATATATCCAAAATTCTTTGATATACTTCCTTCCAAAAAGTAACATCTAATTCCTATTTCTTTGAATTTGGATTGGGATAATAACTTATTCTAAATGAAAAGAATATTTCAGGTTACATTATATAATCTCAAAGTCTAAATTAGGAAACTGATTCAGCTTCAACTTGATGCCTTGTCAGTATACTCATACCTACAACCCAGCAGATAAGCTAGGAGAAAGGTCTGCAGCCAAATGGAAAAGCTAGATATAGCCCCAACAGAGGTCCTGGATGACACCAGCGTCATCTTTCAGATGTGCAGGTGACCAACACATCAAATGACCCCAGTCCCCCTCACTTAGAGTTGACCCAGCTGATGCTGAGTAGAACAGAGACATTCATCTCCATAACCCTCACCTAAGTGCCGAATTTGAAGTAAAACTGTGGTCGTTGCTTCAAGTCACTAATTTTTTGAGTAGTTCCAAAAGGTTACTCAAACATAAGGATGCCCAAAGACCCCCATTTCTACAGTTAGGGAACCTTGTAGAAATTTCCCTAACCCACTGACCTGCTGACTTGAACGTTAGTACTTATTAGAAACCAGTAGGGGTGACCATCTGGCTAGTGAAGAGACTTTTCCAATAGTTCAAAGGCAAGACTGGAAAAATCACCAAGAATACCACTGAAAGCCATGGAGAGAATTTAAGAGGCAAAACCCAATGATTTAATCTGGAATTGGGCCAAAATTCTAGGTCTGACGCCTCTAACTCTTTGAAAAACAATGTCATGGGACGTTTGATGGCCAACCCAAATCAGGATGTCAGCTGGCCCAACCATCTTTTTTTTTTTTTTTTTTTTTTGGTTTTTCTCCGGTACCGGGAACTGAACTCACGACCTTGTGCTTGCCAGGCAGGCGCTTTGCCGCTGAGC
>NW_004955407.1:27956534-27990186 GCF_000276665.1 Chinchilla lanigera
CTCTCTCTCTCTCTCTCTCTCTCTCTCTCTCTCTCTCTCTCTCTCTCCCTCTCTCTCTCATCTGGTTCTCGCTTCCCCAACCATCACTCTTCTTCAATTTATGAACATCCCCTGATCTTCTCATGACCTTTCCTCTCATGTTTTCTCAAGTCAGTTTCTTTTGGTAAAACTATACCTTAGTAGTGGAATGTGGCCAATGGATGCTATAAAGTATTCTGGAAATGTGTAAATCGATACATCACACACTTCCCAAAGATGCCATAGCATTTGCAAACAATGAGAGAACCCCTACTGTAAAAGTTTACTTTTAGAAATACATCTTCTAAGTTAAGTATTACATTAAAAAAAAAGATGAAGCATAAAAAAGAGAGATTAAACTATGAACATTTTCCCTCAGTCTACATACTTTCAAACTGCTAAATTTCTAAAAATAATCACAGTACAGCTAATGCTTGCTGAATGTTTATTGTGGCACTCCATCAAGTTAAGAGCTTTTAACGTGTCATCTCATGGTTGTCACTATATCAAACTTTTGAAAGAAATATTACCATTATGTCAATTTTATGTGAGCAAATCCAAATATCACTAGACTGGTTTTAATTTTATCAGCCTGGCTTGAACATTCTGTGCAATTGATACATGGCTTATATACTGGCAGAATCACCCAGGTCTATCACATGTTTAGTAACTTTTCAAGCATTTTAATGCATCAGGAACCTACACTAAGACTTTTCTAGCCAACAAGGTAAATTTGGTTATCTGGTTGTCATCTTTCATCTAAACAGGATGCATAAATGGAAACCAACAACATTTATTAAAAATTGGAACCAGAGACAGAAAGAGTAAGAGTTCAGAGATAGGTGGTCCTTGCTATAGGACATGAAAAAGAGGAACTTGAGCATCTAGAGGGTTACATAAGCTCAACAACTTTCAGGACATGAAATATTTGAGAATGAGCTGAGGCCATTTTGGTAGTCATATCTATGACTTTTACCAGAGCTACAGGGCCCTGAACTACAATAAACGATTGACTGTTGCATTTACTGTGCTGAATTTGATGTAATAAACAGAAAACTCATCACAAGTACCCTTTTCAAATTGCTTATATTTACTATAGGATTATCGCAATAAAACAAAGAATACTCCAAAATGAAATCATTTGACCTTTATGAGTCAAATATTCTTGCTCATACACACACATGCTCACCGTGACACATTTATTCCTTTAGGGTAAAAGTAGAGGGCTCTTAGGTAGATGTCTAACACAGTCTCCTAATGTCTTAATCTGTTCAAGCTGTTAGAACAAAATACAATAATCCAGGTGGCTTACAAACAACATATTTATATCTCACAACTGTGGAGGCTATAAGAAATGAAACTTCCTGGTGCCCACAGGCTCAGTATCTGAGGAGGATGCAATTTTTGATGAACGGAAAAAGGGGTGGCTCTTGAGCCTCTTAAATAAAGGCACTAATTGTCTTCATGAGGGTTATGTCCCTCTGATCTAATCACCGCTCCCCAGTGAATGCCCCAATGCTATCACCTTGGGGGTTAGGATCTCAGTGTACTAATTTTGGGAAAACTTTCAGACTATAACAACTAGTCTCTGGAGGTGAACACCTTGGGTCCTTATTTGCAGTATATCAAATGTTGCTTTCTTCTTGGTAACATTCAAGGCCATTGCTGTGGATTAGAACCAATAAGAAATCTCTCATGAAAGCAAACTCCCAAAAACTATACCTTTTAGAGTGAGGAGAATTGACAGCAGCAATTGCCATTGGGGGAGCTGATGTTAGAGTTCTTATTCTAAATTTCTGTGATTGGTTCCTCTAGCAATTTTGCTGTTCATATCTTAGGCAAAATTGTCCATATACAAATAATAAAATGCTGATTATTGTTTCTAGAGGTGATTGATGCATGTTCTGGTTCTATTGCCTTACCAAAACCGGCAGTAGGTTTTACCTCTATGCAAACATACATCCTTAATATGCTGATGCTGATAAATGTAATGGTGTTAATTAGTGGTATGCTCAGAACTCAACTTTGATTCAGAATTCATATAGACAAACATTCTACAATTTTGTGATAAGGTAATAAAATTTAGTAAAAACATCAACTTTGAGATCAAGTAGCCCTTGATTCGAATATAGCCTCTGATATTCATGAGATGCAACAAAATAATTAGCTTGTTTGTACCTTATTTGCTATACATTTAAACTGAGAGTAATAATGTTTCCTCCGCAATGTTATTTGGAGAATTAGAGATATATGCTATACAATGCATTGTATACAAAGTAGCTAAATAATAAAATTATTACTATTCAAATAGGAAAAATACAATAGAGAAAATTAAACCTAAAGTAGAGTTTGGAATAATTGAAAAACCTCTAAAAATATTAATTTTTATAAGGAAGAAGAGATGGAGGACCTTGGGAACAACACCTGAAAAAGAGGGGAGGAAATAAAATTGAGCAGAAGAAGAACTTAGACTGTGATGTGGTTGCAGTAGAGGCTGCTGATGATACTACAGTGAGCTTAAAGCTGGTTGGACCTTCACTGGAGGTCCAAAATGAAACAAACAGGGCCAGACTATTGCATGGTTGAATCGATCTATCACTAAATGTGGGCTACTGGACCCCCTGAATGAATAACCTTGGCCAAAGTTTTCATTTGATGGAGGGCAAGTCCTGTGAAGGGAGGCAGCTGTGAGCTGTTAGTGGGTAGAACTCCTTGTAGCCAGAAAAATGAGTGTCTCCTACAGAAGGGGGACCCCTAGTAGTATATCATGGCATCCTATACACAACAAACTGCTCTGGAACAAAAGGAATCTGTGTGCTTTTATTGAGAGCACTAGAGAAGCAAGGATTATGGAAGGCTATGTGTCATATAGAAACCAGCAAACAGACAGAAAAGCAAAAGGAATTCCAAGGCAGAAATGGTCAGCAGGGTGGATTTTGGCATCTGACTCTAGAAAGAAGAATCAAGGACCCCTTCTATGGATCAGAAGGAAACCTAATGCCAGCTAGTTGAAAAGTAAGTGTGCACAGAATTCCCACACAGGTAGCAGGGAGCAATGGCATGGGTAGACAGGGAAAGCACACTATCCCTGCTCTATTCTTCTGGTTCAGGTTTTACTTCTTAATTAATACAATCATGGGAAAGCCAGGGCTTCTGCCTAAAATGCCACAGTCACTACCAATGGTACTCTTAGAACTTACTAAAGACAAACTATTAACAATGGTTATTTCAGTACACATAATTGCAGAGATAAAAATATTTTCATGACTTCATGTAAGTTCATGGGACTAAAGACAATGGAATTATTAGTGATTTTTACTTTCTTTTAAAATACAGTTAGTAAATTAGTATCAGGTTTAGCTACATATAAAATGAAACAGGAATTATTAGTACGTCACTTTCACATTACTGCATTCTACCCTCTAAAATTCTCTTCTGATCCCAAGTACAATTTCAGCCATCAAACATTCTTACATTGCTTTGATCCTACTTTTTATTATTACTTATTATTATCATTACTTAGATTATTGTAATATGTTGAATGCAGTACATACTATATAATTCATACAGTAATCTTCCCTTGTGCATGATTTTGCTTTCATAGGCTTCAGTTAGTTTTTTGGTTTTTGTTTTTGTTTTTTTGCCTTTTTTTTGGTACGAGGAATTCAACTCAGGATCTTGCACTTGCCGGGCAGGCACTGTGCCACTGAGCTATATCCCCAGGCCTATCATCAGCTTCAGTTTGCCGCTGTAAACTGTAGTCCCAAAATATTCAATGAAAAATTCTATAAATGTATAATTCAGAAGTTTTAAATTGTGTGCTGTTCTAGTTTGATGGAATCTTATACTGTCTTGCATTATCCTTCCTGAGGTATGAATCATCCCACGGTCCAGCGTATCCACACTGTGTATGCTACCTGCTCTATAATGACTCATAGCTGCCTCAGTTGTCAGATCAGCTCTCTTGATATTGCAGTGCTTCTATTCATGTTTACTTATACATATATATGCATAGTGATGATAACTGTTTTATTAAAATATATTGTTATAATTGCTCTATTTTATTGTTAGTTATTGTTATAAATCCTTTATTGTGCCTACTATATAAATTTAACTTTACCATAAATATGTACAATAGGAGAAACATGATGTGTACAGAGTTTAGCGCTAGCCACAATTCCAGGCATCCACTGAGGTTCTTGAAATGTATTAGCCCATGGTAAAGGGTGACTACTGTAGTATAAAATGTATTTTATAATTTCATATTTCATTACTATACCTATTCTGTGTAATATGTTTCTCATTGTATTATATAGTATTATAACTATTTTAAGTTATGTATTATTCTATTACTCTATCTTATCTAGTCACCTTCCTTGGCTTTGATCTACAATAGTCCCTACATGTCTCAATATCTCATATACTAAAATGTCTGTTCTTAGAGTGAGCTAGATAAATGTGCTTGTTTCTATAGAAAATGAAGTCTTAGTCTCCAAGAGTTGAAAAGTGGCTTCATTTTGTGTAAACAGAAACTTACTACAGAAAAATAAATGCAGTCACTCCACAATTTTGCAAGATGTGTAGTTGGTAATAACTTTTTTATGCTGTTTAGTGACTAGATAATGTAGAGCCTTGTCAGGAGTGAGAATATTTGGAAATGTTTGGATAAGTCAGGGTCAGTGTGACCTTCTAAGTCTTCAATCCTTGAGAAGACTATTAGGAAGGTTTGGGCTGTAAACAAAAAGAGATTTATGATTACAAAACTGCAACTACATAGACTAACCCGGTTGAAGAAGATCGTTTATTATTCTGAAGATTTGCAAAAGGAGATCATGTTAGCATAGATTTATAATGGTTTTATTAAATAATTAGAAAGCTCTGCAAGTGATCATTACTATGTACACTCCTATATTTTTCAATGTAATTTCTCCAAATCTATGAGTTTGTGATTGTTTTTCCTTAAATGAAAATTATTTAGAAAAGCACACAAAATACTACTGGTGATTGATGACTCAAAAATCTCAGTGTGTTTTCTGTCACATGAACAAAATGTCATTGTCACTTTCTTTACATGGAAATGCATTGTGAGGAAATGGTATAACATTTTAAATTGAAATAATATGTATTAAATCCTTATTCAGTAGAGTGATTTTTCTTAAGTTTCAAATTTACTGAGAGCAAGGAATTTGTCAAAGCTATTAAAGAAATTGTTATGCTACCAGAATCTCTGTAACACAAGATGTTCCTTTTATCTCTTGGAAATTGTCACTGCAAATGTGAGAAATATTTGAACTGAATTATTTCGCTATAAACAATATGATCATAATTTTATGAGTGATGATATTATAAAAGCCCACATTTTTATTTTATTTCAGTTATCTCAATAAAATAACATCCGTAGCTCAGAATTTAGAAGCTGTGAAAACTTTAAATTATTAAAACTCTCTATGAAACTTCTGCATAGAACACAGGAAAAAGATATATATGTGGAAGAAATATATTCTAGAGAAAAATCTTCAAGGTAGCTCTTACAAAGGAAATAATTTTGGACAACATTTTTTAAAAGGCTTCACAGTGATTAAATTAGCCAATACTCTTAAAATTTTGCAGTATAAATGTTTAACATAATGCTGCCAACAAATTCATAAATTTTTTCTCAAGATTCTCTCTCTCTCTCTCTCTCTCTCTCTCTCTCTCTCTCTCTCTCTCTCTCTCTCTCTCTCTGTCTCTCTTTCTCTCATTGCTATGAACTGATTCTGCATGCGTGAGGTGAACTCTCTGAGTCCTGATTTGAACAAATACTTCAGGCAAGTTAATTTGTCACTACTCGGAAGAGTAACACAGATGAAGAAGAGAAAACAATAAAACCTGGATTTCTACCAAGTATTTTCACATGTATCTTTTTATCTACATTGTCGTAGAGAAGACACTGAGCGAGATCACTGAATGAGATCAAGTGAAACCAAAGTACAAACCTTAGTCTCTTACCATGGAAGCCTATTTTTTTCTGATGGACCACTTGTATAAGTTTGCATATTCATCTTTATCTGGCAGAAAGAATAATTTGTGTCATTCATTCTTTGTACAACCAAGATGTATATCACTGTAGTAATTAGACTTTACAGAGAAACAGTATCAATCCAAAATATATGCATCCATAAATCTACAAATTGACAGGTAGATGAATGATAGATAGGATGATAGTTATGTTTGTCACCTTGATTGAATTGGGAGCTGCCTACATTAACAAAACACACTTCTGGTTGTGTGTGAGTGGGTTGTAGGGGCTTGATCTGAGGGCCTATATCTTGTTCCTATCCCTTCCCTTCTGATGTTGTTACCCTCCTCCACCCACCGTGTTCTAAGCAGCTTTCCCCTGACACTCAATTCGGCCATGATGCTTTACCTGCAAGACAGTCAATCATGAGACAAATAAACCATGTGCTCGTTTAAGCTGTGGGTATTGGATATTGTGCTCCATCAATGGGAAAGCTGACCAATACAGAGAGATGATGTTAGATGAGTAGAGGACAAATGATAGATACATACATACATACATACATACATACATATATACATACGTACATGGATAGATAGACAGATGATAGATAGATAGATAGATAGATAGACAGATAGATAAATTTGTTGCCTTATATGATTAAGAATCTAAGGAGTCCCAGGATTCACATTCTGCAAGCTGTAGACCCAGGAAATCCAGTGGCACAGTTTAAAGGCCTGAGAGCCAGAGACTCAAATGTAGACATTCAGTGTCTCTGTTCTAGCAGTCAAGCAGAGAGTGAAATCAACCATTCTCCTCCGTTTTGATCTTTTCTTTTTTTAAATTTTTTTTATTTTAAAAATAAAAGAAGGAAAACATATTAACAAACATACATCCATGTACAAAACAGCATAAAAGCAATACACACAATACAGAATTATAGACAAAGTGGTAGGAAATTAACAATGTTGTAGTATTACATATTCATATCTTCAAAGTGGTTTCTTAGGAAAACAAATAGAGACATGCAAGATTGATCAAATAATTAATCATTAACTGTTCCTTTCAGTAAATCAATAGAAGTCAGTAGTACAGCTATTTTAGCTATCCTGCATATTCCTACATACATAATTTCCCCTTCTTTCATTTCTCTGTTCCCTCACCCCAGTTGCTCTTTACTTTTGAGTATTTTCCTTTCATTTCACAATGTCTGTCATATCTCCTAAATGCATTCACTCTTTCAGGTTCTTACACTAGTGAGACAATACGTTGCTTACACATGGAGGTCTGATTTATTTAACTTATGAATATGGTCTCCTGTTGTGCCCATTTACCTATAAAAGTCTCAAGTTTATCTTTCTTTATAGCTGAGTAATATTCCATTACATAAAAGTATCACAATTTTTTTATCCATTCCTCAGTGGATGGATATTTGGGTTGCTTCCACAGTTTAGCAATTACAAATTGTGGTGCTATAAACATGGGTGCACATATATCACAGTGATACAGTGCTTTCAGATCTTCTGGGAAAATACCCAGAAGGCGAATAGCTGGATTGAACGGGACCTCTAGAACTAGTTTGCTGAGGAATCTCCAAACTGATTTCCACAGTGGTTTCACAGTCTGCATTTCCACCAGCAGTAGAGAAGAGTTCCTATTTCTCCACAGTCTCATCAACATTTGTTATTAGTTGATTTCTTAATAATAGCCATTCTTACTGGGATGAGATGAAATCTCAGTGTTGTTTTAATTTGCATTTCTCAAATGAATAATAATGTTGAACATTTTCTCATGTATTTATTTGCCATTTCTATTTCTTTACTTGAGAAGTGTATTCATCTCAGATGCCCATTTTTGTTGTTTTATTTTAAAAAGAGTAGTGTATGAGAAACAGACAAACAATAAAATAGAACAGTAGCAGCATACCAGTATCACAAACATAAAAAAATTAAAGCAAAAACATTCAAAGTGATACAGGGTTTCAAGGCAAAATGATATAAATCAACAGTGGTTGTTACATTGCATATCATTATCCTCAACTACATTGCTCAGATTAGCAGATGTAAGAATGACAGATTGCTCAAACCATTACTGAGAAAAAGAAAATAATTGTTCCATAAAATATTAGAGATGATATAGAATTTCACTAGACAAGATGGTAGGAGTTCACCATTGTAATTCCATTGCATATTGTTACCTTCAAATCAGTTGTTCACACCATCAGACACAAGCATGCAAAGTCAATCAAAACATAAAAAATTGTAAGCATTGACTGTTCATTTCAATACACCATCAGACATCAACAATACCATTATTGCAGCTATTCATATATATATATTTATGTTTTGTCTTCCTTTTTTCTTTTTCCTTCTTTCCCTCATCCCAGTCATTCCTTCCTTTGAACAATTTCTTTCCCTTTTCTATCATCTATTGTATCTTTTGAGTTTTACCTAGTCTTTCAGGTTCCTACACCAAGGAGACAATATGCCGTTTACATCTGTGGGTCTGATTTATTTAATTTATGAGTATGGTCTCTTGTTGCAGATGCCCATTTTTGGATTGGGTCTTTGAATTGAGGGGTGGGCTAATGTTTTTTAAATCTCATTTTTGGAGGCAAGTATTCTACTAATACCAAAATCGGAGAAAGACCCAACCAAGAAAGAGAACTACAGACCAATCTCCCTATCAATATAGATGCAAATATACTCAGTAAAATGCTAGCAAATAGAATGCAACAAATCATCAAGAAAATCATACGCCATGACCAAGTTGGATTCATTCCAGGAATGCAGGGATGTTTCAATATTTTTATATCTTCTTTATTCAACCTTGGTAATTTGTGCATATCTAGGAATCTGTTCATTTCTTCTGGGTTTTCTGTTGTAGGGTGGAACACTCTGTGTACATCTACTAAATCCAGTTGTTCACAGATTTGGTTCTGATCTGTTATTTCTTTGCTAATTTATTGTCCATTTAAACTATCTCTTTGTGTCAAAGAGGTATTGAGGTCTGCTATTACAATAGTGTTATTAATTATTTGGGCTTTCATGCCTGTTAAGATTTGTCTTATATAGTTTGGTGCTCCAATATTTGGTGCATACATGTTTATGATTATTATCTCTTTCTCTTGTATTTTTCCCCTAGCAAGTATGAATTGACCTTCTTTATCTCTTTTGATTGTGCTCAGTTTGAAATTTACATGTCTGCAAATAAAATAGCTACTCCTGCTTTTTTCTGGGTTCCTGTTGCATGGAGAATTGCTTTCCATCCTTTGACTTTCAGCCTGTGGATTTCCTTTTGAGTAAAATGTGTTTCCTGTACACAGCATATCACTGGAGTTTGTTTCTTAATCCACTCTGCCAGTCTGTTTCTTTTGACTGGTGAATTGAGGCCATTTACATTGATGGTTATAACTGATATGTGTTGGTTTATCATTGTCATGTTATTTACTTGCTATTGGTTTCCTCCTTTTTCTGCCTGTTTAATTGCTTGCTCTGCTTGAGGGTTCCTTCCTATTGTTCTTGAAATTGTGATCATTTTTTTCTCCTTGTAGAATATTTTTAAGTACTCTTTGTGAGGATGGCTTTGCACTCGTGAAGTTCTTCAGTTGTTCTTTGTCGTGGAAATATTTTATTTCTCCATTGAATTTGAAGGATAATTAGGCAGGATATATCAGTCTTGTTTGGAAGCTATTTTGTCTCAACCTGTAATACTTTGCGAGAAGCTCTTCTCAATTGTATGGTTTGTGTTGAGAAGTCTGCCATCATTCTGATGGGCTTTCCTTTGTAGATAATCGGTTTCTTTTCTCTGGCAGCTTTTAATATTCTGTTCTTTTGCTGGAGATCTAAGATCTTGATTATTATATGTCTGGGTGTAGTTTTATTTTGATTATGACTGTTTGGAGTTCTGTCTCATTTACGTATAACAGATTCTGTTTCCATGTTTGGGAAATTTTTTGCTATTATTCCTGCAAATATTCTTTTTATGTTGTTTGTGTTGCCTCCTGCTGTTTCACTGACTCCTATTAGTCGCACATTATTCCTCTTTGCCTCGTCTTGCAGCTGTTGAATTGATTTTTCCTGGATCCTTGTTGATTTTAAGAGATCCTTCCTTTCAGGCTCATTAGCTGCCATACTGTCTTCAATATCTGAGATTCTATCTTCAGCTTCATTCAAGTGGTTTTGCCAGCTTCAATAGAAGTTTTGATTTCATGGATATCTCTTTGAACTGGTTTCATGCATTCTAGTTCTGACCTGTATTGTTCATGTAATGTTTCCAACATTGTCCTATGCTCATGTACTTTTTTTTTATATGTCTACTTTAGATGTGCTGAGCAGTTCTTCCATTATGGATGTCATTTCTTTTTTTACCTGGGCAATTATTTCTAATCTGATTTCTTCCATGGCCTGTTGGAGTTGTTTCTTTACTTCAGTTGCAATCATTTCAGAGAATTCAGGTATGTGACTTCCAAGTTCTCCTATGTCAGCGTCTCCCAGACTTGTCTGGGTGGAGTTGAGCTCTGAGATGGCATTTTGCTCCTATGTCTTGTCATTTTGGATGTCAGCTGGAAAGTGCTGAGCCACACACTACCCAGGCAGCTCACCAAAGGTCTTTAGGGACCTTAGTTTACCTGGATATCAGGCTTATCCCAAGGTGGTAGAGGGCAGTGGACCACTGAGTCCAGGATCCCCAGGCAATTGGTGGGGTGCATGGCTCAGACCACAACTGTGATGGTGGGGAAAGTGCTGGCCTTCAGTACCAGGGTCTCCAGGCCATAAATGGAAAGTGTGTGGGCCTCAGCCATGATCCCAGTGATTGCCAGACAGGGGCTGCAGCTCCGGTTCTTCAGGTAGCTGGTAGAAGGAGGCTGGGCCTCAACTCCCAACTGAGAGGTCCACAGAGCCCAGGGCCACTCCTGTGCTGCTTCCCTGTCCCAAAGGAGTAGTGCAGGGCATAGGCACAGGCCTTACCTGCCAACAGAGAGGTCTACAAAGATGGGCTGCTCCTGCATTGCTTACCTGTGCTCCTGTTTTGATCTTTTCAAGCCTTCATTATTTTGTATGATGCCTAGATGGACCGAGTAAAGCCTTTCCAATGCTAATGACTTTTGGAAATATTTATGAATATCTGGGCATCTGATGGCCCACTCAAGTTAACATATAAAATTATCACAATCACTGTGAATCTTTTATGATATTTTTCATTTGAGTGTAATTGACACTTAATAAAAGGAACAACTTTTCAGTGCACAGTTCAATTAACTTTGACAAACATATGAACCTACATAACCAGCACCCAGTGAAGATAAGGAGCATTTCTGTACCCTGGAGAGTTTCTTTCTTTTCCTTTTTCCAGTATTTCCCATTCCACACGGCCTCAGAGGCAACCACATCCTGATTTTTCTCATATCATATAGGGACCATACAGGATGTTCTCTTTCATGTCTAGCTTCTTTAATTCAACATAAAGTTTCTGAGATACATCCATGTTGTCCCATGTATCTGTAGCTTGTATCTGTAGCTTCATTTTTTCATTCTGTGGTCCCACTGTATGATCATAACATAATGTATTAAATTATTCACTACTTCATGGATATTTGGTTTGTCTGCTTGGGGTGATTGTGAAAGAAAGTTGCAATGAATGTTCTCACATAAACATTTTTGCAGGCATATGTTTTTATTTCTCTTATGCAAATATATAGGAGAGAAATCTCTGAATTGTACGGTAAATATAAATTTGACTTCACAAGAAATTGCCTAACCATTGTCAAAAGCTGTACCATTTTATTCCCCAACCAGCTTATGCAAGCTGCAGTTGCCCGACACCCTTGCCCACAGTACTGTCAGCCTTTTTAATTTATACATGATAATAGTAGTGAGTGTGCTCCAGTCATAGACTTTAGGAAAATATATTTTCCTGAATGGTAATGGCATTCATGACCCTTCCATGAGTCTATTGGTTGTTATACATTTCCATTTATGAACTATCTCTTTTAGATATTTTTGCCTATTTTAAATTAGGTTTATATTTTGTTACTGAGAATTGGAGTTTTATATAATATTTTTTAAAAATCTTTTGTTCAATACATATATTGTTAAAATTCTACTAAAATTATGGCTTTTTTCATTTTTAACAATTCCATTAATAAATAAAATTTTAATTTTTATAAAGTCCAATGCAAAATTTTTTGCTTTTATGGTTTTCTCTTTCTGTATCCTCTTTAAGAAACCATTGCTTATGTCATGATTGTAAAAATGTACTTTAATGTTTTTTCCTATAAACTCTGTACATTTATCTTTCACTTCTTTGGCGTGTGATTCCTCCAAATTAATCTCTCTAACCATTACCTTGAGATGCTAACATTTAATATCCCAGATCTTATTTGCTCTTGAAAATGAAGAAAGCCCACCTCAGTGTGCAATAGATCAAATTTCTCATTCTGGAGCACACTTGCTTTACAATATACTATGATTCACAATAAGCAACCTTAGAATAAATCAAAGTATACTTTGATGTGACTATTGTCTCAAATGAGATAGTGAAACTACATGTTTTGAATAATATGCTTTTATGAATTTATAAATTTAAAATGGTAAGTTTTTAAAAGAGCTAAGTAAACACATCACAACACTAATGAAGTGGAACAGAAAAGACATGTGTCAAGAATTGTGGTAATTTTTATTCAAAAGTATGCATATTTGCTACTCTGATTTCACACTGAGAGCATTAGCCCTGATCCAATTTGCTCAGTAATATTGAAAAATGTCACCCTCAGGGAATGCATGAAGTCCCAGGCTGGCTTTATTTCATATTTAGAGTTTGGCTGCCCCCTCCACTGATTAAATCCCTTTTGAGAAAGTTTAATTTCCAAACTCTCCTTAACCTGAAAGTAGCTTAGATCATCCTTGAAATTTTCAAGTGTCGTTTTGATTGACAAAGCACAAAAGATGCAAGGCAGCAGGTTTTCTTCTTCGAACAGTTGCTAGATTACAGTTCCGAATGTCTAAGAGATCATTAGGTAACTTGACCCTTAGCAAAAACAGGTTTTCTTGCCAAAAGCAAACTTTATCAATTGCTGAACAGACTTTGTATGTGACTGGATTTCAACCATTTCTGCCCCTGTAATGTAAATGAGGTTGGTGAGAAGCAGCATTTGTAGGAAACAGGTAGATAGAAAAGCTCCTGCAAAAGAAGCAAGCTGTTCTCTCAATCTCCCCCTGGATGAGCAGGAACACTCTGGAAAAGCACTTATCTCACTTCTCTTGACCCTGGCCAATCAGAATTGGGCCCAGTGTCTTTTCTGTCTCAGGGCAGGGAGTAGCTCTGCACAGGGCTTGCCAGGTTAGGTGGTTCAGAAAAGGAATATCACCCAGGGGAAGGGCTAGGATGGGCAAAAAGCACTCTCCAACGAATTACTTGCTGAATCTTGTCTGATATCCCCACCCATTTTAGCAGATGACATCATTCTCCTGGCTTACCATGCACCATCACAGCCATTTTCAGCAAATACAAGTGGTTTTGTTGTAACAAACCTCTCATTAGCTAAAGAAAGCTTTTGCATGCAAAATGGCAGTGCTTACCCTTTCCTTATAACATCAGTGAAAAGAAACTATCACTGAAATTCACCACAAACTTGGCCTCCTTCTTGAAACTTTCTTCAGTACAACAGTCAACAATCACCCCAAATACTCAGTATCTAGAAACACCTATTGTCATTACCCCTCATTCTGCTATGTGTACATCCTGCTCCTATTATGATTCCTATAATTTCTACAAATAAATTAGGAAAAATTAAAAACCAAGGGCCATGCTTTGTGTCTTCCCTCTTCCTAGGATGCCTTATTCAGGACTTGTAATTAATGTAACTCAATGAGAGTTTCATAGTGATAATTTTTCCAATAGCCCTGCAGTTATTCCAGAGAATGACAGGCGAGAATAGAGGAAAGTGGATTGTTTCAAGGCCACCTTCAGAACTGTCCTCATTTTTGTTACTTCCCAACAAAAAGAGAAAATTAAGTCTGGTAGTCTTAATAAATTCTGAAATACAACAATGAGGATAGAGAACAGAAAACACTTTAAATGCTCTACAATCATTATGGACAATGACTAGAAATTATATTCCCCGAATACATAAATTGCACTTGCCTTGTTTGTATGCATTTCCTTGTAATATTTAAAACCAGTAACCCATTATTCAAATTCATTGAAAAAGTCCCAGTCACTGAAGTGGTTTCTACACCAGTTGGGGATTATTTTATTGCTGAGCGTAATAGAAACTGGAATTGAGAAGGACTGAGATATTGGGTTTTCTGCTTTGGGACCACTCCGTTCATGTAGCTTAAACTGAACTTGACACATGAAATGAATTTATTAGTCTCACTTTGTTCCAGGACCAGACGGTAGTCCAGCTCACACACATTGACATCTTTGGGGTTATATAACTTATTCCAGAAGGGACATATTAGAATCACATTTTTTTTCTCAAATGGTGAGCTTTCCAAGGCTAGTTGTTTGAGTTGATGTCATATTACAGCTTAGAATTGAAACTACCACGGAAACCACCTGGGGAATCAAGTATGAATGTCAAGATATCATTCTGCAAATTGTACATGATAACCTTTGGGATGAGGCTTTTAAGAGAAAGTGGAGTGGCCCACCCAGGTTTGCAGCAGGTCAGGCCCTGTGCTTAGTTCCAGAGCTAAAGATTTGAAGCAACATGAAGCCTTCCCAGAGGACTAACAACACTAAGTTAAGATTACATAGCAGAAAATAATTAGGAAACCTTAAAGTGAAATGTATAATCAGTAGCTTTTTCCATACAAAATAATTTATTTAACTGACTCTAAAATATAAGTAATCATATTTTATGATCCGTGGTAACCAGGCTATTGGCATAGTGTATTTCACATTTCTTGTCTATGAATAAACTGTTATTTTTCGTGGTAGTATTAAAAAAGTTAAGGAAAAAACAAAGAAAATAACCTTAGTTTTTTTCTAAAAACTTTTTGATAATGGTTCATAAGATCAAAAATACACAAGCATCAAAGTTTAGCAAATGGATGTCATTGGAAGAGAATTTCAGAAACATTAGAACATTCTCCAGAAATACTACACAACAATAGCAAAAAAATTCCCAAACCCTTCTAGAAAAACACAAGTAATTCTATTTAAAACTGGGCAAATGACCTCAATAGACAAAATAATATATGTAAATTGCCAACAAGTATATGAAAAGTCAATCTCAGGTCAGAAGTCATCAGGGAAATGCAAATCAAAACCACAAAGAGATAACATCTCCCCCTGGTTAGAATGGATATTATCAAAATGACAAAAGAAAAAAAAATGGTGCTGGTGAGAATATGGAGAAAGGAACTCTCATGCACTGTTGGCTAAAATATGATTAGGATAGCCATGATGGAAAACAGCATAGAGGCTCCTCAAGAAAAGTTAGAAATACAGCTACCACATCATGTAGCAATTCCACTACTGGGTCTATATCCAAAGGAGATTAAATCAGTACATCCAAGAGACACCTGCACCTTTGTGAGCATTACAGCATTCTGCATGGTGGCCAAGGAATGAAAACAGCCCAGATACTCCCCAGTGGACATAAAAAAGGCATCCCACCATTTGCAGCAACATGGTTAGAATTGGAGAATGCTATGTTAACTGAAATAAGCTCAGAAAGATAAACACCAAGATCTTATTTGTATGTGGTAGCTAAAAATATTGAGCTCATAGGAGTTGAAAGTAGAGTAGAGACTACCAGAACCTAGGAGGGAATAAAGAGGGTGGATGATGGGTACAGGAGTGAAGTTGGACAGATTCTGTTGTACAGTAGGGTAACTATGGTTAGCAATCAACTGTGTATGCCAAAATAGCTACCAGTGAGGACTTTGAATGAGCCCAACACGAAAACGTGATAAATATATGAGATGATGGATGTACCAATTATCTTGATCTTTTCATTACACATTGCGTACACCTACTGAAATATCACATCCTACCCCGTAAATATGTAAAATTGTGGGCCAATTGAAAATGAAAAAATAATTTTGTTGTTTATTGATATTATATATATTATATATGTTATTATGTATATATAATAACATTCATCATAGAGGTTTTGTACCTATATATGCCATATCCTGGTTCTTCTTTTTTTTTAATCTCCTCCTTTCAATGCCTCTTCCTCTTGTCCTTCAGAAAAATTTGTTCCCACTTTATCCTGCTTTTATTGTCTTTTTTTCTTTTTTATCCCCTCCTTTCCCCCAACCCCTCCCTCATTCTCCCTTTCTTTTGAACAAGTTCTTCACATTGCACAGTACCTATGGTACACTTTGGTCCTTATGTATTCTTTCAGTTTCTTGCAGCAAAGAAATAACGTGATATTTACACATGTGTGCCTGATTTATTTCACTTAGAGTATAGTCTCAATGTGCATCCATTTACCTAGGCATGTCTCAAGCTTATCCTGCTTTATGGCTGAGTAGTACTCCATTTTATAAAAAGAACCACATCATTTTATCCATTCCTCAGATGATGGGTATTTGTGTTGCTTCCAAGATATAGTTATTCCAAACTGTGCTGACACAAACATGGGTCCAGATGTATCACTGTGGTATGATCTTTTAATTCTTCTGGGAAAATGACCAGCAGGGGAATTACTAGGTCAAATGACACCTGTAATCCTAGTTTTTTGAAGAATCTCCATAATAATTTTCACAGTGGCTGCACCATCCTACACTCCTACCAACAGTGGAGAAGTGTTCCTTTTTCCCTCAGCCCTGCCAACATTTATTGGTTGGTTTCTTGATAATGGCCGTTCTTTCTGGAGTGAAATGGAATCTCAGCATTGCATGAATTTGCATCTCTTAAATGAACAGTGATATTGAACATTTTTTCATATATTTATTTGCTATTTGTATTTCTTCCTCCGAGAAGTATCTATTCATTTCAAATGCCTATTTTTGGATTGGGTCTTTAAATTTCAGATGTCTAATTTTTTTCAAATTTTTATGTTCTAGATACTAGTTCTTTGATGAACAACTGGCTAAATTCTTTCTCACTCTGCAGGTTGTCTTTTCACTCTATTGATAATTTCTTTTGTTGTTCAAAAGTTTTCTAATGAGATCTCAGTTGTTGATTATTTGTGGTGTTTCTCATGCGATCAGGATTATGTCCATGAAGTCTTTGCCTACACCTATATCTTCATGTGTTCTACTTATTCTATCTTCCATAAGATTTAGTGTTTTCTGTTTTAATATTTAGATCTTTACCAGACTGGTAACATTTATTTGAGCACATAGTAAAAGCCACAATTTAAGGTTCTTCTTTGCATTTTCAAAGCTTTAATCAACTTTATTTGGTAGATTATCTTTATTACTGTCCTTGCTTTGCAAACAAGCAGACCAAAATTTGTGTACATTTAATAATTTTCCCAGGATGGACATCTGCTAAGGTGATGAGCTAGGATTTGGATCCAGGCTCTGTGACTCCATAGCATCCTCTGCTCAACCCATGTCATTTTCTACCTTTCCGTAGAATATACATTTACCAAACATGGGTAGTGTTAAATTTATTATTTTCGTACTCTAATCTTCATAATAGCTATTGCATAGCAATGTGATAACTATATTATAAGTTAATTTATTTTAAAATCAAATCCTTACTGGTATAAAAATGATATGAATTTACCATTACAAATTGCTAGGACATTCATCAGTAGCAGATGATCCACAAAAATAAGTTACTACATATGTAAATCTCCTTTCCTCTGGAATAGGCTAGTCATCCTTCCTCTCCACAAACTCCCAATTATGGTTATAGTGGGTGTGTCCATCTCCCTTTGCTAATAACTTATTGTTAGGGAACTGGGGATTTAACTCGGTGGCACAGCACCTGCCTAGCAAGCACAAGGTTGTGAGTTTGATTCCCGGTACCAGAAAAAAAAATATAATAATAATAATTTATTGTTAGCCCCATTAAATGACATTTACAAGTATTCATGAATGCCAATATCTTTGTATTTTTAATTTAAAAAATCTTTATTTACAGTCACACATCTCTTAACCTACTATATAATGAATATTTCAGAAATAATTCAAATTTCAGAAACACTTCTAAACCCAATTAACAAATGGTCCAAGTTTTGTTGACTATTACAAGACCCTGGAAGTGATGTATTTCCTTGTAGAGTTTAGACACGATTCTCCAAGTGCAGGACATACACACAGAGAGTTTCAATAAAAGTACAGGAAAATGTGACACTGCAAGACACTTCGCATGCCCACTCCAGCTGCAGCTGGTAGAAAACTCATGAATATCAAACCCAGGAGTGTTCTCTCTTTCTCTCTCCCCAGTAAACATCCAAGAAGAATATAAATTTTTGGATTGCTGAAAGTTCACAGATTTCCAAATACAAGCCTCCAGATCACTGAAAGGTAGACTCATAAATTATGTGGCAAATAAAATTCTCACATTGTAAAAGGGATGTTCCACTTTCTTGAAGCAATGTTTAAGCAAGAAGAAAATACAGCTGACTTTGTGCACCACAAAGTCCTATCAAGCTTCTTTCCCCACCCATTTCTCTATTTTGTGGAAAACGCACACTCTGTCACAGTCCCTTCCTGGAAAGTGGCCCTAGGAGCTTCATTATGTTTAGGAGGGCTAATCTATGACATTTACACAGCTTTTCTATAAGCGGACACACTTGATTAAGTCAAAGTAGATAAAAATGAGAAACACAGGGCTTGCCATCTCAGAGACTCAAAGAAGGATTCACCATATAATCTGCTTTGGTCTGAAATTCCTATCTGTATAGATGATGTCCAGATACTTAAATAGGTAAGATAGTAAAAAGAATCAGATTTAAAGGGAGGGTAGGAGAATGGGGGAGAAAAAAGAAGCTATAGCATGTATAAGTACAAATTCCCTATAATGAATGTGATCATTATGTATACCTACAATGTACCAATCAACAATTTAAAAAAGAATCCGATTTAACTTTTAATACTAAATTCTTTAATCTATAATAAATATTTTTCTCAGAAAGCTTATGACTCAGCATATTTTTCTCTAAGCTTTCCTACCTTAAAATATATTTCATTCTAGGTATGATGGTGCACACCTGTAATCCCAGCACTTGGGAGGCTGAGGCAGGAGGATCACTAGGAGTTCAAGGCCAGCCTGGGCTTCAAAGTGAGTTCTAGGCCAGCCTGAACTGCACAGTGAAATCTTGCCTCAAAAAGACAAAAAATAATAACAAAGAAAGAAATATAATATTTCATACATAAAAAGTTTCCTTTCAGGAGGAATTAACTAGCACGTGATGTATACCGGAGTAAATATATACTAGCAAGAAAAGTGTTTCATGTCTCACTTAAATTGAACCCTTGGTACTTTGACCATAACTAAATTCAAGCATTAAAAAATTATAGAATAAATTACCCTGCATAATTTTTTAAAAGATTTCTAAAAGCATAATTAATGAGCACATTATCTTGATTAGACTATCATTTCTGAGCCACAAAAACCACCTAATTCACATGCCTGTAATTAGAGTTACTAGCTTAACCAACTAATGCCTGATATTGTGCAAGCCAGAGAACAGTAACCACCACTGGTCAATTTCTGCAAATAGAAACCTATATGACCATTTCTCAAATACAGAAACCTAAACCCTCACATGGCACTCAGAACACGGCTTCTCACTTCGTAGTTACTTCGGCCACAAGCCTGTGACTTTCATGCTTCTGCATACAGCTGGCGCCTGCATTTAATTAGTGCTTCTAGAAGCACTTACTGGTGCTAAGGGGTAGATCAATAGTAGCTTGGATGTTTAGCAAGCATGAATCCCTGGGTTCAATTTCCAGCACCATACCAAAAAAAATTTTTTTATTAAATGATTAACAGGCAGCAATTCAAAAACCCTCACCCATTTTTAATTAGATTATTTGGGACATTTTTATTCTTTAATTGTAGAAGTTTCATGCATATTTTGAATATTGAATTTATGAGACACGTGGTTTGCAAATTTTTCTCCCATTGTTTAGGTTATTCTTTTTTCACTCTGTTGATATTTTCCTTTACTGGGCACAGATTTTTTAGCCTTTTGGAGTGCTACTTGTCTATCTTTGCCTTTAATATTTGTACCTTAGTTGTCTTATTCAAGAAATCATTAGCAGCAACTTGAAGCCTTTCGCCCATGTTTAATACAGTTTCAGGTTTTACATTTAAATTTTTAATCCATTTTGAGTAAGCATATGTGTGCTCCTATACACACACACACACGCTAAGGGTGCATTGGACTCATTTGCCTAAGGATATCCAATTTGTCCAATACTGTTTTTGAAGAGACTGTCATTTCCCTATTGCCTACTGTATACACTTACCATTCTCATCAAAGATCAGATGAACTTGTGTACATGTATTTCTGGCTTCTCTATTTTGCTCTATTGGTATGCCCGTCTGTTTCAGTGCCAGGCTAATACTGTTTTAATTACTGTCAGTTTATAATTATTTTAAGTTCAGGAATATAATACTTCCAATTTTGTTCTTCATAGAGATTGCGTTTCTATTCATGGTCTTTTGTGGTTCCATATAAATTTTAGAATTGCTTTTACAGTCTCTTCAAAAACACTAGTAACAGGGCTGGTGCTGAATCTGTACATTACTCTGGGTAGAACGTATATCATAATCACATTAATTCTTCCAATCTATGAATACATCTTCCTATTTATTAGTGTCTTTTAAAATTTCTTTCATCAACATTTTGTGCTTTTCCATGTACAAGTATTTCACTACCTTGGTTAAGTATGTTCTTCAGAATTTTGTTCTCTTTGATGCTACTATAGATGGAACTATATTTTACAATTTACTGAATTCATTTGTTAGTTTTAAATTCTGTGTGTGTGCATGTGTGTGTGTGTTAGTTTTAAATTGTGTGTGTGTGTGTGTGTGTGTGTGTGTGTGTGTGTGTTCTTGAGTGTAGTCTTCAGGGTTTTCTGTATAAGAGTATGTAATCCTATTTCTTCCTTTTGAATGTCAATGTCTTTCATGACTTTTTCTTAGCTAATTGTTCTGGCTGGGTCTTGTGGTGCTATGTTGAACAGAAGCAGCAAGTGAGACCCTCTTGTTCCTTGTCTTGTTGTTTGGAAAGCTGTGTTTCACACTGAAAAGACTAAAGCTTAAATTAAAAGCTTTCAGTTTTTCCCCAGTAAATATGTTGTCACCTGTGGGCTTCACATATATGTTGTTTATTTTGTTGAGATAAATTATTTACACACTTACTTCGTATTTGTATCATTGAGTATTAAACCTAAGCTCTATAAATGAACTGAAATGAAGTTTCTTATCCTGCATAGCAGAAGCCATCCAGAAAACACCCAGGCAACTAAATGACATCACAGCATCCTATACCAGAGTTACAGCTCTATCCTGTCTACTTTTTTAACTCCAGATATTGGCAAAATACTGATTGGATTTTGAGTTAGAATATGAAGGAGGAATGAAAAATTCTTATTATTTTATTGGCAATATGCAGAAACAGCATAAAATTATTATATACTTTAATACTTTTTAACTGTACAGTTTTGGGAGTGCAGCAAAATCATATTTTTGCACAATCTTCTCAGTCTTAACAAGGAAGTTCTATCTTCTTATAAACCTCATGGCCATCCAGAAATTACAGCTATCACTTCATCTAGAGTTTTGCTTTCCACAATTTTAGTTACCCACAGTCATTGAGAGGCCAAAAAATATTAAATGGAAAGTGTTGGGAATGAACAGTTCATGAACTCTAACTTGCACAGTTCTGAGCAATGTCATGAAATTTCACACTATTGTATGCCACCCTGCCTGAGATGTGATTCACTCCTTTGTCCAGCACATCTGTGATATAGAAGTTACTTGCCTGTTAATCACTCAGCTGCTGTCTATTATCAGATCAAGATCTGCTGTCATGGTATCACAGCGTTTGTGTTCAAGAAACTCTTAGGTAGTAGTCTAACTGTGTAACAATGAATAGGGTATTCACCTCACCTCATCCCATCGTGTAGGCATTGCATTGTCTTACCTCTACATAGGAAGGGTGAGTGCAGAACAAGAAGATATTTTCAGAGAGAAAGACCACATTCACATAACTTTTATTAGAAAATATTGCTATAATTAGTCTATTTTATCAGAAATTACTACTGTTAATCTCTTACTATGCCTAATTTAAAAATAAACTTAATAGAAATCTATGCATAAATAAAAGAGATAGGTAGGGGGAGAAAGAGAGTTTGTAACTATCCATGATTCAGCCATCCTCTGGGGGACTTGGGACACATGCCTTACATATAAGAAGGGACTGCTATGCAATAAGTAATTCACACACTAAACCCCAACATGTTTGTTTAAATTTATAAGAGATAAAATCTCTTTTTCTCTCTCTTACAGCCCCATAGTGATGTGTGTTGTTGTAAATGAATAGTTCTGTAAACGAAAGTGACAGAATTCTAAGCACTACCAGCTTAGAGAAGCTCTGATTCAGAATATTCATCTTCTCATAATTCATTGTAAGTGAAACAAATCTTGGTTTTCTACTGCTTGGAGAAATTGGAAATATACTTGCAAATATAATTTTATAGTTTGTTTAATCTAATAAATATAGCTAGATTTTATAAAAGATATTATGAATTCAGTCTTGTTAGACAAAAGCTACCAAGAGAGAAGATCTTAATTTTAAATTTAGATATATCAAGATATCAGTATATGTGATCTTATAATGGACACTGTACTCCATGCTGCAAATGAAAAATATAATCTTGGGATATTATAAATCTCATAACTTTCTCTGATCATGAGTAATTAGAACTAAATCCCAAAGAAATGCACATTACTTTCAAGAGCTACTACATAACTTAGTAGATAATCTCTTAGTACTTTTTATTCTGTTACCTGTCATTTATTAAAATAACTCATTTTGTTTCCTACTCTATCAATCACTGAATTTTGGAAACCAATAAGAGTCCCACTGCCTTCCAAACATTCCACTCTGATGAAAGAGACAGACAAGCAAATGCAATTGTTTCAATATAATGAGATATTAACAGGCCAAGGAGAATAAAACCACAAGTGAATGGGATTAGCAAAAGCTCCATGGACCACCGGACATTTGAGATGAGTATTGCAGTCTATCAACAGATGAGCAATAAAAAGAATGATATTTTTATACAGTAGGACTCTAACCTATTCAGGAACTGTCAGGGATGTGGTATAGTGAGAGGTGAGAACAGCAAAGGAGACAATGTTGGAGAGTGAGTGTGATCCTCACTGAAGAACTGCATATAAATCAGCACAGTGTCTACTTTTCTCAGTAGTTAAGAGATAGTGACTAGAACTTTTAAGTGATTCAGAAAGTGAACAGGAAACATTTGTGATAATTTCCAGGGAAGAAGTAAGAGCAGTAGACAGTGGGAGCAGATGAGCCATAAGTTTTCCATCTCAGTGCTATGTGGGGTGAATTGTAAATTGGCTGTACCAGTGGAAATGGAGGAGAAAATCTTGATTTGAAAGACATTTGTTATTAAAATGAAATAGTTAAGAAACGCTATTTTGTAAGGAAGTTTATTTAGCTCATGGTTCTAAGTTCAAAGATACGGCACCAGCATCGGCTTAACTCTGGTGAGGACCCGGTAGCCAAAATTGTCACAATAGCAAGAGCACATATGGAAGAGAGAAATCACATCTAAAAATAAGAAACCAGAGGGGCTAGTATCCCACAAAGCCTTCTGAAGTCAAGCCACCCACCATGACATTTAGCAAATGGCAATACTTTCCCAGAAGCAGCCGCAGAGTTTCTCCCTTCTATGACATACTTTACTGAAGAAATACATACATGTGTTTGTCCATGTTTTAAGGTGTTAGGGAAAAACGACATATAACCTTTAATTAATCTAGAATATCAATGAGGGTTTGTTGTTGTTGTTGTTGTTTTCCGGTACCGGGAATCAAACTCATGACCTCACGCTTGCCAGGCAGGCGCTATGCCGCTGAGCTAAATCCCCAGCCCCTCAAATGAGTTTTTTTGAGAAGTGGCTCTCCTTTATGCATTCTCTTCATACTTACATGATGATAGCCCCAGTACAGGGGTTTTTTTCCAATCTTTTTTTCTGAATGAGCTCCTAATGGCATGATATCACTCGCACTGTGCTATTGAGTTTCAGCTCAGTTGCAGCTTACACTTGGAAAAAATGTACTTTCTTTCTTGGTTCAGACAGGGAGTGACAGCACAGTTGTCCTCACAGGTTTTTGCATGGTTCCCTCCAAGGTGTGTGTCTACCCAGAAGATGGGGTGAGCGGTGCAGGCAGGCTGACAACTCATCAAGGCAGCAAGCTCTGTACACTCACCTGGCCCAGGCAGTCAACTGCAGTAGGAAGAGATAACCACAGCCTTTAGAATTAAAGGAGCTTATTCCCCCATTGGGTATTTTTCCAGAAGAATTTAAAATGTCATACTACAGCGGTATATGTGCACCCATGTTTATAGCAGTGCAATTTGTCATAGCTTAATCTTGGAAACAACCCAAATGCCCATCAACTGAGGAATAGATAAAAAAGATATGGTATTTCTAAACAATGGAGTATTACTCAGCTATAAAAAAAGATAAACTCAAGGCTTTTATAGGTAAATGAATGCAACTAGAGACCATACTCATAAGTGAAATAAATTGGGCCCACATGTGTAAACAACATATTGTCTCCCTGGTGTAAGAACATGAAAGAGTAAGGAAAACTAAAATGTACAATAGATTATAAGAAAGGGAAAGAAATTGCTCAAAGGAATGAGTGGTATGAGGGAAAGGAGAAAAAGAAAGTACTAAGGTTTATATATAGATCAGTGGTACACCGTACTGCTGGTGTCTGATGGTTTGTTGAAGGAAACAGTTAGTTAATGATTAAGAGGGTTTGTCTTATATATTTTGACCAATTTTGCATGCTTATATCTGGTAATCTGAGCAATTTGTGTGACAACAACAATTTGCAGTATAACAACCATTGCTGCAGTCCTACAATCCTGTCTAGTGAAACTATCTATTATCTCTAATGTTCTTTTGAATTATTATTTTCTTATTCTCTTTAATGATTTAATCTTCTATTCTTACATTTGGTAATCTGAGCAACTTTGTTAAAGATAGCAATATGTAATATAACTACCACTGCTAATCCCTATCATTTGGCTTGAAACCCCATATCATTTTTAATACTTTGCTTTGTTTTGTTTGTAATTTGCTATTGTTCTTTTTTTGCACTATTTTCTTTAAGATAAATTTTTTTAAAGCGAAAAAAAAAAGGAATTAAAGGAGCTTACGGTTGGAAGACCATTCTCTGTCCGATTCCTACTTTCTAAGGAGAAAATTGAGGGTGCTCGAGGTCGCAAATAGTTTTGGTGCCAGGACTGAAATTAGAATCAAGGTGCTCAGATTCTCATTCCACCCTGCTTTATGTGGGGCCAGATTTTGTCTCTTTCAATTGAATCAGAACTCTTCAGCTTTCTGCCTGTGATGCCAGCAGTTTGTACACATGGAGACCTTCTAAGAAAGTTGTAAGTGTAGTTTTTTATACAGAAAATACTGAAGTTAGAAATGGAAGTTAGAAATGTCCATTTTGTACCCTGCTGGCTGATAAATTAACTAGTATACAAAATTCTCATCAAGGCTGGGAATGTAACTCAATGGCACAGCACCTGGCTGGTACGTGCAAGGTCCTGAGCTCAATTCCTGGTACCAAAAACAAAACAAACAAAATTCTCATCAGAGCAGACAATGCTCCTTGATGTTACAAAACGGGAACTCTGCTTCTAAGGCATTATACTTACATGGCCAGCTATGCTCTTGTGGCTTATGTGAACTGAAACATTAAAATCATTCTTTATAATTGAGTTTTTAGAAAAACAAATTTATAAACAGACATCTGGATGATTTTTATTGCTTTAATTTCTAATGCTCTCTTGACTTTGATCAATTACTTTATCAGTAATAAAATTATTGTGAGTAGCAATAATAACAGTCACAATTCTTTAATATGCATTTAAATGAATTGAAGTGAAAGTGAAATATGACATATCAATTTGATCAGAATTGTAATTAAAGGGGCTGTGGATTTAGCCCAGTGGCACAGCACCTGCCTGGCAAGTGCAAGGTCATGAGTTCAATCCCCGATACCAGAAAAAAAATAAACAAAAAAAGAATTGTAATTAAACATAATCAGGGCTTGGAAAAGAAAATTAATTGGAGTTTTTGTCATTGTCAATTTGACTGTATCACAGGGTGCTCAGATATTTGGTCAAACACTATTCTGGGTGTTTCTCTGAGTATCTTTGAGTGAATTAAGCATAAATTGATAGATTAAATAAAGCAGATTGACTTCCTTAATATGGGCAAACTCCATTCAATATATTGAGTAGAAAAATATAACAAGAGGTTGGCCAGGCTCCAATAAGGGCCAATTCCATCTTCCTGACTGCAGGAGCTGGAAACAGTTCTTTCTTGCCTTCAGTCTAGAAGTAAAGTAAAGACACTTTTGGTTCTCAGTCTTTCAGATTTTAGATTTTAGATTTTAGATCTCAGTCTTTCAGATTTTAGATTTTAGGATCTAAAATTATTGGCTCCATAATTATGTGAGCCAATTCCCTCTGATAAGTCTTTTCATGTATGTATACAGACACACACACACTCACACATGTATCAGTTCTATTTCTCTGGAGAACCCTGACGAATATAAGCACCTACTATTTGCCAGAAAGTATTGCAAATTTTACCCAAAAAGGAATAGAATACATATTATTCTCCCCACTTTTCAATTGAGGAAATACAAGCAATATGTTTTAACCACTGAACCAGAGTAAAGACTAGTAAAGGATCTTGGGTTCAAACTCGGCTCTGTTTGCTATAAAAGCTTGCATTCATCATTCTACCCTACCTAGCCAGTCTCACCCTTTTCTTTGTAGCTTTGCAAAGATCTTTCTAAAATTTCCTTGTCCATTTGTCTGCTTTGGCAGGAGAATAGAATGCCATGCTGGGGCTGTACTATGCCTCAGAGAGTTGCTCTTGAGTTTGACTTTTTGCACATGTCTGTATATGTACAACTTTTTGTAGGAGAAAGAATTGCCCTTAATCTATACTGACTGCAAGAAATGTCTGTAAATATTGCTTCCCTGTGCTGTTCAGTTATTGACCATGTAAGACTGATCTACAAGTCAATGCATTTGTGTCAATAAACAGCATGTATAATTTGAAGCATGCAGGCCTTGGTCTGCTCTTGCCCATGGTTCCTTAGCACCTTCATAGAGCCAAAGCAAGATTTCCATTTGGAAACTAGGAGCTTTGCAATGTACTTCATTGTGTGTGTTTCCGTGCTGGGACATTTTACCAGACCCAGGATCTCATGGAGTTCAGTGGAACACAGATATTAATGGTGAGTTCCAACTACCATGAAAGCGATTGAAAGACAGATTGCTTCACTGTACAGTGGTTGCATTCTCACGACCTCTCTTTGAAGTCAAGTAGATGGACACCTACAGCAGATATGAAGTGCAGAGTGCAGGTGGGAGTGGTACACATGTGTCATTCTTTAAATACTTTCAACTTGGCTATTTTTAAGCCAAATGTCCTGAAATGTGTCAAAGATATTTGTTCTAATTAAAAATAAAGACCAAAGCAAGTTAGATTTTTTTAACAAAACTAAATCAGTTTATTTTTTTGGTTTTTCTGCTATTTAAACATGATGTAAAGCATGTGGAAGCTTTTGTTCAATTACAAAATCACACTGTTCCATCCTCATAAATGGCCAATCCAAATTTCTCCATGCTTAAACTTTTTGGTACATACATACATATGTAAATACATAGTCTGTGTACACTGTGTGAGTTAACAGAAGAATCATGTGTGTTTATGTATGTACATATGTCCATCGACTATAGGAGTGCTCATCTTGAGGCCAAGTTTGAATGGAAATTTCTGTATATTTTATATGTAGGTGTCATAGCGAGGATAATTCTATTTTAACACCAAAATAGACCTAAAACAAAATTACAATAATCATGTTCCATTGAAGACATCTTTAATACTTGGACCAAAGAACTGTTAATCTTTACCTCATAGTGATTTTTTTTCAAGTACATTAACTTATCTTTAAAAAATCTTCATGACAGCACACACACACATGCCACTTACACAACTTGCTTCAGGATAAAAAGAGAGAAATTGTCTATCACTTTAGAAAGTAGTATTGAAAGTGCCAGTTAGAATATCAAAACTTTACAAATAAAGAACACAAACTTGGAGTTTTATCATATGTACAAGAGACTGCATTGTAGTATGCTTGGCTATGCACCTCCAAATATTAGAAATTTATTCTCTGACTTTTAAGGAGGGGAAGACCTGTGCAGGGCAAAAGATAAAGTTGATGACATAAATAGAGGTTGAAGACAGGGAAAGTATGATGTAGCCACTGGCCAGGGAGGAAACCACCCTGAGCAGAATTCAGTGTCCTGAGAAATAAATACCAAGAAGAAGGATAGGGTGTGACTTAGTCAGATTCACATCTCTACAACCACAGGAAAACATCAAAGGAGGAAAGATTTATGTTGGTTCATGGTTGCACAGATTTTAGTGCATTCTCAACTGGCTCCAGTGTAGAACCATCATGGTAGAAGGGTGGGAGAAGACAACTTCATGGCAGCTGGGAAGCAGAGTCTGAAAGAGCCAGAGACAGACTACAGCCTTCAAAGCTATAGCTCCACTGACTGGCCTCACCCAAGTAGGCTCATTGAGCTATGATCTCATCGATGGGTTGATCCATTGGTAAAGTTAGTACTCCTGCCATCTGCTCACCTCTAGGTCCTTCCTCTGCACATTGCTGCATTGGGAAACAAACCCTGAATATGAGTCTCTAGACAACATATCATATGTAAACCATATCAGTATGAGATTATAGAGACTTGCAGGAGTTACTCAGAGTGGACTGGGGGTTAAGACTTAATTTCTTTAATATCAAAATATTTGAGGAAAATTGGTGTCTTCATCCTAAATAGAGAAGAGATCATCTAAATTTCCTGACATCCAAGACTAGGTTAGTTTTTTAAAAATTGTCATTGTATTAGTGTTTCCACAGATAACAATTTTCAGCTAATTTGCCCCATGTTTCCAGTTCTATTAGATAAAATATGTGGATGCCATTGACAGATTCCAAAAGTTGAGCTGCAGATTAAATTTATCTGTGGTCAAGTTGCACTTGAAAAAAAAAGATGCAACACACTGAAGCACAAATGTCCCTAGACATCCAGCTAAATACATAGAACATTCACAGTGTAAAGTATAGGTCTGGACCTCTAATCTGATGATCTTCCAAGAGTGGAAAGTCATGAGAAGCTTTCAAATGGAAACCAGGTCAGTTTAATAGTATATATTTATTTCAAAATCACTTAAAATTCTCTTTCGGGTAAGTATTGAATGTATTGTCAATTTGTATTCAAATAAACTAAAAAAACTTTTTTTATTTCAAGGCTAGTAATTTTTAATTTAAAAAATTTAATTAGAACATAGGCAATGTTCTAAAATTCAGCTTCAGTATTCCTACATATATGAAGCTTGCTAACTAGTATCTACATTTTTATGGTAAACATCATTGTAAAACTGCATTTTCCCAACAGATAAGAATACCCTCAACTTTGCTCCACGGGTGAAGGGCATTGCAGTATTTTCTTGATGGTAGGGACGTTTCCAAGAGGGAGCAAAAAACTAAAGCCTGTCTCTTTTCTTGCATATATATTATGGGACCCTATTGAGCCATACTGACAGAAATAAAATTATTTCTTTCTTTCTCTCTTTCTCTCTCTCTCTTTGTCTCTCTCTCTCTGTCTTTCTCTCTCTCTCCTTCCTTCCCTCCCTCTCTTCCTCTCTCATACCCTTCCTTCCCTCTTCCCCAAGATAGTGCTATATATATATACTTTGTTGGTTTTTCTCCGGTACCGGGAACCGAACTCACGACCTTGCGCTTGCCAGGCAGGCGCTTTTGCCGCTGAGCTAAATCCCCAGCCCCAGCTAAATCCCCAGCCCCTATACTTTGTAATGAAGTAAGATAATTATCTCATAAATGTTAAATCATATACAATTTACAAACCTAAGACTACCTAAAATATCTATTCTTACCTACAAAAACATATCCTTTACATTAAATTAATATTCTTATCACTTGATATTTACATCTACTATAGAACTTCTAGTTTTTTTTAACTTTTAGCTAAGGAGTATATTTTTAGTTAAGTTTGCTGCTTTTCATTTACTAGGGTTTTTTTCCAGAAGTAAAAAATTGAAATCTGTCCATCAAACATTTTACAATTCAACAAAACCTTGACATAAAAAGTTTTCCAGACATTTTCACAGTAAAAATATGATCAAATAGCTCAAGTGAAGGCCAAGATTTCATCTCGGGTCTTCACCATTCTCGCGGGCTCCAAGACTATTAGGAAAAACACGATAGGCAATTTGTAAAACTAAATGACATGTTTTTTTGGAAGAGAAAAATTCCTTATATTAATTAGATTATGGTGACATTTCGCTGACACAGGACCCACTAGATTATGGAACTTAATAGATGACATCTGCCTTAACTCCAATCCAAGAAGTTCGTTATCGCAAGTAGCATGGGAGCCTCCTCTTAGCACACAGCACAGCCTCACCTGAAAAGCAATGGTATGAAAATGCGTTTGAGTTTCAAAAACACTTTTGCACAATGAGGGATTTTTTTTAATATTGAAAGCATTGCTTTTTCAGCAAGGTCTTTTCCCACTTTTTACGGGATTCCAGGAGCATCTTCCAACCTTGGAGAATTTCTCTGGATACATGGCCCTGCCTGTTTCTTCTTGTATACAGGGGCAGAATTTCTTCAATGTGCAGTAGAGTCCCCCAGCATGGTGGCATAGAAGGGTAGTGCATCAGGGCTTTACTAGAGAAACAGATACAACACAAGATGTACAAATGTATAAGAAGTTACAGGATTGGCTTAGGACGGTCAGCCAAGAGTTGTATGAGGAAGCGTGCAGAGGGTGTCTGCACACTGAAGACCAAAGGAATCACTCCAGTGTCTGGAGATCACTGCAGAGTTCCGTGCAAGTCCATACCAGGAGGCCGATGAGTCTGCTATGGAAGGTGGAAGGATCCAAGGTGGAAGCCGAAGAGTCTGCACTAGAAGCCAGAAGACTAAGTCCAAGCTGAAGGTGAAGACGGGAGCTCCTCCAAAAGGAATGGAAGTTCCTCTGTCCTTCCTCATTTCCTTTGTATATCGTCTAGGTAACGGTCCACCCTAAGGTGGCTCCTCTCCACCCTAGGGTATAGAATTGCTGAGCCAATTGCTGAGCCAAGTTTAGTTAAGCTTAGAAACTTCTCAAGTTGACATAATCAGTCAGTCACTACAGGTGGTAAGGAGCCCCTCTCTCCATGCTCATTGAAAACAGACTGTTTATGTTTGCCTGAATAAATTCCTATAGCTCATGACCCAGAAGAGACTGCAATATGCTGGGAGGAAGGAAGCAAAGGAAGATACGGAAACACATCCTTCAAGGTTTTACCAGCCATATCTCTCTTCCTCCTTTCTCGTTTCCTCCTTACTTTTGTATCTTCTCTTTCTTCTTCTTCTTCTCTGTCTCTTTCTTTCCTCTCTTCTCCCCCTACCCAAACTCCACTGGTAATAGAGAGATCAGAAGGCAAGACCAGCAAAAGGGAGCAGTGAGTTAGAAAACCAGGAACCGTGAGTCACTTGCACCAACATCTGCAACGAAACTCACTAAGAGAAGAAGTTGGACTGAGGTTTAAAATGTTGCCATTACAATAAATGCTTCCCCCTACCCCCACCACCAAAAATAATGGCATAAGGGATTTTATTTTTGCTTGTGGTCATTCCAACACCATGATCAGGGCATTTTTATTTGGCCCTTTATTTAAAAATTTCTACAGGGAGACCCAGAGTGAAACTATTAGACTTATAACCCATCTGTATAGCAGGTTGTATTTCACTGCTTTCTACAAAGACAGGATTTTATTCACTAATGCATTACAAATAGATTCAAAATGGGAAGGCTTAATGATTACTCTTAAATTTTTAGCACCACATATTATGTACAAGCTAGAGTAGCGATCACAAAATAGGATACACAAGTCACAGAGATACAAGTAAAAAACACACTGAATATGAGAAAATCTTGTTTTAAAGAGAAAAAACAATAAAAACAATACAGAATTTCAAAACAAGGTGATAGGAAATTAACAATGGTTACTATATTGCATATTGTTATCTTCAAGTAGTTGCTCAAATTACCAGATATAGGCATAAAAACTGATCACACTGTACTTTCAAGAAATTAATAGAAATCACTAGTACAATTATCATAGCTATCTTGTGTGTGTATATATTATTTCCCCTTCCTTCTTTTCTCTTTGCCCCCATTCCAGTTGTTCTTTCTTTTTCAGCAGTTTTGTTCCCTTACAATATCTATGAGCCTTTCAGATTTTATTTACTTTTTCAGTTTCTTACCCTAAGGAGACAATATGATGTATAAACATGCAATTCTGATTTATTTCACTTATGAGTACGTTCTCAAGCTGCATCCATTTACCTATAAAAGATTCCAATTTATCTTTGTTTTTAGCTGAGTAATACTCCACTGTATAAAACTACCATGTTTTTTTATTCATTCTTCAGTTGATGGGCACTTGGATCATTTCTAAGATTTAGCTACGAAAAACTGTGCTGTTATAAACATGGGTGCACATATTTGCTGTGGTATGATGCTTTCAATTGTTTTGGAAAAATATCCAGAAGGGAATAGCTGGGTAAAATGGGACTGCTAATCCTAGTTTTTTGAGGAATCTCCAGACTGATTTCCACAATGATTTCACCACTCTACACTCCCACCAACAGTGGAGAAGGGTTCCTTTTTCCCCAGAGCCCCTCCAGCATTTGTTATTGGTTGATTTCTTGATCACAACCATTCTTTCTGGGGTGAGATGGAATCTCAGTGTTTTTTAAATTTGCATTTCTTGAATAACCAATGATACTAAACTTGTTTTCATATACTTATTTGCCATTTATATTTCTTCACTAGAGAAGTTTGTATTCATCTCAGATGTCCATTTTTGGATTTTGGGGACCTGAATTTTTTCAATTCTTTATATGTTCTAGATAGAAGTCCTTTGACTTAGGGACAGTTGGCTAAAATTTTTCTTACTCTGTGGGTTTTCTTTTCACTCTGCTCATGATCTCCTTTGCATGCAAAAACTTTTCAATAAGATGAGATGCCAGTTGTTGATTCTTTAAAGTATTTCCTTTGCAGTTCGGTTTTTGTTCATGAACTCTTTGCCTACCCCTATGTCTTCAAGATTTCTACCTATTTTCCTTTCCAATAGATTAAGTGTTTCATTTGAATATTTAAATCTTTGATCCATTTTGACTTTAGTTTAGTGCATGGTGACAGCCATGGATCTAGTTTTAGTCTTTGACATATGCAAAGCCAGGTTTTCCAGCACCATTTACGAAAGAGGCTATTTTTCTTCCAGTGAACATGTTTGGCCCTTTTGTCAAAGATAAGGTTGATGA
>NW_004955407.1:27990286-28004086 GCF_000276665.1 Chinchilla lanigera
ACAGTAGCTTTGTAGTATAATTTCAAGTCAGGGATTGTGCTGGCGCCTGACTTGCCCTTGTTGCTCAACATTGCCTTTGCTATTCTAGGTCTCTTCTTGTTCCAGATGAACTTTAGGAATGTTTTCTTTAGTTACGTGAGGTATTCTAATGATATTCTGATCAGGATTGCCCGAAATCTGTATACCAGTTTTGGGAGTATGGCCATTTTCACTCTTCAGTTCTTCCCATTGATGAGCAAGGAATGTCTTTCCATTTTCTGAAACCCTCTTCAATCACTTTTTTCAGAGTACTGTAATTTTCAGTGCATGAATCTTTTACTTCCTTTGTTAGATTGATTCCTAAGTATTTTATTTTTTTTCAATGCTATTGTGAAGGGTGTGGTTTCCCTAATTTCTCTCTCAGTGAGTTTGTTGTTTGTGTACAGGAATGCTATTGATTTTTGAGTATTGACTTTCTATCCTGCTATGCCACTGAATTTGATTATTAAATCTAGAAGTACTTTGTAGAGTTTTTGGGGTTTACTTTGTAGATTATCATATCATCTGCAAATAATGATAATTTCACTTCTTCCTTTCCTATGTTTCTTCCTTTTATATATCTCTCTTGTCTAATTGCTCTGGCTAATGTTTTTATAACTATATTGAAAAGGAGTGGTGAAAGTGGACATCCTAATCTTGTTCCTGATTTTAGATTGAAAACTTTCAGTTTTTGTCCATTTATTATGATGTTGGTTGTGGGTTTTTCATAGATGACTTTTACCAGATCTAGGTAAAAGCCATCTATTCTGATTTTCTGTAACGTTTTCATCATGAATGAGTGTTGGACTTTCCAAAAAATGCAAATACAGCTCACAAGAACTTGTGAGATGCAATGAAAGCAATCCTCAGAGGAGGAAATTTATACTGGTGAATTCTCACATCAGGAAAACAGAATGAACACAAATAAACAACCTAATACTTCCCGTAAAACTTCTAGAAAAAGAAGAGCAAGTCAAGTCCAAAGCCCAAAGAAAGGAGGAAATTATAAAGAGTAGAGCAGAAATTAATGCAATAGATGCAAATAATACCAAGAATTAATGAATTGAAGAGTTGGTTCTTTCAAAGAATGAATAAAATTGATAAACCCCTAGCCAACTTCACCAAAAGAGGAAAGAAAAATTCAAACTCATGCAATAAGGAATGAAAAGGATGAAATCACTACAGATCTTGTGGAAATTCAGAAGATCATCAATACCTACTTTAAAAACCTTTACTCTCGTAGGATGACAAACATAGAAGAAATGGACAGATTCCTAAAAACATATGAATTACCAAAGATGAATCAATAAAATATAAAAATTCTGAATAACCCAATATCAGTCAACAAATTGAAAACTTACCAACAAAGAAAAGCCCAGGTCCTGATGGATTTATAGCTGAATTCTACAATAAATTTACAGAAGAATTAATATCAATAATCCTCAAACTGCTTAATGAAATTGAAAGGCAAACAATTCTCCCTAACTCATTCCTGGAGGCAAGGATTACCCTGAGACCAAAACCAAAGAAAGACCCAACCAAAAAAGACAACTACAGGCCAGTCTCCCTAATGAACATCAATGCAAAAATCCTCAATAATATACTAGCAAACAGAATGCAGCAAATCATCGAGAAAATTATACATCATGAGCAAGTGGGATTCATCCCAGGAATACAGGGATGGTTCAATATACACAAATCCATAAATGTAATACATCAATACATGTAATGCACCATATCAACAGAGCCAAAGACAAAAACCACATGATCATCTCAATAGATATGAGAAAATTTTGTTAGAAATTATATTGACTAATATCAATAAAGGAAAAATCAATCATTACTAATATTTAAAGTACAAATAATGGCATCTTCATTAGATCCAAGTAGCAGTTGCTATGCATCTCAGTAAGCACATGAGTTATCTTGAGGACACAATTTTTTATCTATTTATTTATTTATTTATTGGTACTGGGAATCAAACTCAGGCCTCACACTTGCCAGGCAGGTGCTGTGCCTCTGAGCTATATCCTTGGCCCAAAGTAATTTGCTTTTATTTTTTAACTTGGAGTTGAACTCAGGACCTTGCACTTTCCAGGCAGGCACCATGTTACTAAGCTATACACCAGCCCATCACATTTTGAAATAAACAAGGGTTGGAATCTTAACCCATTTGGCCAATTATAGCAGATTGTTACCAAATGGTTCAATTTATTAGACACAATTGCCCTAATTCTCGCAATGTGCAAAAATGACTTAAAACACTGGTAGAGAATGAAAGTAATGGTAATGATACAGACAAGAAAATAACTGCTCTTCTGCTTGGGGTCAAGACTTTTGTTGATCATATCATTAGGTTTCAAAAAACAATGGCAACTTTCATCAGGTATAACAAAAATTCTTGCAATTGAAACAATGAAAAGTCACTTAGAATCTGAATTTACATCCAGAGATATTGAGGGTAAGCTTTGTCCTAACTCTATTAGCTAATGATAATAAATAATAAATTGATTTCTTATGAAAAGTTATTAGATATTTTTACGAAAAGTCACAATAGTGAAATGTTATTTTTAAATGAACTGTAGAGATTTGATAAACTATATCACCTATAAAATTCTCCCTAAAACTCCCGTGATCTATGGCCATATAATTTTTACATAAAATTTTCCTTCACTAAGATACTAGCCTACTCCATTGTGGGAAGGCTCAAAACTATCAGAAAATCTTCTGTTAGTAAATGTTCTTATGATTTTTAATCAGTTCTTAAAAGTTATAAAAGTTCTTATGACTTTTAACTTATAACAAGTCCCTCTTATGGTTTAATTTTCCATTCATTACTACTCTAGTTTCCAGGTGGTTTCTAGTTTGCCCTTCTTCAATTCTATGCACTCAAAATATCAGTCATGATAGGATCTAACCATTGTGACAACCACTGAAATAATTGGCTTTCTGGCTCATTTCTGTCACAAATATTAAGTGAAACAGAGCTACGTGCCAAACACTTTTGCAGGCATTGAGGATACGTTGATAATAAGAGAGATAAGGTCTTGCTTTCTAGTTTCCAGTGAGATGATCACAGACAATTAACTAGTAATAAATAAATAAGAAGAATATGACACAGTAGAGCCAGAAAGAGAAGCACAAGTTCAGAACACAGTGGTTTAGGGGCTTACTTTGATTGGATGGTTCAAAATAGCCTTGCTGCTGAAAGTAGCATTTATGCTAAGATCCACAAAAAGACCTGCCAGATGGAGAAACAGCTAGTGCAAAGGCCTTGAGGTGGGAAGCAGTTTAAAATTGAGAAAGTGAAACAAATCTGGCAGGACAAGGGTAGAGGAAGGGAGAACAGGACAAAGAGCATTTTATGACACATTAAGAAAATGTTATTTTGTGCTAACTTTATACTAAAGACCATTTACAGTCTGAAATACTACTAAATTTCTCACTACCTCACTTAATAGTCTATATGTATTTGCTGCTAGGTTCCTACTCAGCCCACCATTAGATATGCCACCTATGGTTCCAGTACCGAGCTCTCCTCCAACCCTCTCCCTTTCCCCTACAGCATTCACCACTGTCACATGGTTTGCAAAAGTCACTTCTTCACAGTTCAAATCATCTGCTAATTCTTGTCACCCTCACAGGCCATGATGTGGCACTTCATCATTCAATGGCTGAACAAAATAATATTTCCAAAACATAATGACAAGTGTGAGTTATTTCTGGAAATGGAAAGATCAGCATCCTTAACTCATGTTTAATGTGATATTTGGAATTCTTCAGCACCTTACAGATGAAAAGAAAAATAAGAATAATATCATGAGATATCAAGAGTAGGATAGAATTTTAATTTTATAGTATGAGAAGTGCAATAAGCACATTTAAATTACTTTCAAACTGTCACTCAAGAATTACAAATCCCTCATAATTTCTCCCTCGGCCACCTCATTTTCAAAATAAAATGTTCAGGTTTTCATGGCTTGCAATCCTATATCCACAAAAACAAGAATATTTTCAGCGTGAACTTCTTACAGAAGGAATTTGCTGGCCTATTTTCTCATAATTACTGTGCAGTTAATCTTTGATTATTAGCTTATATGTTGACACAGAGTTCATAGGTTATGTTACACTTGTAAATCATTCTGTACTGTAAATGAAAGATTTGTGTCAAAACTGAATTTAGAATCTTGTTTTGAATTGATTCTTAAGGCAAAATTAAGTCTAGCTGTTGAATATTGATTGAACCACAAGTGAATCCCAGCTAATTGTATACTTTGGGTGGATCTCTCTTTTCCCAAAAATTACTATGTAAATTGATACTATTGGAAAAATTAGTTTTTAATCTATCAATTACCCCATAAAATTCTGCCCCATAACCTCTTCTTGCACTTGGAGAACACTTCTCTCCAGGAAATTTGACCCTGACTGTCCATTGGCACATCTTACTGAAGAGGACAGCAGTGATCTGTGGATGTGGCTGTGAAAATTAAGCTTCCATTCTTAAATTTTCTAAGTTTATTTCTAGTAGTAAACTAACTTTCTGGTGGGGTATAAAATGTAGACTATTTGTTATGGGTTCAACTTTGTCTCCCTAAGAAATACAATTTGCATGGGAAGTCCAAGCCCTAGTACCATAGCGTGTGACTCCCCTTGGAGATAAAGTCTTAACAGAGGTATTTAGCTTCAAAGAGGGCCTTTAGGATGATCCCTAAAGCAATATAATTGTAGCACATATAAAGAGGAAATCTGGATACAGAAATATACAGAGAGAAGATGATGTAGAGTTACAGGGAACAGACAAGACATCTATCTACAAACTAAGGCGAGGCCTGGACTAGGTCCTTTGATGCCTTCAGAGGGAACCAAGCCTGCCAACACCTTGACTTCAGACTCTGAGCCTCTAGAACTATAACCAAATACATTTCTTTTGTTTAAATCACCCAGATTGTTACCTTATTACGTCTGCCTTAATAAACAGATAAACTGGTTTCCAATAGTTTGTGAAGATTAGAGACAGCTTGTGTAATTTTATGTCTGACGAGAAGTCATCTTCTGACTGCATATTGTGATGAGCACATAAAGGAAATGCCATAAGGCAGCATAGGGATATCAAAATAACAAACTGAAGCCAAAGCAAGTTAATTTCATAAACCGATTCATTTTTACCACATGATCCATAATGGGTGACATTTGTGAAGCACTGATTTCACCACTCATTGGTACTCTTCCCAAAGATACTAAAATTATCACTTAAAAGAGCCTTTAAACTTCCTCGTCATCAGCTACCACTAAAATCTTTATTTTATCCCAGTTTGTCCTTCATATAGCTTCTTTTGCAAACCTTTAAATTGCTGTGTATCCAGACCATATCATTGTCACAGAAGGGCTCAATAGAAGAACTACTGATTCAGTGTTTTCCTTTCTTCTCTATTGTCAACAATAATTAATGTTCCTATTAAAGGAATATGGTTTTAATTTGAGTTCGTGTTGCTAAGGACTAAGGACAACACACAAATCAATAGAACGTTAAAGAACTACTATTCCCACAAACCATAATCCGAGATAAATACCACATGACTCAGTAAATCTAAGGAAATGTCTCTTAAAACCCTGATGCCAACTTGCAATGCCAAGCAAGTGCCAGCAGTTGCAGAGTCGTGAGCAAGCAAAAGTCTCTCTGAAACTCAGAAAAATGTATTTCCTTGTGAGCAAAACAACTTTAGCTTGAGTTTGTTAGCTATTTGGGTTGAATCGTATGACTCTTCTTCAACAAAAAAATACACAATAACAAAAAATGTTCACCTGTAGGATTGATAGAAACAGAAATTTCTGTTTCTGTGGTGGGGGGAGTTACATTAGGATTTCATCTAGGAATTTAAAGAAAATATATGATAATGTCAATGCCAGGGAGTTTGCATGCCACATCAAGTAGCTTCTCCTGTCCGCTGAGATGTCCCATCACCTTATCCAGAAAGATAGTATTCGAAACAGTTCTAAACCAATAACTGTCATCATGAGGCATAAGAAGTCACATTCTTTCATTTCTATCTAAAACAAAGGGTAAGAGAGCAAAGATGAACCCATATTGAAGACTTGTTTGCTGCTGGCACCCAAGAGGATACCAACCCAGTGAGAAGGAGGTGGCAGTCCTGGGTACCAGATAGTGACAATTCTCAGAGTCATGTACCTGCTACGTTCCCCATTCCAATTCATGGTCGGATTTATGTCATGCTCATACAAGTGAGTGTGGTTATTGAAACTTAGTCTGGCAAATGGCTCTGAAGACAGCTCTGGGACAACTAAAAACTTCTTGGATTAATGTGCTAGCATATGAAACAGAGCCTAATCAAGACTTGGAACTCGAATCAGGAATCTAATGCAGAAACCAGATCTACTGAGTGCAGCACTAAGGTGTGGTCATGGATTGTCTGCACTTGGGAGGCTCACACGGACCTGGATTCTGTATGAATACACCAAATATGAGAGCAGCCAGCAATAGACCACACACTAGGGAAGGCTGGCTTCTCATTAACTAAGAAGAATGAGTCCTTGGATACCAAAGCTTAGCTGGACAGGGAGGAAAGGCAGGGATAATACGGTTGCATTATGGTTAAAGCATACACAGCCATTTTTCCATGGCATCCACAAGTTCTACACCTATGGATTTGGGCAACCATATTTGAAAATAATTCAGGAAAAAGTGCATCAATATGTTCACTTTATTTTTCTTGTCATTATTCCCTTTTCTCCTAGTCATTGTTCTTGTTATTGCTCTAACAATGCAGTATAACACTTATTTACATAACATTTGCATTGTATTTACATTTAAGTAAGTATAAGTAAGTTATAGATGATATAACATCTACAGGAGCATGTGGATAGGTTACATGCAAGTAGTACATCAGTTTATATAAGAAACTTGAATATCTGTAGATTTTGTTATCCACCAGGGGTCCTGCAGCCTGTCCCCTGTGCTGTACTTGTACTTGCCCTTTTTTGGGTTATCTCCTGAAACAGGCCTCATCCTCTTCACAAATCCCCTTTCTAAGCCAGGGAATCAACCAAGGAGCAGTGACATCAGCACTAAGCTCTGGTTACAGTTCAGCAGAAAATGACAAAAGGAGAGATCACATTGTAAAACAAACAGGGAAGATTTTACAGAGCTGTCTGTTTCAAAAGAAAGCGTTTATTTTTTTTTCCCCCTGAAGAAGATTATCCAAGGATCTTCCACAAAGACAAAACCTGACTATTGCAAATGAGAGTAGCTCTTAACATATACTTGTAAAACACATATTAAAATTAACCCAGCAATAAAACATAATTTTGGAGGGAAAAGATATTTTGGAATACTCTTTGAATGGCCACAAAATGTAGCATATATTTCAGTCCCATCTTTTATCACATTTATGAGAAAACGTAAGGTGAAACGGAGCAGTTCTATTTGTTTATTTGGCAAAATAGATCAATTAATGTAGATCGGGAAAGTTAGCAGATGGAAATATGGATTTACACAGAGAAGTGAAGAATGCCAGAAATGAAACTATAGTGGTTAATATATCTTTTTAAAATATTATTGTCCATCCACTGAGGATTGGATAAAAAAATTGTGGTACTTTTATATAACAGAATATTATTGAGTATAAAGAAAGATAAACTTGAGGCTTTTATAGGTAAATGGTCACAACTAGAGACCATACTCATAAGTGAAATAAATCAGACCTGCATTTGTAAGCATCTTATTGTCTCACTAGTATAAGACCTGAAAGAGTAAATAAAAACTAGGAGGTGTGATAGACATTGTCAAATGAAAGGAAAATGCTCAAAAGTAAAGGGCAACTGGGGTGTGGGAAAAGAGAAGGGCAAAAGGGAAGATTATGTAAGTATGTATAGATAGGATAGCTAATATAGTTGTACTACCGTCTTCTATTGCTCTACAGAAAGGAACAGTTAACGATTACTTGTTTGATCAGTCTTGTATGTCTCTATTTGTTTTCCTGAGAAACCACTTTGAAGATATCAATACGTAATACAACAACCATGGTTAATTTCCTACAACTTTGTCTGTAACTGTTTTGTTTGCATTGTTCTTATGCATTGTTCTTTGCATTGTTCTTATTTTGTAATGGATGTCTGTCTGTTAATGTTTCCCTTCTTTCATTTTTTAAAATAAAAAATAAGATATTTTTAGAATCTAGGACTTAAAAAGTCATTTCTAAGACAGCAAACACTGGAGGAATGTGTCAGCATTATTCACTATTAAGAAAAAGAAAAGGCAAGTCACAGACTGACAGCAAATACCAGCAAGATTTCTAAACAGGAATGTATGATAATATACAAAGAAGTCTTGCAACTCAGTAATAATGAAATCAACAATTTAATAAATGGGCAAAATATTTGAATAAAGAAAAAGACATACAAATGACCAAACAGTACATAAAAAGTATTCAGATCACTAGATATCAGAGAAATGCAAAGTGAAGTCACAAGGAAATACCACTTTAAATGCACTCCAACACTTATTTCACGATGCGCCCATCCTGCTGGTAGGTATTTCATCAAGAGATGTGAAAATATATGCCCACAGAAACATTTGCACATGGATGTCACCAGCTTTATTCACAAAAGCTAAGAATTAAAAAAACCTAATTGCACATCAGCAGGTGAGTGCATAAACCAATTGTGGTACAATCGCTCAGTAAAATGCTAGTCAGAAAAAAAGGAATAAACTACTGAAACTTGCAAATGCATGAATTAATCACACTGACAGTATGTTGAATGAAAGAAGTCAAGTGCAAAAGAATGCAGAGCGTCTGATTTCATTTGTGATTCTAGAACAGGCAAAATTAATCTATAAGAGAAATCAGCGGCACTTGGGTGGATGTTGGATGCTTGATTGTAAAAAGGGACAAGGAAAGTCAGGCATGATACAACTCCTACATGTTTTGACCAAGTGGTTACACAAGTGCATACATTTCTCAATGCTCATTGAATTATAGACGCAACACTTTCTCACGTCAATTATACTTTCAGGAAGTTGGTTTTAAACAATATGAAACTATGCAATGAACGAAACATTCACCACAGCAATCCTCACGCACACTACAACAGGAATGCCTATCCTTCTAACCTCCCTACATTTCAGGGTCTTGATGGTTGAGATGATGCAGTTAAAATCAATTATTTATAAGCTTCCTTCTACTTAGTTTCTAAAGCTAAAATTAACCAAAGTCAAGCATAATTCACAAAGCTTTTATACTTAGTGTTATCTGTGTGTATATATGTCTGCATCGTATGTACATATATACATTATGTATATGTGCACACATCTATATCTATAGAAGGCCCTTTTACATACACAGCATAAGAATCCTGAAAGCAACCTATATGTCCACCCACAGACACATGGATAAAGAAAATACGGTATTTATACATACTGGAGTATTATTGTGCTACAAAGATAGGTAAGCTTGAGTCATTTGTAGAAAACAGATGCACCTTGAGATCACAATATTTAGTAAAATAAGTCAGACACACAGCTTAAATGTTGCAGACTTTCTTTTATATAAGAAACCCAAAATATAAATAAACTAAAGAGAAAAATAAGAAAAAAAGCAGGGAGATAGATCTTTTGCAAAAGGGACGGGGACCCAAAGTGGAAGTGAAAGGGGAGGAAAAGGGGGTGAGAAGAGAATTAAGATGTTATGTGTGTGCAGCACCATGCAGTACATGATGAATGTGATCATCATGAATCGTAAATATGTACCAATAAAATAAAGAAAGCTAACTTAATGGCATTTATAGGCAAAGTCCCAAATTTTGTGCTTTTATTTCAAAAGTTTGGATATGATATTAATTGATCTTCTAAACTACTGTGCATTAAGAATTGCTTATGATATTTTGTTTTCATAAATAAAACCACTTTTTCTTTCTGTGTCACCCCATGAGTTCAAATTAGATCATGAGTCTGCAAAAGTTTTCATAACAGCTTTGCTTCCTCAAACAAGTGAACATCACAAAAAGCATTCAGCACATTTCACCTTTGTACTCGAGCATGAAGTCAGTGGTCATTTCTACTAGGCAAGTAGTATTTAGAGGGCATCAGAAGGAAATAAGTCTAACACAGTGGTTAAAGTAGAGATCACATCTTACCTACTCACAAGCATCATTTTTCCCAGCCTCAAAGACCTAAGGAGTGGAAACCCATGGTATAACCTGGGATCTATGTTTAATTAATACAGTCCCGTCACAACCCCATGTACAATGACTTTTAATATCAGACAAGTCTTCAAGATACAGGCAAAATGTGAGAGACAACCATAGAACTTACCTCAGAGGTTTCTCCACTCCAATGAATTTGGTCAAAAGCATGCATATCCAGAACGGAGCCCAAGGATCTAAATTTCTTTTCTTCCTTCAATTTTTTTTTTTTTTTTTTTTTTTAGGACATGTTTGCGAACATAATGACCAAATTTCTAACAAGCTCCTTACTTTTAATCTGAGTAAAGATGCTCTAAATGAGAACCTTATGGTGGACAGGGATTTTCTCTCATTCTAATGTTTGGGTTATTTAATTGAGTAATTTCTATTCTTTTAAACAGAAGAACAATGGAAGATCTTTTTGGTTTTGCTGACTCTTTTTCTCAAGTTTCTTTTAGTAGAAAGACATTGAGGGAGCCATAACAAAACAGAACATGTTTTTTCATTTTCTGTTGATGTCAGCATTACAAATTCTCTTTTTCTGTGCCCACAGTGAAATGAAAATTGAACAATTTGTTCTCATAACCTTGGCTTACAGGGAAGTTATATTTATAGAAACTTCAGAATACTTACTTCTCATACTCTCCTCCAGTACCTGCTGCAGAGTTTGAGTTTAGCCAATGACAGTAGCTAACAAAAAGCCAAAACAAGTCATTTTTTGGCAGCAAATGTCTCCTTGATGAATCGCCATAGGAAAGACAGCAGGAGAACTTGACAGTAGGGTAGGAAAAAAAGTAGAAGCAGTTCTAACAGGTTTGCTCTTGCTGCAGGTAGCTGATTTTAACTGTCAACATTTTAGAAAACAAAGTTTCTTCAGAGTCCCATTTGTTCCCATTCCTATGGCTCCTACCAGATTGGACCCACCTTTTGGCAGTTCATGGTGTTGTTGTAACAGCAGCAGCTAAATCCTGATTATGATATGCTTGTATACTGCCCGAGATTACAGGGACCGGCATTGCTGTAAAAGGAGTGCTTGCTCCAGGTAGCCTGAAATGAGCAGGTCTGAATCTGCATGCTGGGAGGGTGAGGCTGGGTCTCATTAAGGTTAGGAATGCTGGCAGCAGTGTACCTAAGCATGCAGAACAAGGGGGTATACAGCTGGGTGATCTTCGCATGTCAGGACACTCAACGAATACCTCATCTTTAAAGTACATTATTTACTCTTTAAAATACACAGCTGTTATTTTACACTCTTTTTTATGTGTAAAGCACTATTCTAAAACACACAGTGCTATTCTCTTGGGCTATTTACCTTCAAAGTCGTGGCGTACTTTTCAGAGACTAGAAGAACCTGAGTGGGACACTTACTAAATCACTGGGCTGTCTTTACCCAAGTCTGGTATGGCAGCTATGCCACATTTCCATGTACTTTAACAATGCCAAATCACAAGAGTTCGAGTGATTTTATACTGAGAGGTAGAGATGCTGCTTGCAATTTATCCTACTACTTAAAGAGCAGAGTCCAGCTTTCACAATCATACTGTATTGTATAATATGTGGCAAGCATTTCTGACCTCTGGACTGTGTAATTATCACAACACAACTCTAATTTTTAAAAGCCAAAACTTCCCCTCTTGAGAATATGATGGAACAGATAAATCATTTTCCAAGGCTCAAAATGTACCATCTACATTCAACTTGATAGAGGGTTTTTCCTCTATATTTATAACCAGGTGATAAAACCCTATTTCCACATACTATGAATATTCTCTCTGCCATTCCAGTGACAGAGATGTATGTTCTCGGTATTGGATACTCTCCTCAGAGCCGCAGCAACTTCAGTTCCTTTCAGAAAACTCTCTATTGTCAGCGTCTAACTCCAGGAAAACATTTGGGGCTGTAACAGGAATCACCTACTGTGAAGTTCTGATAGCCACCGGCTTCCTGTGCTGCGGCCAATGGAACAGACTTGCGATATCTGAGATAATTCATTTGGTGCCAGCTACAAAGCCCGTGTAATTGTTCAGCATTTCCATGCTCAGGAACCCCTCCTCAGTGACCGACTGCATGTGGCGTCACCACCATTCTGAATCATGCAAATGAGGATGTCATATCCTCTGATTCAGGCGGCTTTATTTCATTGAAATTCATTTTAAAATGGCAAACAGAGATCTGAGTTTGTTTAGATCTTACTTTCCAAAGACATCACTTTTCCTTTTCTGACATGGGTCTGGCTGTGCAGGGGGAGGCTGGAAAGCGTGCAGAGAGGATGCCAGTATCTGAGGCTGACACACACATGCATTTGGTAGAAGGGAAGTGCCTTCTCCTCTCTTGTCAGGCTGTCACCCACAGTCCTTGCCAAATTTGGTGCAGCACTGAATAGTACATTTCCACCTATGCACTTTTCCCCTCATTTTCCCCAAGGAAAGGGTGAGTCAGGATATGCACATATAGCATGCAAAACTGAAATAGCCTTCTTTTATGTTGTTCCATAGCTATTAAATGAAGTTCCTTGGCTTTGTCCATGCAGAGCCCCAGTAACTGGTATCTACTGTGAACTGTTAAGCAATCTATCTACCCTTAGGCCAAGTATCTGTGACATTGCACTCTATACTGAAAGACAATATGTGTAGATGTTACAAGTAGCGTTTGAGTTTCAGTGAGCTGGTTGTGTGACTTACTAGCTGTGTGAACTTAGGAAACTTATAGGAGCTCTTTGAGCCCTAGTTTACTCATATTTAAAATGAATTAATACCAGTACCTATCTCAGAGACTTATTGTAAAGATTAGTTAATACAATACATGCTTAGTTCTTAGATCAGTGTCTGGCAGATATGAAGTACTGCGTGATGGTTAACCATCCTTATAGCACATGGTATTCCCAAATCATCTCTTCAACTCAGAGTTAAAGCCAAAAGAAACACGTCTTATAAATAGTTTGAAGGACAGAACAACATAGCGCAGATTTAGGAGTCTTCATACTGCAGTTTAAAAGTTGCCAGGCTACAAAATCATCATAGCACTTAAAAAGTCAGCCAAGTTTTTAAAAAATTATCTCTTTGTTGAGTGACTTTTAAGCTCCATGTTCTCATCTATTAAGTAATAAGAATCAATTCTTTCTTGTGGTATTGCAATGGCAATTAAATAATGCAGGTAAAGGACTTAGCTCAGAGGAGTAAGTGTGTGATTAATGTCAGTCATCATTTCTACCAAAAATTCATAGGAAAGAAAGTGTATAAAAAAGTGTAGAACATAGGCAGCTAGCATCCATTGCATGACTGCACCACACATGGTTGTACACACTTTATATACTTTTTAAAAGTTCATTTATTTAATCCTCACAACTATTCCAAGAGGAAGTATTATTACCCAGCCCCATTTTACATATAAGGACAGAGAGATCAAGCCATTACTAAGTTCCAGACTTACAATTAAATCCCAAGCTCTGAAGGTAATTGATACTCTTGAAGCATTGTCCAATAATGGAACTGGGCCTGGGGATTTAGCTCAGCGGCAAAGCGCCTGCCTGGCAAGCGCAAGGTCATGAGTTCGGTTCCCGGTACCGGAGAAAAACAAAAAAAAAAA
>NW_004955407.1:28004186-28040560 GCF_000276665.1 Chinchilla lanigera
AAAAAAAAAAAAAAAAAAAAAAAAAAAAAAACAATAATGGAACTGACTTGTCTGGCTGGTATCTCCTGAGCACATGCTGCCAGTGAGCACTTAAAATGCAGTGGCTGCAACTGAAAAATGGAATTTATAATTTTATCTGGATTTAATGTAATTTGATCAAATAGCCATATTGAATGGCACAGCCCCCACCTCCATGTTGCATTTCTTGACTGAAGAAACTAGTTGTACTAATGAAACTGAGGAAGACCCTTATCCACACTTCGATGCAAGGGTACCCGGTGCCTTGCTCTACAGGGTCTACATTGGTTCCAGTTCCTTCATCTTGACTGCTATTTTATCTTGACCACTATTTTCTTTTATAATTACCTTTTATGATACCTGAATTGTTTCTGTGGAAGCAATTTCCATCTCCAAAATATTCCATTTATAATAGTTTACTGCTGAACATTTTACTGCTATTTCTAAAAATGGCTTATGTTTACTTAGTGCCATACACTCTTCTTCAGGTACAGGCCACATGGAGACAGTTATCAGCTCATTGCCCACATCTTGTTTCTTTGGATGTGGCAGGAATTCTATTTTCCTCTCTTTTGCAGAATAAGAATACTTTTATTGTCTGAACTAAAAATGAAGTCTTGGTGAACAGAACTTCTGTGCAGTCCCATCAAATGACTTTCTATTGCTCCAGCAAATCATGCCCTTACTTTTGCCTCTGTCCCACAAAATTATGCTCCCCAGCTGTACCTGACTGAAAATGGCTAGTCCCCTCCTCTTTAACCTTAACACGGTCATCACAACCTTGCTATTCTTAGCTATGACCTATCCATATTCACAGATACTTATCAGCGCTGAGTGAAATGAAGGGTGAATGTTTACATCTTTTAAAATGTTATTACAGTAAAAGACAGATTGCCATTGATATCCTCCAATGAACTCGCACTCAATTCAAACATACCTGTACATCATTCTTGCCACTGTCTGAATCAGGTCTGGAAGTCTTCTTGTGAGTGTCTTTACAGGTGTAATAAAAAATACAGTGAATGCTGTTGCTGAATATCACCCAATGGAAATGCAGGTTTGTAAAAACATTATGGTATATCCTCATCTGTCTTATTCACTTGATCTGGTACTGTGTGACTTCTGGCTCTTCCCCATGGTCAAAATGATCATGAAAGGTAAACATTTCAGGGCATCGGGCAGCCATACCAGTGTAACTAAAGACACTCATGAAAGAAGACTTCCAGAACTGCTTCTGAGAGTGGGAAGAATGATTGTGTCAGTGTGGTCAAAGCAAAGGATATTTTGAGAGGGATTAATGGCAATGTGTCTTTTACTGTGAGATAAATGTTTTAAATTTAAATATTCACAATATTTTCAATCACATTTCATAAAAATAACGTAAAGAGCACAGTTGTTCTCCTGAATTAACTTTGTATTGTAATCAGTAAAATGATTTCACTTGAGTAGTGCTGTAAGCATCTTGCTCATTAACACAACAGAAGATACTTGCTGTCTTGCTGTCTACCACCACTTTGACTTCATCACTTTATTTAGTTGTCTCTATTTTATCCAAAGAAGCACTGTCCTGCTTGCAAGCACACCAGAGAATATGGCTCTGTCAATTTTTCCCAAGTCCCTCATTTAGTCTGAATGGTAATCAGTATTTTTAAAACTGCATCACTCAAGGTCAGGGGTGTAGCTCAGTGGTACAGCATTTGGCTAGCGAGGGCAAAGCCTGAGGTTCAATCTCTAGAGTTGCAAATAATTGAAACAATTTTAAAACTGCATTTCCAAAATCACTAATGGGATAATTTTTTTAGAATCCACACGAAAGAAACACTATGGAAAAACTAGAAACTCCAAACAAACTTTAAAAATATGACATAGTGATTATCTAAGAATGTTTTAAACTGAACATAGCAGCATGTCCAGATTTTTCAGCTTGAATAATTGTCCTAAGAGTGCTGCGAGTCGCTCACGTACAAATCGCCTGCTAAGTCATTTCCTTTCTTTGTTTCCAGACTGGATTTCCAAGCAGAATATTCATAGCTCTTTCTGTATATTGGTTGACTCAGCCTTGCCACAGTTTTGTGAGGAAGGTAGATACGTGTGTTGTGTGTTTATCTTACCCTTTTTTTCTAATGATTAGGGTGGTGATTTTGAGAGCTTTTCATTTCTCTTGTTTTCGTTGGATGTTCTCTCCTCTCTACTTTCATTCCTACTGATATGTTCAGAGGTTGTCATTCTTAAATTTGTGCAATACAGTGAATCAAAGGGATTAACACATCATTTTGATACGTGACTTTTTTCTCATTAACACAACAGAAACCACTTGCTGTAGCACTCAATAGAAACAAAGCAAAAACATTAAATTTCTGTTTCTCTCAAGAGACCTGAAAATCACATGCTCGTGGACATGGCACTTCTCCTCACTTCTCTACCTGTTGTTAGCAGAAGACTTGCAGTCAAAAATTGCACTGATTGCTCAGAAGTATTGAGAAGTAAAAAGTCTCCATGTGGGCTGGGTAGAATGGCACAGATCGAAAAGTTCTCCTCAAAGCCTTTTGTGTTTATTGGAGCGGCTTTGGGAAAGTGATTGTGTTATGGAGATGCTGTAATGGACTTGCTGGCAGGAGGAAGGGTCTGGGCCACAGAGGAGAGCCACAGGGGCTTCTCTGGAATGGCGTATTGCCCTTCCTGGCCCTGCTTGTAGCCACCATGATGTAAGCAGATTTTCCCTCACTACGCTCCTCTACCATGCCATTATGCCTCACAGCCAGCCGATTCATGGACTGACCTTGAGCCAAAATAAACCTCACCTCCTTTAAATTAGGTATCTGTTGTGTCTCAGCAACAAGCAAAGTGACTAAAATAGTGCTGAGCATGGTGGTACACACCTGTAATCCCAGCACCTGGTAGGCTGAGGCAGGACGGCCATGAATTTGAGGACAGCCTGAGCTACATACTGAGTCCAAGGTCAGCCTGACCTATATAGTGAGACCGTGTCTCAAAAAAAAAAGATAGTCTGTAGGGGTGAGTAGTCATGTACTTTAAAAGTGATTACAGAATTTGGCCAGAAAGCCAGGATAGATAAACTCTTCACATATGAGTTCCTAATCATGAAAAAATAAGACGCCAGTGGACAATGTCATTACCACAACATTTCATTTGACAGAGCAAGTTTCAAGGCCAGCCTAAATGCAAGGGAACAGAAATGAAGAGAAATAGACTTAATGAGTAAAACTACAGGTTTTACCTAGCAATGACATGGAAATAACACTGAAAATAAGAAAGCCAATAGAAGATACTGTAATAACCTCAACAGGACATCATGAGCTCAACTAAAGAAGGGCTGGCAACAGAGCGTAGGAGACCAATCTGAGAAATCTTAATGAGTAAAGGAGACTATTTCATGACTGATTGGATTGGGATGAGAAAAATAAATCCCTCATTTTTCCAAAAGCAAAACGGAAACAACTAAATATTTGTGTGTTTACTGATTTATCTTAACAGCATATTGCCACATAGCCAATACTTATGCCAGAACCAAAGCTAGCATCAAGGAAGTAGAGGGAATGTAGATCAATTCAATGGAGCACATATTAATTCAGCACTCCCATTTCCAGTGCCGAGTAATGACTCTGCCCTCAAGGAATTAATACTTCTCCAGGTCAGGAAATACAGTACACATGAACTCAGATAGTAATACAACACAGTAACCCATTAAATAATAAAATGTATGCTAAAAGTGGAAAATGCAAGAGACCAGAAAAGTAAAGTCTAAAAAAGTCAAAGAAATCTTCCAGGGGGAAGTAGGATACAAGGAAGGTGAAATTGTTACAATCAAAAGTCTTATAAATATTAATGAATTATATTAGTTTACCTGAGTGTGATTTATCTGACTGGTAGACATGATTTTTGAATGTCTTGTTTTCAACACTCTATTGTTAGGAAAATCAAGAAAAGAGTTGTTCCAATCATGTTCTGTATGTTGTGATTCAGATGTCAAATCCTGATTAAGCTGGTTTACCCATTATTTTTTGGGCCTGGAATCATACTTATTACTATTCTGTTAAGACTTGCCCAGCAGTAAGCCAACAATCCACCACAAAGGTATGCTAGGAGCAAGGCCAGACTAAACCAAGACAAATATGAGAAAACCAGCAGAGTTCTGAGAAGGAATGTATCAGGGGTAAAGCAAGGCTGAGCTGTTTCTCTGGACATAAAATCCTCTTAGCAAACAGAGATCTCTGGAAAATTCACTCCCATTAGAAGAGATAACAAAGTTCAGAGGAATCTCTTTTGACAACTACTACCCTGGAAAGAGATGGAGACACACGGAGATCCAAAGTCCTTAAGCTAGGTATAGATCAGAAGCAAGGGCTTCAGGAAGGATAGGTATGATAAGAACTCAAAAAATATTACTGAAGAGATTATGCAGGAAGAAAAGAACCTGTCTATATTGTTGGTGGGAATACAAACTAGTACAACCACTACGTAAATCAGATATTGGATATTCCTCAAAATACTAAAAATATACAATGTATTTGACTCAGATATTCCTCTTCTAGATACTTTCTAAAGGATGTAACATCCTATTACAGTGATATAGTCATATCCATGTTCACAACAGCATAAAGAAAATGTGCCATATATACATCATTGAGTACTACTAAGCCATAGAAAGGATAAAGTTGAGACATTTGTAGGTAAATGGGTGCATTTTGAGTCCATAATGCTGGGTGAAATAGATCAGACATGCAAGCTTAATGATCACAGTTTCCATTAGATCTGGTGTTCTGAGACAATGAGGTAGAAAACAGATTTCCATTTCTTTGATAATTTCAAAAATGAATATGGGGAGGAATATGATATTCCACCTCCAAATATTAAATATTTTAGTAAAAGGTTGCAATGAAATGTACTGCTAAGAAAAAATGTGTTTCATCAGTTATTGCTTTTATTTTTTTCATTAATTCCTATAGGGTTACAAAGATTTTTTTTTAAGTTGTCCTTTGCACACTTTTGCCTCAGATACATAATGCCAGCATAGGTGTTCTAAATGTCTAAGTTCTCCTCAACCACACTCCAGGGAAGAAGCGTGAGTCTTTTGCATTTCAAATCCATAAAGATAGAATAAGTCAGGAAGAGCAAAGGGAGGTGGTGTTTGGAGGTGAGGAGAAGTAGTGACCCAGTCCCTAGGATGGCTTTTTAGGGGTTCAAAGAAGGTGGCTATAAGAGATTCCTCAAGTAATGCAAATTCCGCCCCTCCGACCATGCTGAGGGGGGCAGGACTTCTGACAGAGGTTGTGGAAAGACATGAGGCCTGACCATTTAGAAGTCTTCTTTCCCAGAACTAAGTCATCCACTTGCCCATGCTGCACATGGTCATAAACCATAAGCACCTCAGAAGGGCCAGTGGTGGACCGGAGCCCATGGGATTCTTCACTCCACCTTCTGGATTGGAAAGCTCCTTATTGCCGGAAAGACTGTGGAGAGGGGTGGGCACTTATCTGAACATAACCATGTCTGAACATCCAAAAAGCCCTGATAAACTGGAACAGAGGCATCTCCTTCACTTAGAAAAGGAGTGGTTGGTGTCCACAGTGAAGCAAAGAGATACCGATTACAGATTATACAATCTCTCTCTCTCTCTCACTCTCACTCTCACCCCCCTCTCATCTTTTCTCCCTCTCTCCCTCCCCCACCCAGTTCGGTCAGATTTTGAATCCACCCAAGGGTGAATCCAAAAGAAAAGGGCCATGAACCATATTCACAGCAAACACTTTCTTCACAGTATCACTTCTTTCTAATCAGGCCAACTGTCTTCCTACATCTCATCTCTGAGGACAAATTCTTCCCTATAAGACTATAAAACAATCTACTGCAAATAGACATCAGTGTGTCTGCTACATTAACCAAAGATGAAGGTAGTCGTGAATTCCAGAGGTAGATAATATGGGACTCAAGCCCTCAAGTTGGGACATAAAAGAAATATACATTGGAAAAGTGAGGCTTCCTCACATACTAGTAAATGGACCTTCATCAAGAGCTATATTGGGATCCACTCAACGTGAAATTATCCTCAAATCTTAATAAGCACATTAAAAATTCACTGCCTTCTGCAACAGACTGAGCACGTACGGCCCCATCCCCAGTTTCATATGCTGCAATTATAACCCTCATGGTGCTAAGAAGCTAAGCCCTTGGGGGGTGATCATCAACAGCAGTCTCTAGCTCACTATGTAGCGGCTGACCCTATAGACAGGCATCCCTGTTCTCCAGTCTCTGTCTGTTCCTACTGTTTTACAACCCTGAGAATGCCAGCAACCATTTGTCATGTACTTGCTAGACACCATGGTCTGAGTCTTTGTGTATCCCCAACAACCACCTGTAAAACTCTTTTCCCTACACTCATGATGTTAGGCAGTAAAGACTTCAAGCAGTAATTAGGTCCCAGGGAAGGGGCCTCATAAATGGTATTACAGTCCTTACAAAAGAGGCCAGGGAGGGAGAGACCCTCACCGCTTCTGTTTCCCTCACCCCAGAGTGAAAAGACTGCTATCTGTAAATGAGAAAGTGAGCCTTCACTGGGCAACAAATCTGCTGACGGTACCTTGATCTTGGACTTCCCAGCCTTCAAAACTATGAGAAATGTCTGTTAATAAACTACTAGTTTATGGTGGTTTGTTATAGCAGCCAGACAAGACTCAGTCACTAGATCACATCAAAATCAAATGAGGTCACCTGGCTTCCACACAGCCATTAAAGGATATAAGCTCTGGCCGTGTAGGGGTAGCACCATGTTCCCAGATTTCATTCTCCTCTGTATCAAGCCAGAGAGAGGATGAGAGCATGAAGAATTGCATGTGAAAAGAGCCCATGCTCCATGACTTGAAGCTACTTTTTTGTAGCTCTTATCTCCAGTGCCTACTGATGTGAACACTGGCACATAAAGTCACCTCTACTTGTCTCCCACTGCAAATAAATCTGGGAAATGGATGCCCAGGAATTAGTAGAAATTCCTTCAGCAAACCTCTAGCCCATCTCAAGTCCCAATTGCAGAAAATCATGGCTCTTTTTCCTTGTTTATGTTTCTTCATTATTCTGGATTAGATGAGCTCAAAACTGAGGAAATCACAGAAGACAGCATTTAGTTATCACTACTTTCTGGTGCTTTAACAACCCCGATTATCTAACATCCTGTTGTGAAGGTTAAACCCTAAAAATACATGCATCTATTACCCACTTTCAGTAATTGCCTCATAGCAGATTGATAATGTGCTCTGGAGTTTATGCTGACTAGACAATGTAGAATACTGGAAATGTAATCATGGGTGTCTCAGGAAGGTACAAACACTGCGTTGTTCTGTACTTTCACTAACGTGATTAAGAGATTGGCATCTGAGCCCAAAGTGTCTCCAAGCTGAGGTCAGTAGTCTGGGCCCTGAAGTCTTGGCTACAGAAGCCAAACCACAGATCTGAAGGCTGCCTGGTGAGTGATGAGAATGGAACTAAATCTGCATACCCTGAGGGGGGCTGTCCTCATCAAAGATGTCACTGACTCTCTTTCTCCCCACTCCTCCATCTCTTCCTTCTTCTCCTTCCCTTTCTCTTCCTCTTGCGCTACTGCCTTCCCTGCCTCCTTCTTCTCTGGAAGCCCAAGAAGTAGATCTTTGAGGCCAAGCAGATATCTACCTGTTTTTCCTTTGGGAATATCATACATGCAAGGACACACTCATCCCCCAGCCCCTTTCACAGGTGCCACACTGCACTGTCATCTTACACACTAGATGTGCCTGAAATGTACACTGGGAAATCTGTTTGGGGAGGGCATCAGAGAAGGCCTGTTTGGTTTAGATCTAAATTGTCCCAGCAAAATCTCATATTTCAGAGACCAGGCTTTTAGAAGGTGATTGAATCATGAAGGCTTTAACTTCAACAGTGGATTAATTCACAAAGTGATCTTAATCTGATGACATCAGGGAGAGGTGATGGAAACAGAAGATTGGACTCGTTGAAAGGAGGGCATTGTCAGGTGTGACATTGGGGGCTTGCACTGATTGTCTCTGTCCCTCTTATTGTCTTTCTACTTCCTGGCTGTCATTAGAGGAGTAGCTTTCTTCCACCATCCCTTCCCAGTGAAGGTGTTTCTCCTTCACTGCAGGCCTAAGAGAAATGGATATAGCTGATTTGAAACCTCTGAAATCATTAGCCAGAATAAACCTTTCTTCTCTTTATTTTCCTAGGTATTTTGTCACAGTGAGGCAAAGCTGACTAATACATGACCTCTCATAATATTCCATTAATTCAGTCTATTTCAACTGGTCTCCCATTTTCAGTTAGTTCCTCCTACTCTAAACATAGTAGAATTCTTTAGATCTTCACACAATTTTTGTCTAAGATCTGGTTCAATTAGGGGCTCCTTAAAACAAGGTGAGAATACCTCAAAAATTTCAGAGACAGTTTAAAATGTCAGAGGATTTATAGAAATTGACATGAATTTTAAAGAAAAGAATGCAAAGAATCTTTCACAATTTTGTACAGAAAATCTTCTGGGTTCTTTTTCTAATCATATTCCCAGGATGCACTGCTATGATCTGAATACTTTTTTCCTCTGAAATTTATATACTGAAATCTAATCAAGGATGTTGGCATATTAGGAGATAAGGACTTTGGCACATCTTAGATCATGAGGACTAACCCTCAAAGATGGGATTGGTGTCCTTGTCAAAGATGCCTGAGGGAACTAGTTTGTCCTTTCTACCATGTGAGAGGACAGCAAGCAGGCAGTATGAGTAAGCCAGGAAGTGGGCTTTCATGACACCAAATCTGCCTGTGTCTTGATCTTGTACTTTCCAGGTTCTAAAACTTGGAGAAATAGTAATATTGTTTATAAGCCACCAAGTCTAAGTTAGAAGATTCAGGAGAAAGGGCTAGGAAAGGTCAGCGGAAGGAGAACCTTAGGGAACGATGTCACTGAAATGATGAGGGAACAAAAAAGAGCCAGAAAGGGTACAAAAGATGGGTGCAGAGTAGCAGGAGAAAAGTCAGAAAAGAATATTATGTCAGAAGTGGTCCAGTAAGGGCAGAAGTAGGGAGACATAATGGCAAGAATACTGTCAAGAACAGACTAGACTGTACTTGGAGCTGTAAGACTATTATTTCTGTGGATTGACTAAATTCTACTCAGGAGAATAGTAGAGCTACATTGCTGTTCTAAAAATAAGTATAAATTGAGCTGGCCAATAAAATCTGCTCCAAAAAAAATCCTTGCCAACTGTCAAATATCTATCTGTACCTTTAAAACTTAATAGGGACCTACTTCACAGTTAGAGGTATTTCTTTTCCCCTAGGCTCCATGCAAATTATATAAAAAGAATGTAACAACTTAATAAATCATTGCACTTCTGAACTTAACCATAATAGGAGTCTAGGAAGAGTGATTTGGAAGAGAAACTATAAAAAGTATTTTATGTTGAATTAAGGCTTTGAGTGAAATAAATAAGATATTAGTTCATTATGGGGACTTTGGACAAGGTAGAAAGTGTCAAGCTTGACTTTAAAATACTGTTGACATAAATTAGTCTTTCTTAGATGATTTTCAGCCATTGTCACTGGAATAGATGATTGGTTGTCCATGGGATTTTAATTGCAAGTTGCAATCTAAGGCAAATCAAAGTTAATAATTATCACAACCCTATATTTTAATTTTTGTCTACACAGTATAAATTACCAGATTTATATAATATCTTGCAGAGAGCATTTTAATTATCATCAGACCATGCTCCTTTGAAACATTTTCCTTGGAATATCTCTTAGGTCATTCACCTCAGAGGATCTCTGTTAATATCACTACATAAAAGCATCATGACTTGGCCATGTAATTAACAAGTCGTTATCTTATGAATAAGAAAAAAGTCCAATATGAATTTAAAGAAAAGAAGTAATAGAGAGATGAGAAGGAAAAACATATCAAAATATTAATAAAGTAAGATAACATTTAAATTCCAACAGTCCACAATGTCCCACATTATACCCAACTCATAAAGTTTCCTTTAGCATGGCACAGATAGTTAAATGACCACATTCCTATGATTTAGGATATTTTACTTTAATTTGAATAGCTTTAAGGCTCCTTTGTTATAATTTTTAAGGCTCCTTTGTTATAATTTTTTATGAAAGCAAAGCTTCTCATTATTTCAAAAATTATTCACACCATATTATTTGTCTCCTAAAATCTTAAAATGCAAATAATGTTTGATAATTATACTATTACAATAAAATAATATTAGGTAATTGTCATATATACTGTTGATTACCTACTCAACAATACTCCTTCCTTCCTCCTTTTCTTTATAAGCTTGGTTTTATCCAGGCATTCACACTTTCCTTTTCACTGCAGAAATTCTAGTTAAGTCTAATCCAATCTCAGTCAGGTCATCGCCCAAGAAACTTAAAATGGTCCCAAGGTGAGCCTACAAGCTAAACTGACCCAACAGATAGACAAAAAGGGATATTCTATCTGTCTCTCTGTCTCTGTCTTTGTCTCTGTCTCTCTATCTCTCTCTCCTTTCTCTCCCTCCCTCTCTCTTTATGCTTTTCTCTCCCTCTTTCTCCATCTCATCATGAACAAGGAAGCATGTATGAAGTCCCTATTGTCATGGAAAGCCATCTTGCCCTAGTGAGGACAACTGGTCTTAGAACAAAGAATGTTAGAACAGAAATAAAGAAAGAGCTGAATTCCTAATGATGTCATTGAGTTCCTATTTCTTTTACCTGGAACATATTTTACCTTTTAGACTAGTAGAAATGAAAAATAAGTGTCTATTGTTTAAATTCATTTGAGTTGGAATTTTCTACCACCATATTTACACCCAAAATCATTTCAAGTGATAAGGTACTTACCTAAATTCTTAAAATAGTACTATGTATTCCTTTCCTTTTTTCTCCACAACTTTGGGTGGCATGTCTCTAATATATTTGAGAATGCAGAGGCACCCTAAGGTCAGATTATGTACCAAATATAATCTAGCCAATCATGACCAAAACTTCCAGGACCTAAGATATCAAAGACATATATCAGCTCTTTAAGATATGTCATTGGCTATACATTTCTAGTCTCATAAAGAAATTCAACATTCATAAGCACTTCAGATTCCACAATTTTGCCACATTCTTCTGGTATCATCTAATGTAAGTTACCCAAAATATTCCTCATTTGTATTATCTTCTGTTTGGTTTCCCTGCTACTGTCTTTAAAATGCATACCTGCTACAGAAGCCAGAGTAACCTTCTAAAACATATTCCAGATCATACCACTTGCTTAACACCTTCCAGTGTCTTCCACTACAATCAGAAGAAAATAAAACTCACGGCCATTGTTTACCAAGCCCACATATCCATTCATAAACCTTGACCCAAGTCTAACCACCTCTAACTCCCTCATTAGATTCCAATTACACAAATGTCTTTTCTTTTCCTCCAACACACTAGATCTGGTCCAAAGTAAGGATCTTTGCCTTAGCTATTCACTTCACCTGAAAGGCACATTCCATTAATCATGGCTAGTGACTTCTTGGAATTTAGACACTAATTTAAGTGGAGCATTGTAACAGGGTATCCCTCAATGTCCTAAACTAAAATAGCGCCTCAGTCTACACTACACTGTTTCTGCATATCCCTTTTTACCTTCTAACCAACAATCCACTTTTTTGTTTATTGTGTCAAATATCTAAATAGTAAATAAATACATAAAATAGTCTCTGCTTTTGTAGATATCTCTAACCTTTGATAAATACTGTACATTTGTTCCGTTATACTATAACCCATTTTGAAACCCCAAAGGTCACTTGGAATGGGTCTAATGTATATATGATCAATAAAATCAGATATTAAACATCTTGCTAACCCAGGTGATCATTAGAGATACTCTTGGCCTCATGACTAGCAAGTACAAAGAAGGTCCAAACTTGCTTGAACTTAGGATCGTTTCATTTGAGAAAGCAGAAAGAAAGGTCAGGTCCACACATTGACTACATTTAATTTTTGTTCACTAATACAATTGTTGTTGACCAACAGTATGTGAAAGTCAATAAAAATGATACAAAACCATTATGTTCATGGTTATCTCCAGCAACTTATTTTTTTTCTCAGTTGCTCATTTTGGAAGGAAAAGAGAATGAAGTTTAGTGTCAGACAAATAAGGAACTTTGGGTGATGGAACATGCACAAAAGTGAGAGGTCCATAGGCTGTTTTTTCACCAGAAAAGCATAAGAATCATTTCTGAGCAGGCACTCTGTCAAGTACAATTCTCCAAGACCAAGTTCCTGCTATTTAGAAGAAATATAACATACATATTTTAACATAATTCTTTTAACCACCCCCCCATTTTCTTAGAATCTCAGTACTGTCAAAACAAAAACCTGGCTACGGTTTCAGATTTATTGGAACAAGTAAATGAAATCTGTTTGCAATTAATATTTTTAGCCTAAAGTGCTCAGTTTTAGAAAAGTAGTTCTTGCATATTAGGTTAATACATTAGGTTAGTTGTTCTTTACAACAGATTATTGGAGATTTTTAAGAACACAAGTTTGGCAGCCTAGAATTCCTTATGCCAAGAACGTGAACTGTTCAATATTAAAACTTATATATAAACCTGCTTACTTGCTTATATATAAACATGCTTATAAGACTTATATATAAACCTGCTTACTTGAATGTCTAAGTATGTAAGAGGTACGTGCTTTCTGAAAACATTGTCTTCATTCATTGCTCATTCCATGGTGCGTCAGCATCCATCTTTAAAGTTTAGGAAACTCCCTGAGAAGCTAATTCACTTTGAAATCAAACATTTGCCAAAAAATTTCAGGTCAATAAATGGGTACTGTAAAAAATTTCATGTGTTCTCAAGGCATATTTCATGTCTAATACCCCTTAGAAAAATATCTGTTTTTCCACTGAAATACTATAAAATATTCTATTGGAGAATAACCAAACCTCTTGACTTCTTCTACTTTTCTTTTCTATTTTTCAGCAACGTCAGTGAGTAAAATATGTTTTTTATCTGGAATTCCTTTTTGACAAACCAACACAGAAAGAAAAATGAACAAATGTGAACTATGTGGGTAGCTGCATGAGGTAATGGCTTGAGACCATGATAGTGTCTAAAAGTGCAAAAAAGTTGTTAAAAATTAGAAAAAGTGAACTTGACTATAGGTACTTTTTTGAAATGATCCATCTGAATTCACCAAGAAAGATAGAAACTATGCTTTCTTTTCCAAATTTATCTCAAAATATTTTCAAGAACAGGAAGTAGTTCAGTTTAGTGCATAGAACACTGGAGATTTTAAATCAAAATAGTAGCTCCGGTATTTGAATTACTTTGTGATTTCTGCCAGATGATTGTTTATTCTCTCTAGACCTGAATTAAAGATCTGAGCTTCTGACTCATGGTAAACTCAATAGATAGTAGCTCTCCTTCTATTTTCCAACATAATCATCTCAGGGCCTTACATAATGGATGTTCAGTGAATGTTTTCTGAATAAAATAAAATTCAATAGTATGTCCACACAACAAAATATGAACTTTTAAATATAGAGTAGTTATAATTAGAATTTTCACAACTTTAGAGTCTTCTAAACTTTTTATTGCTCTGACTTCTCACTTATGTTTATCCTTACTCCAAAACCAAAATAGAAAACCAATACCTAATTTATTTAATTGTGTGAAAGGTCACACTTTATGGGCCAGTCTGAGTTTGATCAGAAAAATAGAGTTGGTAGCAGTAGCACTATAAGGAAAGAAGATGGAATATAGAAATTTAGGTTATGAAGTAGGAGAAAATGTAGCAGTGAAGATCTGAATGGTACTAGCTGGGTATCTTGATAGAAAGTAGAAGCCATTTATCCCTGGCAGTCCAAGAAACTGATATAACCAGTGAAGTAAACCTCATGGAAAAGTCTGAAAACCACCTCCTCTGCCACAACCTAGAGAAAACATGGTGTGTGGAAGTCTGAGAAAGGGCCAAAACCACAAAGTGGAAGCTTCTGTAGACGTCTAGAAACCAGATGAATCTAACTATCAGGACCTTCCCAGGATAATAGCTTCCACTTCACTAGTGCCTCACAAATCTCCCTGAATTCCAGTTCAGTGGTAAATTCTAACCCGATACCATTTGAGAACAACGACATGGGGAAATGTGGTCTTTAACCCTAGAAGCAGGGCTGATTATGCCAAATTAAAAAGAACACTATACATGCAATGGTCTTCTTAACTCTAACTTGGAATCCATCTCATTCCTTACTTTAATATCCAAATAAAGACAATAGCAACATTATGTTTACACCTAAACTAATGCAAATATTCTTCATACAACCAAAAATACTTTCAGCATGTCCCCCAAAAGGAGACAGACAAAAAGTCTACATGTCACTATTAATTCCTTAAAATCACAAATAAAATAAGCTTATCATTGAAAGGCAGGCAGTTTGTTACAAGACTTTAATGTTAGAAATGCCTAGGTTCAAACTCTAACTCTCCTACTTGTTCAAAATGTATCTTCTGATAAATTATTGCCTCCTACATCCTTAACTTCTTCCATATAACAATGAGAAAACCTACCTCTAAGACTACTGTGACCAGTATTTGTGAAATTTCTAGTCCATGAAAAGTGCTCAGCAAATACTGCCTTTTACCATTACCCATTTTAAGTGGCATAGATAAACATTTCTGTGATAGCTTTCTCTTAGGATCAACATTCTGTTAAACTGTTTTTATATCCAAGTTGCATATGTTTTCATGTTACATAAACATTCTAATGCAAATATTGGCCAATAAGCTCAAGTTTGACCGAATTCTTCATCTTCCTTAGGTAGAAGAATCTTCTGCACAAAAATATGAAAGAGTTGGTGACAAAACCTAAGAAAAGGAAAAACCAAAGCCCACAATTAAATAAAAATGGTACAATAACCTTCTTAAACATAGAAATTAACCATTTATCCAAAAGGGCAAAACTCTGTTTCATTTAAATTATGTCAGAGGTGGCTTTGAGATGGAATCACTCGCCCCTGCTACAAAGATGTAACCCATAGGTTTGTAACTCTAACACTCTGACTTCTGTCAGATGAGAAAAATCTCAACTCAATTATTCCACCAAAAAACACAAATTTGTTGGCACTGGCAGGATACTACAACACCACGAAAATTATAACTGCAGGGGCAAAAACAAAAAGAAAAAAATTCTGAAATCAGAATACATGAGACATACCTCTTCATATAAAGAATAACCACTTCATGGTTATTCTTTTATTTGGACAAAGCATTCTTAAATTTTTTAAATGTTTGTACTGAAACTCATCCATCCATATTTATAGTATAATGTTCAAAAAACATCCAGAAATCCCAACTTTTAAGGCTGCCAACCACAAAAAATTACTTAGCACAACAATGATCTTCCTTAACCATAAATGATATTATCTTAGGCCAAGCTTCCTAGATAGACTTGGATTGACTAACTCTTTGCCCTAGGGCTATTAACTGCATGAGAAGTGTTGAAGAAAAAGGAAAAAATAAAAGCAAGTAAATCAAATTAACTCTTAAAATACATCAAATTTCCTATAAATTGGAACGTGAATTTTTTGGAAGGCAATTTTCTGAATGAAGACATACTATTTCTTTCTATGTGTGAAAAAATTCTAGATGTTGTGGGATGATTAAAATTTGGTTCATGAATCCAAAATTCAAGTGTGCAAGGCAAATATAGGTTGTATGGACAGGCAGATCTCACCTAATCTCGGCACAGTAATTTGACTTTAATGCCAAAATAATGGGATTTATAAGGAATATAATATTAAGGGCACATCAAAAATTTTATAACCAACGTACTAACCAAAACATGGCTAGAACCATGAAAGATCATGAAGAGACAGGCAGGCACCTCAATTTGGATACAGGCTTTCTCAAAGAATATTAAAATACCCCAAAACAAGGCAGTGAAGAAGTTTGTCTTCCTCACTGTATTTTCCAAGAAAATACAGGGAATTGGAGTTTTAATACACGTGGGCTGCTACTGCAGTGGCTGGAGGAGGACATGCAACTTGCCTCAAGGGAAACTGAAGTGAAGGTACTCATTTTAAATTGTCATAAAATGAAACTAAAAGAGCTCCTACTCTGGCAAATGCCATGTTGAGGACAATCGTCTTGCAGGAAGTTGCCCTCTTCTGACTCCTTTTGCCTAGAAAAGAATACCACAAAACCAAGGATGCTCCCATGCCATGTTAGCACAATATCAGTGGTACATTTGCCAAACATGCATAAACTAGCTACCTAAGGTTGAATTAGGTTTTAAACACTTGTCCCCCACTCATGACTGATAAAAAAAAAAAAAAAAAAAAAAAACCCAGTCCTTTTCTTAAACTTATGTTAAGGTACATTTTGCCCACTTTATATTTGAGATTTTCAGATTCAGTGAAGCGATTTACATATATCCCTACTATTTTCCAGGTTGTTAAACCTGGTCTTTTATTTCAATCTAATTCTGGATCTCCATTATGCTATCCAATACAGTCACGTAACCTCCAAAGTCTATGTTCATCTCATATTTCCTCAGTACATCAATAACTTTAAGCAGGCATATCCACAAACAAAAACAGCAACTAGCTGATAGCCAAAAATAATGATTTGTTAGTTGTAAATCATCCTAAATACATAGCATTCTGACTGCATTTCTCTTTTTTGTCCATAAAAGTTATTAGCTTTACAGCACAGCATAACAGTCTGCTGTATCTAGCATTTTCCTGATTAATCACTTAGATGCTACATTAAACAAAGGAATTTTGGGAATTTCAAGACCCAATTTAAGTGAATTAATAATAATAATAAACAGTAGCTAGCACTTCTTTTCTCAAGGCTTGAGTATACGTTTTCATTAATCTGTTAGAGTATTTGGTCCCAAGTTGATAATTGAATTCATTAAGGTGTAGTCAAAATCATGTCTTTTTTACTTAGAATTTTGATATACACTTTGCAAGCATTTGCCTACGTCTACTTTGTTTTGTTTTGTTTTCATCGCTATCTTTGGCTAAACATTTAAAAGGTATGAAAAGAGATTGAGAAGCTTACTGTCATATTCATGAGGAAATGTAAAAACTAAAAATCAGTATTTCACAGTAGGGCTATCTTTTATGTTCATGTACAATGGATTCAACATTGTAATATAACAGAAGACTGAAATGACTTGTACCTGAAAATTTGGGAGAGATTTTTAACAAAACAAAAATAGGAAATGAAATTTCTCAAGTTCAACTGAAAAGATGACATTTTTCAAAATCCACTAGGTGAAATTGCTCAACTTGATATCTGATAAGGTAAGTCTTCTCATTTGGTTGTTCAATCTTGTCTTGACTAACTTCTTTCTTTTGCCTTATCACATAAATTCCAGAATTATTCCATCAGGTTACACAAACACACATGTAAACACATAAAAAAGCTGGAACTTTTTTCTTTTTTATTTGAAAGAGAATAATAAAAAAAAGAACAACAGCAAAATACCAACAACATAGACAAAAACAAAGCAAAGCAAAAACAATAAAAATGATACAGGGTTTCAGAACAAAATGGTAAGAATTAGCAGTGGCTGTTATATATTGCTATCCTCAATGAAGTTAAAGCAGGAACTTTAATTCAGATGGCAAAAAATTTAAATAGATTTGGGAAAATTTTAAAAATTAGTAAAGTATACTTTTCATTTACTTTAAACCTTTTTAAATTTTCCCCTGATTATTCGTTTGTGTTTTGTATCCCTTTTGATAGATTTATTATGTCTTTGATATTTTTCTGTTAAGGTAGAGAATTTTTTATCATTCATGTGTTTTTCCTGACATATGATATAAAAAGCTGAAATATAGCTTTGCTAAACTCACAAATCAATTTTCATAATGTATCTTTAGGTTCTCAAATTTTTCTACATAAAACTTAATATCATCTGTGAATAAGCACAGTTTTGCTTCTTCCTGCTTACTCTTTGTATCTTTTAGCTATTTTCTTCACCTTCATGAACCGACTAAGATTTCCACTGATATGGTGAAAAGATAACACAAGCTTTCCTTGGTCCTAATCTCAAAAGTAAAATTTGTATTGTTTTTACTGTAAGTAAAACAGTAAAAAAATATTTCCTTCTATCTATAGTACAGTGTTTAATCACAAATTTTCTCAGATGATTCATACATATTTATACTTTTGTCATTTGTTCTTTTAGTAAGATGAATTATACTGACTCACCTTCAAAATGTAAACCAATTGCGTTTCTAGGATGTGAAATACTTAGTCATAATGTAACAAACACATCGTTAGACTATATTAGTGATTATTTTACTTAAAATTGAACCATTATTAGTATGTAAGACTACCCTTCAATATTTTCTTCCTTCAGCTGGTTGTAGGATACAGGATGGGACAACTTCATGAGAAGAAGCGGATTGCTCATGCATTTCCATTTTTGGAAGAATTTGTGAATACTTTCTACTAAGCCTTTCATTAGCCTTTCTACTAAGCCTAAATATTGGATAGAATGTAATAAGGAAGCCACATGAGCCTGGAATTACCTTTGAATGAAGGAAAGCATTAAATTACTAACCAATTGTTTAACATTTAAAAACTCATCTGTATATATTTTACCTTTTTATGGTCAGTTTTGGTAAATTATTTTTTCAAGGAATATATCCATGTTTCCCAAATTTTCAACTTTATTGAGTTAGACTGCTCAAAAGAAATGAGGGGATGGGATAGATAAAGTGTGTTCTAAAGCTGTCTCCATACACATTTCAAGTATAGTCTAAAAGGGTTTTCAACACCTGGGGAACTGCAACCTAACTGGATGTATAGAGTATCACCCGCTCTTGGAACTATAGTTAATTATGAGTCAATCATAAGCAGCTATTTGTTGAAATTATTTTCAAGGAAGACAGATGCAGGCTGCAACCAATGAGCCTCTCTTATTTTTTTTTCCATTTCCTGTGTGCACTTCCTTTTTTCTAGCTATCAATGTAACCTGCCTATGTTGATGGGGAAGGGCTTTCTGAATCGTATTTGGTGTGATCTGCTGCTTGCTTCTAGAATCACAAAGCCAATTACAATCTGCAAAACTAAATTTGTTATAATCCGCCTTTTAATAAGCAGGGAGAAAGGGTCACAATGAAGCTATCTTTGTAAAGGGAAGCCAACATTATAAACTGCACGCACCTGCCCTGTCATGAAAGGATTGTTGCTTGGTGACATGGTAAAGGAATGTTTTGGGGCTGGTGCTGATAAAAACTACAAGCAACCAGGAGCCCAAAGGAACCAACTAGAAAAAGCCAATTTCTGCATCCACTCCAGCCTTGGAGTCTACATCCTGCACCTTGTGCTGCCATGCCCCAACAGGGAGCAGCTGATAAAGCAAAAAGGTAATTTACAGAGCCCGGGCCCCAGCACTAGAAAACCAGCTACATAGGGAAGAGTCGGAAGCTCGGAACCAAAAACCAGCACGCAGCAGTTTCCCCATTCCTTCTTCCTCTCTTATTCTTCCCACTGCTGATCCCACCTGATTTCCTGGGGTGGATGGGGTGGCAATCCATCAGTCACACATCTGAGAAACTTCTGTACTTACACTATTCAACAGTTCTCAAATTTCTGTTAATATTAGTGGGAGACAGGGCAGCAAAATCTCTTCTCAATGTAACAGAGAGAAAAGGAGAACACACAAGGATAATATGATTTAATGATGTAACTCTGCTCTGTGTTTTGACAAAGGTATTGGTTGAGAAATAGAACTTACTACTAAAAAAGAATGAGAGCAAGTGCAATGATCGATAATGTGAAGCATTCAAAGCTGAAGGGTCTAGAGAATGCATGCCTGTCTAAGGAGGGCGGCAGCTGCCCAGGAGCCAGACTGTGGTGTGGTAATGTGACTTCAATGTTCCCAGATCTTCTAATTTTTTGAGAGATGCCAGAAATCTGGATTTTTATGTGAAAGCTTCCAATTTCAAAATGTTGGCTCAAAAATATCTTAAACATTGTAAAAGCCAAGCGAAACACTGCTATGGGCCAATTCCAGTCTGTGGACCTTGGTTCGGGACTTCTGCAGTGCAGTATGTGGACAGAGGGGATCTACAGCAATAATATATGGACTTCAAGGATCTCGTCACAAGGGTGATGGGAAAGAGCGCACGTCCAGCACTGCAAGAAAATCCTCATTTTCATGCAATGTTGGTTTCTTAGGATGAGATTGCTTATATTGCTCCTTTTGTTATTATTCTCTTCTCACCTTCCTACCTGCCTGTCATTATTGGTGATATTAACACAAAGTTAGCCTACCCTCATACTGCCTGCCTCCAGCATGATCACTCACTTCAATGTGTACTTAATTTAAAATGAACCCTTTGGGGAAAATAAACTGTATAAGTCAAACACATAATCATTATGTTGTGGGTTGGCATTTTCTTCAAGAGCATTGGCATCTCTCTAGTTTCACTGTGAGAGAGTCCAACCATATAACATCAAGTAAGATACACAAACTGAAGGCAAATAGAAATAGATCAGGACTAATATGCATAAGCGTGTACATATGCACTGTGTATATAGTAAGTCATATATGAAATACTGTGGTCTTTGGCAAAAACTTGCATATAATGCAAAATAAAATATGTAGACATTAAAACTATAATTTAGAAGGTTTTTTGTATGTATAAACATTTGTCAAACCTTTCAGTAGGGTCTTTGATGCCTAATTCTTTCATTCATTTGGGTATCAAAAATTCATTTTCCCATATGGAAGCATTATGCATATTCCTAAGCCACATGTGATAAACATTTTGACTTGTATGAAAAAGACTTGTGGTCTTTGCAAAACCATTGTAGTTTCGCTTTAGGTACAAGTGAAGCCATAAATAAATATTTGTACATGCACTGTAGAAACTGTGCCATGTGTTTTTGAGCATTTTACTTGTTCTTATTCATCAGAAGTAAATCACTACGTATGCCCACACTTTAAAGAAGCCATGAACAATAAGTTTTATCAAATGGAACATTGTTTTTCATTTTTCTATATTTCCAACCGATTCAAACAATCACTTCACCTATATTACTAACAACTACCTGTACTACAGTTTATCCTTATAAAAGAGGAATGTTACAGAATATGGAGAGCACTTGTTTTCATAAAACTTTACCATTTCAAAATTTTATTTATGCAAGCCAAAGAGTAAATAACTATATCTATCTACTAGAAATATAAAAGGCTTCATTTTTGTAAGTCTTACATTTCTACTTTTATAGAGTCCTGCATATTTCAGGCCCTAACAATTACACAGGATAAAATGTTCAAAAAGGACAGAAAGCGGGACGTTAGATTACAGTAGCATTTACTGTTGTTAAATACAAATTTTTGATACCCAAAAGGGGAGCTTCTGTTTGGAAAACTACTATGGTTTTAAAAATTAATTTGTCATAGTAACAGATCCACAGGCCTAATTCTATCTTAGACTTTTATATTCAGTCTACAACATCCATGTGTTAATGGGGTTTCTAGGGTGCTATGGTCTTTCCAGGGGTCATTTCCAAGCTCTTGTCTTCCCAAACAAAGAATTGGACAGGAAATGAGGTAGTGAGGTTTTACATTTATTAAAGATATTAAAGGTAAGAAAAGAAAGGAAAAGAAGTATACTTTGCAGAGCGAGAGCAGGCCAATTAACAGTAACAAAAAGAAGTGCTGGCTCAGCAGACTACGCTGGTGAAAAGGGTCATAAAGCCCCTGTGAGTTTAACGGCAGCCATCTTTTATAGCTCCCCATTCTGACATCAGATCTAGACTGTCCTATCAAAAATCTGTTTGATCTTTTGCCAGAAGAACTGAAGACAGCACTTTCTGATTGGTGCCAGGTGCAGAGAACTTCCGTGATTGATAGGTCGCTCCCACTAGCCCCCAGCTTTGCCACACCCAGTTTCCCAAGTACAGCCTGGTGAGAGGAGGTAGGCCACTAGAGGGCAGGCCACTAGGGGGCATGATCTAGAAGAGTCTATCTTCTTCCCATTCCTTCTTTGATTACTCTCTGCTTCCCACAATCAGGCCATGAGTTGTTTCCCCTCTCCCAAAACCCTCTACCAGGCCTCCCTGCCTTGGAACCAGCTGATTATAGAATGAAACCGCTACAAACTGTGAGCCAAAAGAAACTGTCCCTCCTTACATTTGTGTCAGATAATATGTCTCCGCAACTAGAAGTAACTAACACAAGTAGGAATCTTTTGATCTTTTCCAAAGCTAGCAATATGCATATAATACTCTTGTAAGTGCCTCAATACCCTGACAGCCATGCAATCAAAGGGGTAAACAACTGACACCTTGCAGTATACTATCTTGTGGGGACTCAGGGACTTTCTCTTTGTTCTTTCACATCCTATCATGCTTGTAAAATACTCATTTTTTTAAACCTCAACACAGAATTCTTTGTTTTGTCCAAAACAGACAGTAAAAATATCCCCAACAATGCTCATTTTTGACTGATGTTTCTGGTGTATGAAATGCATTACCAACTTGCAGTGGGTATTGGTGTGTAACCTCACTGTAAGAGAAGAGCATTTGAATCATGGATTTCTATTTTCTAAAGCTTCCCACTATCATTGATAAACCTCAGTCTCTTAGACCTTAGCATTACAAATCTAAATGGATTATGTAGAATGCATAGCTTAGATGAAAAGGCAGATCTAACATTATTTTAAAGGATGATGGTAGGTACTAAGTCTGATGACCAAGAATTCACTTTCTTCCTCCTTCATTCATGACTTGAATGCACCTCCTTGTCCACTGAAGTTAGGCCTGACCATTCAACTTGTTTTGGTCAATAAAATGAACAGAAATGGTATATGTCACCCTCTTGCCAAACACTTCAACAGCTAAGGCTATGTCTTTTTCCCTCAGAATGCTGCAGATACTGAAGCCTCCATCAGTTTTTCCTTCATGAGCACAGGATGAAGCACAGCATGTTCCTATCCTTTAGGAACATGGAGTATAAGTGGGGAAAATCTTTTAAGTCTCTGTGATTCACAGGGTTTTTGTTCATCTGTTTGTTATCATAGCTTAGCCAAGTCCATCCTGACCTATACATAGACCAAATACACTGAAGTATTATAAGTACTTAAAATTAATACACAGAATATTTGCAAATGTATTGCGTAAAATTATTGCTATGTGGATTATACTCTATTAAACATGCCTCTGCTTGGTTCTAAATTTTGGTGAGGTTGAAAGACACTTGTCTACTGAGTATCTAATCATCTCAAACAATTTTGAAGTTATCACTTGCTATGGTTTAAATATTAATGTCCCCTCAAAATTCATATGTTGAAATCTTAACACTCAAGGTGATTGCATTACAATGTGAAACCTTTGGGAGATGAATACATAGGTCATGAGGATGCAGACATGAATGAGAATCTGGCCTTGGTAGAACAGATCCAAAGAAGCCCATTCACTCTATCTTCTGCTTGATGACACAGCAAAAAGTACTGTCTATAAGCAAAGAAATGGCCCTTTGCCAGACACTAGATGTACTGGCACCTTAATCTAGGATTTCTCAGCCTCCAGAATTGTAAGAGGACTTCTCAGCCTCCAGAATTGTAAAAAATAATTTATTATATGTAAGCTATGTGATATAAAGTAATTTGTTATAGTGTCCTAAATGGACTAACACAACTTCTTAAGTAATTTTTTTTTATTTTAAAGATAAAAGAGTGAAAAGATCTTAACAAACACTCATACATTTAGACAAAACACAAAAACAATAGAAGCAATACAGAATCTCAGACAAGGTGATAGGAAATTAGCAATGGTTGTTGTATTACATATTGATATCCTCAATTTGGATACTCAGATAAACAAATATAGACATGTAAGATTAATCATACACTTAAACATTAACTGTTCCTAGGAGGTACAATAGACATTGTGAAAGGGAAGGAAACTGCTCAAAAGGAAAGAACAACTGGGATGAGGGAAAAGAGAAAAGAAAGAAAGGGAAATATGAATATATATATATATATATATATACACACACACACACACACACAGGATAGCTAACATAGTTGTACTACTGACTTTGTTCTATTGAAAGGAATAGTTAATGTTTAAGTGTATGATCAATCTTAAGTAAATTTTTAAAGACAGTCTTTCTTAACTTGAGACAGTATAGAAGTAAAATATGAAATGAACATTTCTTATGAGCCTAAAGGCTGGAATAAACCCTTTACACAGCCACTACATCATAGGCTACAAAACTTAAAGAAAACTTTGAACATGGATGCCATTAAGGTGCTTTTAAATTCTAACACTAGGTACTTTTAAAATCATATTAGTTAAGGTCTGTCATCTCTGATAAGTGAGTCTATTCACTGAAGATAACAACACGTAATATAACTATCACTATTAATTCCCATCATTTTGATCTGAAACCTTGTATCATTTTCATTGTTTTTGCTTTGCTTTTTTGTCTATGTTGTTGCTATTTTGTTATTTTTTAAAAATTCTCTTTAAAATAAAAAAAAATTCTAAAGTGAGTCTACTCAGGGCAAGTGCATTTTTTTCCAAATTCTTTTCATATCCTTCTCATCTCTTGGAAGATCTCTTCCCAAATGAATTTTGCGTACCCCAAGAAAGTGACTGATTCTTACATAACAGTTTCTGAGAATAGCCCGTGCATGGTTGTTGTTCATACAAGAATTTTCTGATTTCCTTAGTTTACTGAAACATTTATCTGTGCCTTTGGTCCAGCAACTTATGGGGCCTCGGCCACTTCTGGATGTGTGGATTCTCTTTATGTTCAGAGCAATGGTAATTTTAAGTGTTCCTTTGATTGGGCCCTCATATCCAGATGTTAGTCAAACAATATCCTGTGTGTTTCTGTGAGAGTATTTTTGAGTAAGATTAACACTTAAATGGGTGGATTTTCACTGAATCAAACGGAGTCCCATAAGGCGATTGCATTTATGCAATCAAAACATAGAACAAAACACCAACTTCTCCATAAGCAAGACAGAAATTCTCCAACAGACTACCTTTGAGCTTCATCTAAAACATTGGTTCTTCCTTGTTCTGCAGCATGCTGCCCATGAACTTGAAGTTGTTTCTCCTGGATCTCCAGCCTACCCTGCAGATTTTGCACTTTCCAGCTGACTCACAAGATCATGGAGGCTTTCTTGTTCTTGGAAAGCCTGGATTTTTTGTTCAGTGAAAGCTTTTAACTAACTGAATAAGGGCCACTACTTTTTAGAGGTCAATTTGATTCATTCAAAATCCACCAATTTACATGTAAATCTCACCCAACACTATCCTCACAGAAACAGCCAGAATATTCCTTCATACACATCCCAATGGTTCTGATTCTCCAGAGAACCCTAGTGGACCCATTTTGTTCCCTCATGTCCCTGACCTTCGAGTTTCTTCTCAGTTGAAGGCCGTGAGAGAATGAGGAATGAAAATTACTTTTTACTCTGTCTCCCTTTTAGCTTTTTAAATTACTATTTAGAGAAATATATAACTTCAGTGGGAAATTTAGAGAACATATTTTCTGCATCTAACTATTATATTCCCTTCAGAATGTAACATAATTTAAAAATTCTCCCACGGCAGTCCAGACTGTAGGTGCTGGGTCTTGTGTCCATGTTTGCAACTTGTTCTCTAATAAAGGCCTTCCTTGCTCCTCAACCAAAAATAAATAAATAAATTTAAAAGAATAAAAATTCTTTGAAGCAGTTGTTTCTTCAAACAATTTTTATTGGACTAAGAGTGGTGGTGCACACCTGTAACCCCAGCACTCGAGAGGCTGAAGCAGGAGGATCATTGCAAGTTGAGGCCAGCCTGGGCTACAAAGTGAGCTCAAGGCCAGCCTGAACTACATGGTGAGACCCTGCCTCAAAAAAACAAAAACAAAAATTTTATTGGGAAGTTAATACCAGAAAAGGAGTTGAGCAAATAAGAAAGAATCCACTTCTAGTGGATATTGTCTGCATAGTGGAGTAGAATAATTAGATTTGGAGATATTTTGTAGATGAAACTCCTGTTTTACAAAATGTGGTTGTAAAATAAGGTGAGTGTTTACATTTTCAAAACCCATACTACAGTAAGAGACACACTGCCATAAAATCCTGCTCAAAATAGTCCCCCTTGCTTTGAACACACTTATCCCACTGTTCTTGCCGCTTCCTGTGCAGTTCTGGAACTTCTCTTTCATGAGTATCTCATTGCATTATCATGGCTGCCTGCACTCCCCAAATTAAATAAATACGTTTACCCTTCATGGTCATTTTGACTTTGAGGAAGACCCTAAAGTTGCATGATGCCAGATCTAATGATGAAGGTGGATGAGGACACCATATGTTTTTACATATCTGCCTTTTCATCGGGTGGCAGCACATCCTTAACCATGCTTTTGGTCACACTTCATGCACACACTCAGAGAAGAGAACTTCCAAATTGCTTCAGAAAGTAGCAAGAACAATTATTAGGGAAGTGTATTAGAAGTGAGGGAGGAGTTAATGGCATCCTTATTTTTTATTGTAATAAATTATTTTGTATTTAAACACTCATTGTATATTTTAATCACATTTCCTATACTGTGCTGCATGGAGATATAAAATGATATGATTTACTGGAATTGAGAACCTGTCCTTTATTTATTCATTTAAAACAGTACAAGGCAAATTGTCATATAAATTAGACTATATTATGCTAGATTGGACCAGAAAATAGAAGGGCAGTTAATAGTTTCCTTTTAGAAATGAAATCCCTTTTGATATATTTACAAGTAAATTCTTTTCAGCTATTCATCTAACAATGATGTATACTAAGGAAAGACTAAAGTACAGTTGTTAGTTTGTATCCAATCATTGGAACCTACTAAATAGAAGAAAGGATAAATCCATCCTAGAGATTTTTATATTATGAGAGTATTTTAAAATGGATGGAAAAAAAATGAATGTTACTGTTCTGTAGTTTGAGAGTATTTGAGAAACATTTCTTCAAAGAAAGAGACACAATGGTGTGTGCAAACCAAAATGGCAGACATTGAAGTCATGAAACCCTGGCTCAAATGTCTCCACCACATAGCTGTGTGACTTTTAAGGCTCAACCTTCTTGTCCATAAATGATTATCATAATTTCACTGTCTTGTTATTTGGACTACAGATAACATATGTAAAATGCCTAACAGTAAGACCACAGAGCATTATTTCACATAATTTTTAAATTGCTACCTCCCCCTGTGTAAGCTGTGTCTCATTGCCATGAACTTGTGAAATAGATAGAATTGTGTTGTTTTGATGGGTTTTTATTTTAATGAAATCCTTTGCTAGAAATTATATAATCCACTGTAAAGTTGCTTGGTTAAAATGAAATGAAAAGCCATAATTTCTATTTCTTTGATGAAGAAATTGGAACATGGAAAATTTTTAAAATATTCTCAACCAAAACTCTGGGAAGGAGCAGAAGAAAAGAAATAATGAAATAAATATCGCAGAATATTGTTTCAATTCCAAGGATGGGTTGTACACACATTTTAATTCTGAGATCTGGACTCTTTCTGTTGTAGGTGAAAATTAGGTAACTTTGTTTCTAGAGGAAGTATTTATGTTGGTTTTTTTAAAAAGGGAGGATAATGTATTCTTTAAAAGTTGCTGTTCTAAAGGCAACAGCCAATGGATCAGAAGGACAAGTTCTGCAATCAGGTTACCCAATAGTGTGATTTACCACCTACATTTTCTATGTGGACCCAGTTCTTCAACCATAAATGGAGGAAAATAATAGGTTCTACCTCACTGAGTTCTGGAGGTACTAAATTAATACATGAAAAGTATTCAGGATGACACTTGGCATGTACTAATTTAAGTTTTAGCTGTTATTATTCTTGATCAGTCAAACAGCAAAAGAGCAAAAACTCCTACTTTGCATAGGAAAAACAGAGAGGGCTATTAAGAAACATTTAGAACCAAAACCAATCTTGAGAGTATTCTACGTCTTGAACAAATCTCTTTATAAATCAACTTGCCCTTCTGTCTGGCATTTTCAAGCAGGTTCAGTTCATTTAAAACACACACTAAAGATAGTCTGAAATAAGTCATTAAAAGGGATCTTGAAATCTGAGAATAGTAAGCAAAATGGGATGCAGGGCACTATATTTTATTCCAGTTTTATATTTGCCATGTTTCTTATATCTATCGGCTTTTGATGCAATAATGCTATATATGAAATCATCCCAAAATCTCTTTGGCTTATATCAACTTAAATTTGCTTTCTACATATAGGTCTGTAAAGTAGCCATGATGATTATGTTCCAGACTATATAACTATCTTATGTCTCAATTTATAGGGCACATGAACATTCTTCACAAGCTGATCCAGCTATAGAGCTACCTGGGGTGAACAATTTTCATGGTAGAGAATAGGAACTCAAAATGTAATGCCTATGACATAAACAAATGTGGAACCATACTCAAATATGAAGTATGTCACATTGCTCACATTTCATTGGCTACGGTGAATCACATGATGACCAGGTCCAACTGCCAAGGAGGTATATTCCTTCTGTGCTGGTGTGATGTAGGGATTGTAGTTTTGGGTGAACAATAACACAATCATTCCACTTGCCAAACTGTCAGAGTTCCATCAAATACAAAACCTAGAGTGAGCACTCCAATTAATCTTAATTGAGAATGCAAATCTCAAATGTTGAAATGCTTTAAAATAACTGGAGGAATTTTTGAAAAGTTTAAATGATTCATTCCTCTGCTATGGTGTAGATGTTGTTTAAGGGTGTGTCTCCTCCCCAACACTCCAGCCAGTATTTCATGTGTTGGAGCTTGTTTCCTGGGGGTAGTGCTGTGTTGGCAGATGGTGTGGGTCTTTAAGGGAAAACGTCCAGGGAAAGGTGATTGGCTCTGTGGGCTATGTACTTAGAAGGGACTTTGGTATTTCTCACTGGGCCCTCTGTGAGAGTAAGGGCCTCAATGGGCCCTTAATTCTCATAAGAGTATTACAGACAGCTAAGGTAGATAGAAATTGAGCAGCAAGTTGATAAACAACAAGATGAGATTATAGTGTAATTAACACCACCTGATCCAGTGGGCCCAACTGGGCATCAGACACATAGATGAGTGACCAAAACACCTGGATCCATCCTTTCCCCAAAATGCCTTTGTTCTTTTCCTATGCCCTTGCTAAGTGACTCATTCCCCTATTGGATCAACATTAGCTAAGTGACTTGTAATCCTATAGGTTTCTTGTAGCTTGATCCGTGTTGCACCCACGTTGTAATTTTGCTGTGTAAATTACCCCTGATGAACAGCCTTGATGGCCACCCACTTGGGATGCCTCCTGGGAATCCAGGAGTTATTCTTCTTATTTGCAATAAAACTCTCCCAATTTCCTCCTTTGGTTCATGACTTCATTCCTTGATATTGTAAGACCATGAACTCAGTACATCTGCCATCTAACAGGTTAGGAGCAATTTTTCCCATATAAGGAGGGTTGTTATAGTCTAAGCCTAGAATCATTCAATTTCTTTGCCTTCCTGTCTCAAGCTGTGATCTTTGTCTCCCACACACTTTCACCATCCAACATGGACAGTCAACAGAGCATGCACAATGCAGTTTGCTATCAAAACTGTGAGCTAAACACATTTTACCTTGTAAAGTGGACCCTCCCACAGTGATTCTGACTGAATAAATTTGTGAATGGGACCTAGGGTCTGTATTATTATCACCCTCACCAGTAATTCCATCATACAACAGAACTGGAGAAGTGCTGGTTTAAGAAAGGTATGCCTACAGGGCAGAGCAGGGTACTACTCTCTCCTCCCTGGTAGAGAAGGGAAGATAACAATGGCAGCACTTCTGCCTATAGAACAGAATGAGTTGGGATTTCTGAAGGATTCAGCTCTTGACTCCCAATTCTTTTCTCCTCCATCTTTCCATATCTTTGCTATCTGATTTTGCATTCCTCTCACTAAATGTCCCCATCTTGGTGACATTAGACTTAGCAATGTGAACCACTTTGACCTGTGAGAAATAAATGGAAGTAACAAAGTGCCAGCTCCAAGCATAAGTCATACACACACTTGCCCTCTTTTTTTTTTTTTTTTTTTTGGTATCAGGAATCGGACTCAGGACCTTACGCTTGTCAAGCAGGCACTTATGCCACTGAGCTATATCCCCTGTCCATGCTTGCCCTCTTCAAAGAAGAGTTTAGCTTAGAAGTTTCTGCCTTCTCACACTGGGCCCCAAAATTAACATTCATTGATAAGTGTCTTGGTTACTTTTCTCTTGTTGCTGAAACAAAATACCTGACACCCAGAATTAAGGCAGGAAAGGTTTATTTAGCTCACAGTCTGTGGAGGTTTCAGTTCATACTTGGTTGGCTCCAAGGCAGGGTGGCACATGGCAGAGGGCAACCATTCATGGTGGTGGAAGACAGCAAAAGCAGCAAGAGCAAAGAGGGGTGGGTCAAGCAGCCTCTTTCCCTCCCTTACATTGTATGCAAACTATCCTCCCCAGGGAGGATACAGCACTCACAGCCATAATTCCAACACTGGACCATGAATCAATCATAAACTCTAGAAGCCCACCCCCATGATTGCATGTGGCTTTGGGGGGACATTCAGATACAAACCATAACATTAGGCCTAAGTCCAAGGTACCAACCCCACCTGGACCCAAATTGAAGCAGAGCTATCTACCCAGTACCAAGTAGATCACCCAATTTCTATCTGAATTCTCTGTGAAAGAAAGGCAAAATAATCGCTACTTTAAATCCAATGAATGTTGGAGTAATTAGTCACTTAGCAGAAGCTAACTTGTGCATGACTCAAGAGTCACTCTCTGAGGTATTCTGAATACCTGTCCCTATTTCCAGCTTCATTCAGGTACTAGCAGTGGGAATGTGTGCTTCCTATATTGAAATGAAGCTCAGACTTTAAGCAAAATAGCCTTTTTATTTTTATGATATTGAATATGTGCACCATTTGAAAGTCTTTCATGTAAAATCACTCTACACCACTTATTTCCACACACCTGAAGAAGCAAGTTCATTAATGTATCAGAGGGAATGAAGATTTTTTAAAAGAATATTTAGGCCATACAACAGCACCACTTTTTTTCTCAAAATAGAAACAGATTGTTGTACAGAATCCAGCAATTCTGGTGGAAATACTCTGCAATGGAAGCATGTTTTCCATTAACTTAAACATTGTGTTGACCTCAATCAAAAATACATTTTCTTAAACTGAATACAGAATTTACAGTTTTGAGAAACTGCCTGCATTCTAACTGTGCAAAGGATCTGTTGCAAATGACTGTCTCATGTGATTAAAGAAATCTTTAGTTTCATCACGCAGAACTGAAATCTAAACAACTGAAAGCAACATTTGCTCCCTCTCAACCAAGCGCTTCATCTAGGTGTGTTATCTCCTATACTTTTGGCGCACTCCTGTGGTGGATTGACAACTGGTGGTCAATTTGTAACACCCAGCTGAATTTAACCAGGATTATTGCTGGCAGCATAAGAGGCAGAACTGGAGAAGAAGAATAGAGGCTGTTGGGAGCTGGTAGAAGCTGTTGGGAGCCTGTTGGAAGCTGTTGAGCAGCTATGTAGGGAGCTGTTGATTTTTCTGGAGGAGTTTGTCATGCTGGCTTTTCTGATGGACTCGGCCATTCTCATCATAGGAGGAGCTCCGGACCTCGTTGTCACTGAGAATGGCTACGGTTCACTTTAGGAGAGCGCTGGTCCTCACTTTGAGCATCACTTCCTGGCTTTGGAGGGGAAGATGGTGCACTGCTCAGTCTCCTGGACAAACTTGTTTCGTTGGCTTTCCTCATGGGAACTTAGCTGTCCTGATCATCTGAGGAGCTCTGATGAGGATGGCTGTGGTACTTTTCAGGGGAGCTCTGGATCTTACTTTGAGTGTGGCTTTCTAGCTCCAGTTCAGATCCCTCAGCCTGGTAGCACAGATCCTTTTTCCTACTGGCACAGACTTTCTAACTTCCACCACTGACCACTGGGCCTTCCCAGCACAGATCCATGAAATAGGCCTGCATGAGACATTGTTGTGACCTCTAGGCCTCCATGGGAGGCATTGTTATGGGCTCTAGATCTTCAGCTGAACTCATGCAGAATATTATTGTAGGATCCAGGCCCTCAGCTGGATTCTTTGGTCTTTAATGTGTGGATAGGTTTCCTGCACTCTCTTTTTGTGTATGATTCTCTGGGTGCCTGTTGTAAATAATCTTATAAAATATGTGTTCTGTATTATATTGTTCCCTTTACAAAACTCCAAACCACAATACCTCCCTTGTTACTGTGCACTGTTTGAGGCCATCAAAACATGATTTCCATCTTTTCAATTAAGCTACTCATGGAAAGCTTCACACATGGAGAGCCACCATCATCCCAAGATCCTGGTGACTGATATTGCCTTTCAGTGACCTACTGAGTTTTTGAATGCTATAGAAGATCTGTCCTTCTGGGAAGTGATTGGATAAATTGTAGTGCACATCTGACTCACTCTCCAGGATGGACTCACCTTGCTATGGAGGATGGAGATACATAGAACAAGGAAGAGGCTTTGTGAAACGACTCAGATCTCAGAGACTGTGGCCAATTTAGGTCTTTCCCATCAGTCATAGATTCACCTATACTTTACCTTTGCCTTTTGAAGAGCCATTACCTTTGAGGAAATGGTCAACCACAGCTTGGAAAGAACATGAGCACAGGTAGTGAAGGGAGGGAAATAAAGGAAAGTTCCAAATTTATCTTGTCTGAGAATTTAAAGCAAAAACGTGAGCCCTAATCATGAAAAAATTTTCAGGTTAATGCACACAGACCCCCTTTCAGAGACAACAAACTCTTCTATTGACTACTAGAAGAGGAAGAGCCCCCTTCCTATACTCAATCTAGGAGGTAAACAAATGAGCTGAATATTAATTCAATACGAAGTCAACCATTTTCAGAATTAGATAAAGTTATTGCCCAGCCTGTACTGCTGTGATGATAAATGCAATCTGCATGTCTTGCAGTGAGGTATAGGTGAAATACCTACTCTTTATCATGGGCTAGAAGACTCAGAGTGCTTAATAGTTTTTCCTAAAACTCTGAGTTCAATGTAGCAACACAAGAGACATCATCATTCCATAAATCTCATTTCTTCTCTTAGTCACTAGGGTGCTTGGCTTCTTCAATTACATCTATTTCTTCCATCATCATAAACATAATCCTCTAAGTCATTTCCACTTCTTGGGAATGTTGGTTTTAATACCACACATAAAATCTGCCATATTACTAATAATTATAATTTAATTTGCAAAATCTTTAAGGCAAATATATGGCCTTTCCTAGCATTCCACTTGAAAAAAGAAAATTACTAAGTCTATGAACTCCCTGGTCTACAATGGAGCACAGCAACCATAGGTTCATGGATCATATGATCAGTCACACACAGTTTTAAAGTGCACATTATTTTCCAAACAGCAGAGCACATTACATCGTAGCCCTTGCTGCAAAGCAAACTCCCAAGAAAAGACACAAGCTCAAATCATCTCCGTTCTTACTAAACATTTCTCCAGTTAATCTAACAAAGGAAGTAAAAGACCCATACATTGAAAATTATGGTACTCTGAAAAAGGAGAATGAAGAGGATATCAGAAAATGAAAAGATATCCCTTCCCTTAGGTAGGAAAAACCAACATAGTAAAAATGACCATACTTCCAAAATTTTATACAGACTTAATGCAAGCCAGATTGGAATACCAATAGCATACCTCTCAGAACTACAGAAAACAATCCTAAAGTGTATTTGGAACCAGAAAAGATCTAAAATAGCAAAAACAATTCTGGACAACAAAGGCAAGTCAGGAGGCATCAAAATCCTTGACTTTAAATCATACTACAAAGGTACTATAATAAAAGCAGTGTGGTACTGGCAAAGAAAATCAGACCCAAGGGTCAATGGAACAGATTAGAAGATGCAGAAACAACACCAAGTGCACTCAATCACCTCATGTTTAAAAGTGGACAAACGTCTTCACTGGAGAAAGATAGCCTCTTTAATAAATGGTGCTGGAAAAACTGGCTTTCTGCATGCTGAAGACAAAAATTTCAGTGATGTAGGCCACCATGTACTACACTAAAATCAAAATGGATCAAAGATCTAAATATTAAAACAGAAACACTAAATCTGCTGGAAGGCGGAATAGGTAGCACTCTTGAGGATATAGGTGTAAGCAAAGACTTTATGAACAAAGCCCAGACCACAGGGAAATATTACAAAGAATCAACAGCTAGGATCTCATCTTATTAAAAAGCTTTTCCACAGCAAAGGAAGCTATCAACAGTGAAGACAAAACTCACCATGTGGGAAAAATTATTTGCCATCTGTTCCTCAGACAAAGGACTAATATCTAGATTATATAAAGAACTCAAAAACAACAGACTCCCAAAATTTAAAGACCCAATCCAAAAATGGTTATCTGAAATGACTAAATACTTCTCAGATAAAGAAGTAGAAAGGACAAATAAATTTAAGAAAAAGTGTTCAACATTACTGATCACTCATGAGATGCAAATTAAAACAATGCTGAAATCCCACTTCATTCCTGAAAAAGTGGCAATTATCAAGAAACCAACTAATAACAAATGTTGATAAGGCTGTGGGGAAAAGGAACCCTTCTTCACTGTCAGTGGGGGTGTAGATCGGTGCAGCCATTGTGGAAGTGCAGAAATTCTCAAGAAACTAAAACTAAAGATTCCTTTTTAACCGGCTATTCCTGTTCTTCATATCTTTTCAAAAAAATTAAAAATATCATACCACAGTAAGTTATGTACATCCATGTTTATAGCAGCAGTTTCTAATAGCTAAACAAATTTTGGAAAAAGCCCAAATACTCATCAATTGATGAATGTATAATGAAGAAGTGAGGTTTTTTTATAGAATGGACTACTACTCAACCATAAAGAAAAATAAACTGCAGTCATTTATAGGTAAATGGATGCACCTTACAACCATATTCTTAAGTGAAATAAATAAAACATACATGTGTAAATACCTCATTGTTTCTCTGATGTGAGAAACTGAAAGTGTAAATAAGGACTAGAATGTATACTAGACATTATGAAAGAGGAAAACATGGCTTATTGGGAAGGGAAACCAGGGAAGAGAGAGAGAGAGAGAGAGAGAGAGAGGAAGGAAGGAAAAAGGAAAAAAGAACCCCAAAAGAAGGGAAAAAATGGAAATTCAATTTTGCACACACTCACCAAAATTTAACAGAGTACTACTACCAGACTATTCTGCTTTTATTTGTACTTCAGAATAAAGTCTCTCTGACCACATCTACATTTAATATATAGACATATTTTAAACATGTGATTGAGGATGTAAATCCTAACTTTTTTTAATTTAGGCCTATACATGTCAACTCATGTAAAAGTACTTACATGAGGAAGAACACGACCGTAGGACACAGGTAATAAACCCAATTAATGCCAAAAAGTATTAAGGATTTATGCTCTCATCGCAGTATAATTATCAGTTACAGAAGAAAGAAAATGCTGATGACTTTATGTACTTATGGCAAATTCTAGAAAAAGTGTGACATTTTATTTTAATAGTAAAGGTGTAGTAAAGGTTTTATTTTAATAAATAAAGGTGTTGGGTTTTTTATCTAACTTTTCTTTTCTCTAGGTGAAAAGAATAAGTCTCTCTAAAGCTGAAAATGAATATGGACCATTGGTTATAAAGCTTAATTAAGATTGATAGATGGATATGCTGACTTGCTGAGCCCAAGTTAGATAGTCAAAACGTCTGATTACCACCAGCTGATTCTTCAAGTAGGACTGATTCCATTCCAGAAGTTTTCAACATGAAAGCAGTCTCTCAAATTCATGCAATACAACTTGAAAATAATAAAGCATAATAATAATTTGCCCCGGATCTTCAGAGTTTTTTTTTTTTTTTTTTTTTTTTTTTTGAGATAGAGTCTTGCTATGTAGTGCAGGTGAGCCTTGAACTCACTCATGTAGCCCGGGATGGGCTCAAACTCACAGTCCTCCTGCCTCAGCCTCTGGAGTACCAAGATTACAGGCTAAACTATAGCCCGTAAGTGGGAAACACAGTGCCAGACACCTGGGCATGTTTGTAAATATCAATTGTGTCCTCCATTCACCGCCAAGACTACCTCAGAGTGATACCCATTTGCCCCAAGTAAAGATGACAGTTAATACTCAGCATTTTTATGTGAGCTGGTCTGTATGCACAAGTGGCATTTTTTTTCTCTCCATACTGGAGATTGAACCCAATACCTTCAC
>NW_004955407.1:28040660-28065332 GCF_000276665.1 Chinchilla lanigera
GTACCGGGAACCGAACTCACGACCTTGCGCTTGCCAGGCAGGCGCTTTTGCCGCTGAGCTAAATCCCCAGCCCCTCTTCAGAGTTTTAAAAAGTAAAATTTTGCAAAATAATTTTTGACTCCTAGTGTACTCCAATGTAAATTTTAAACAAAATATAAGGAACATATAACGAATGGGTATGGTGAACATATAGCATAAATGCTCAGATTTTTTGCCGCAGTAATTGAATTGTCAATTTACACAAAAACATACACAAATAATATTTAAGTCTAACAATGAAAATGTATGTGCATTCCTATTGCAATGCTCCTCTATTGCAGGTTAGAGAGAAAGTACAGAGAAAAAGTATTGTATCCCGGGCTCAACTTCATTAGGTCAACCAAGGTGTGTACGGTCATTTTCTTTAGTTAATTTTTTTAACTACAGGACCTAAGAGAGCATTGGAACATACTGAAAACTCCATTAGAATTTGTTGCATGTTTAAATAAAAAACAGAGTAAGCACATTAGAACAGAAATATATTTAGCTTTACTCTAAGAACTCAGAGAAGAAACTGGATATCTATATTATACATACTTGAAATTTGTATCTCATCTGTGATACTTTTACAAGGAGAATATATATTTTCATGTCTGTTTCCATTTAGGAGTTTATGATATGCTCACAGAAATGAGCACAGTGAAAATGTATCACTAGTCAAATATACAAGAAATTTAAGAGACGATATTTAAAAGTATAGCTCAGGGATCTGCAAACTATAGTACATTGTCAAATCCAGTCATGGTTACTAATTTATATATTCTCTATGTGCTTTGATGCTACAATGGCAAAATTAAATAACTGCCACAGAGACAATATAGCTCACAGAGTTGAGAATATTTACTATTTGACTTTTTACAGAAAAAATATTGTCCATCCTTGGTGTAGAACAATTTTAATATGTATATAATCCATTAAGATAAAAAAAATGATAGCTATACCAAAAAGTATTTATGAAAGCAGAAAAACAGAGTACCAGTTTTATAAAAGATATTCCTAAATTGGTTTCAAGCATACCTTGTATATATTGTGAATCCAAGCACCTACTACAGACAGTGCCTCTTTGAAGTCATACTTAATAACTTCATAGCAGCTATACATTTTGTTAGGATATCACCCTTTAACTGCAAATGTTTTGGAATTATTTCCAGGAATAAAAGCAGAAACTGTTAAGTTTTACCCTTTATATACCTACTTTTTCTATAATCCACAGATAAGGTGAAAGCATAATTATCTCAGCTGAAAAAATTCTTTTTAGTGGGGTTTTTCTCTTACAAATGTAAATATCTCTGAGCAGTATCATTCAAATATCACATGAACACTCTTCTATCCCAATGATTTCTTAGCCTTGTATTTTTAAAATGAAAGATAAATACACAAAAACAACATAAGAAAAATGCATAAGGTAAAAACACCTGTGCTGGACAGAATTTAAAGACATGCAGGAAATTATCAGTGTGGGACAAATGTAATCAGATGAGCACTTAAAAACAGCAGAGAAAATCAAGAGTGTTACAGCAGACAGAGAAATCAGGTAGATCAAAAATATAAAGAGTCCACTCTCTACCGCTGTTTGAAGATGGAGAAGGTGGTGTGACAGGAACATTAGTGGCTTTATGGAGCTAAAAAACATTTCGAGGTGATTATTATTAAGGAAAAAGGACCCTCACCCCTGCAACCACAAGGAACTAAACTCAGCTAAAAACAATGTTCAGAAGAAGATGTGTGTTTTAGTCAGTGTTTACAAGAGAATAGATTTAATGCAGAACACATAATTTATAGGATTATTTTATAATATTCACCCAAAAGGTCAAATGCAGAAGAATGCAAGAGATCTGCCCATACACTAGAGACCCAGAGAATCTAGCGGAGGGCCTGAATCCCATGGCAATATCCTGCACAATTCCAGGTGAAGACTTAAAGCCCATGACATTATCCTCCATAAGTCTAGTCGGAGGCCTAGAGCCCATGACAATGTCTTATGCAAATCTGAGCCAAGGATCTGCACTGGGAAGGCCCAAAGTTCAGTGATGGAAGCTAGAAAGTCTGCACCAGCAGGATAAAGGATCTTGCCAGCAGGCTGAGGAGTCTGCATTGGAGCCAGGAAGTGACACTCAGGATAAGGATCACAGCTCCCCAAAAGAGAATCACAACCATCCTCAGTGACAGGGAGGACCCCAGCTCCTCCTACAATGAGAACAGCTGATCAGGTTTGCAATCTCCCAAACGAGTGTACAGCAAAGGCTAAATAAAAACAAGCAAATGGAATGGTTTCAGGGCTCCAGGAGAATCAGAGCCCTCTCACAGAATTTGAGATTCTCTTGAGGCTAAGTGCAAGACCTTCTCTGGGTGGCCTCAATTTATTTAGTTATCAGAAGTCAGGAGGGGAGTACTCAAGATGGGCGGAATTACTCAAGGACTTCTCCAAGTAAATTATGAAATTAATCCACCTAGGAGAGAAATGCCTGAAGCTAGTCTTTATCTAGTTGAATTTGGATCCAGGTGTCCTTGGTTGTGATCTTGTCATCCTTTGAGGCCTTCTGGCTTCATCCATTATTGCAGGGCTTAGTAGGGATTAGTGACCCACAGAGTTTCACTTACTGAGTCCACTGCCCATCTCCAAACAAGGAACTTAGGCCTTGGACAGACTCACAAGTAAACATGAAAAGCCAATTTGTTAATTTAAGTCCTGCTCAGTGCTGCTTCGTAGTGGTCTCCATTAGTCATCCAATTTTTTTTTTTTTAATCAACAAGTCAAATCACTTTGAATGTGCAGTGTTACTCTCTATATTTTTATTTTCCTTACAATGTGTCTGGAATAACAGAAGGTACTGAAGCCGCAGTTTCCCCTCAGTGGAGATGCTGCTGATTGCATTTCATTGTACTTAATAGGTAAGCTTCTTGACACTCCCTACTTCCTACGATTGACAACCTTGCTCAAACTCAGATTTTACAAAGATACTTTTGGAAAGACTGTAAGTGGTGATATATTCTTTCCTCAGGAGGCTCATAGTGTATGCTTTCCTTTCTTACTGTAACTAGTTCAATGCCTAAATCTATGGCTCATATGTGTTGCACAATGACAATATTATAATTCTACCAGTTCTCTTTAATGTGTACATGGGGGCACCCTTCCTAAACAGGTGCATCTCATCAGCTGTGTGTTACCCAGTGGAGGAATGAAAGCAAACACAATTCTTGGGTTTTATCCCTTTTGTGAAATATTTCAGCAAAGCACTGAATTATAATCTTCCAAAGATGATAAATTAATTTTTAAAAGCTTTATGAGTTTAAGGATTTGAATATGTCTAAAGGGATTCATGCCATGGCAATTAGAACCCTCCTCAAAGTTCACTGCCCCATCTTTTGGCCAGTGTGTTGCTTCTTCCAGTTGGTCCCTGAAGACTTCTTATGACTCTAATGTACTTTATATCTCTCTTTGTAATCTGGGATGACACAGTTCTCTAAGCTGATTTTACATATATCTGGCCCTAAAACCTGGAGTTAGCCATTTCAAAAGAATTCTGGTTTCCATTAGGAGAAAACTGTATTTCAATACCACAGTTAATGTCCCAGGATTAATGATATTTTTTAAAACTCAGAACAAGTCCAACTTGCTAATATACAGTTAGTGGCATGCCTAGAATTCAACAGCTAATAAATTATCAATCATGAGGTTAGAAAGTAAAATTTGGACCCAAAATGCAAAGCAAATACATTTCACTCTTTTGAAACAACCTAGCTATCTAACAGGATAATATTCACAACAGCTGAGAAATTTTTCAAATCATTTTCTTTAGCATTTCATAATTCTGAAAATAATATACATTTTTAACAGTGAAGTTTTAAACTGGCTAAAAAGCTATTCATTGCCTCCTCCAAATTTTTAAATTTTATCATATAAGAATGTACAATGTTGCTAACTCATTCTTATTATTTGACTTGTTATTCTTTCAATCTCCCAAGTGGTTTAATTCAAGAATATAACATAGTGGTTAAATATGCAACTTTCTGAGCCAAAATTATAGTCATTTGTTAGAAGATACTTCTAATTAAAATATTGTATCATCCATGTTAGTCACAGTATCATTGACCTCTAAGATTTCTTTCAACCTGGGCATTCTATGGTTTCAAATATATTATAAATTCATTTTTGCAAACACTTGATAGATTATTACAAGTACATACCTTTTACCAATGAAAGGGAAGCAAAAGATAAAAGAGGAATAAAGCAAAGTAACTGCCTTCAAAAACGTGATAATAATGTACAGAAATGTAATCCAATAATTAGAATAAAATATAGGTATCTATTAAGGGATTAAAAGCCTATCATAAAAATATACATAAAGTACATATGAAGTAAAGGTATATAGGGATATCTATATGTATAGATTATAGATATATAGGTATACAATAAAATATATATGAATATATGTTCTTTAAGGAAAGTAATGCAAAAATAATGAAATATGAAAGAATTTATGTTTTGATGCCGTCTATTTTTAAATAAAAGTATTATAACAGTGATGACAGAAATATAAAAAAATTGAATATAATTTTATGTATTTTAAATATTTTATACTATAGTACTTTAATAAAATACTTTTAAATTAATTTTAATTGTAGTAAAATACATTTAAATGCATGTGTTCCACATAAAGACTATTATCTGAATGTTTATCATATCATTAATCATAATAGTTGAAAATACCTTAATATCCAACAACTGATCAATGACTAAACGATATGTGATATATTCAAACAATGAAATATTATCTACAATTCAAAAAAGCATTGATACACACTACAACATAGTGAAGTTAAGAAATACCTTATGTGGCCACACCCATGGTGTGTCTCCCTGGGCAACGAGAAATCACTGACATTTTCAGGAAGCCCGGTGAGTCTAGGCTCTGCCTCCCTGACCAGGGTGCAAGACAGGGGAAACCTCGGGCACCCAAGGGGGCCTCGGCAGATACCTGCCACACCCATAGTGTGTCAGCCTGGGCTAGGCAATCCCCGGACATCTTCAGGAAGCCCGGTGAGTCTTGACTCTGCCTCCCTCACCAGTGCACAAGGCAAACAAAACCTCAAACACCCTCGGGGGCCTTGATAGCTACTCACCACAACCATAGTATGTTGCCCCGGGCTGGACAAAACCCCAGACATCTTCAGGAAGCTTGGTGAGTCTCAGCTGTGCCTCCCTGACCAGCTTGCAAGGCAGGCAAAACCTCGGGCACCCTCTGGGGCCTCAGTGGCTACCTTCCACATCCATAGTGTGTCTTCCAGGTGCTAGGCTGAATGTCAGACACCTCTAGCAACCCAGGTGAGCCACTCTGGTGCCTCCCCCAGTAGGGTGGGAAACACAGAGGAAATGGACAGATTTCTAGAAACATATGAATTACCAAAACAGAACGAAGAAGGTATAAAAATCCTGAATAACTCGATGTCAGCCAGCGAAATTGAGAATGTAATTAAAAACTTACCAATGAAGAAAAGCCCAGGTCCGGATGGATTTACAGCTGAATTCTACAAGCAATTTAGGGGAGATTTAACACCAATTCCTCAAACTCTTTAATGAAATTGAGAGGGAAGGAATTCTCCCCAACTCATTCCTGGAGGCAAGTATTATCCTGATACCAAAACCAGAGAAAAACCCAACCAAGAAAGAAAACTACAGACCAATCACCCTAATGAATATAAATGCAAAAATTCTCAATAAAATACTAGCAAACAGAATACAAAGAGTCATGAAGAAGATTGTACACCATGACCAAGTGGGATTCATACCAGGAATGCAGGGATGGTTCAATATACACAAATCAATTAATGTAACACACCATGTCAATAGAACCAAGGACAGAAATCACATGATCATCTCCATCAATACAGAAAAAGCCTTTGATAAAGTCTAACACTCATTCATGTTGAAAACCCTACAGAAAATAGGAATAGATGGTCTTTACCTCAAGCTGATCAAAGCCTTCTATGGTAAACCAACAGCTAACATCATACTAAATGATCAAAAATTGAAAGCTTTCACTTTAAAATCAGGAACAAGACAAGGATGTCCACTGTCACGACTCCTATTCAATATAGTTCTGAAAATATTAGCTAGAGCAATCAGACAAGAGAGAGAAAAAAAGGAATAAGGATATGAAAAGAAGAAGTAAAATTGTCATTATTCGCAGATGACACGATACTCAACATAGAAGACCCCAAAAACTTCACCAAAAGTCTCATGGATGTAATAACCAAATTCAGTAGTGTAGCTGCATACAAAGTTAACACTCAAAAATCAATTGCATTCCTGTACACAAGTAACCAACAGACTGAGAGAAATTAGGGAAACCACACCTTTCACAATAGCATCTAAAAAGGTGAAATACTTAGGAATCAATCTAACAAAAGAAGTAAAAGATCTATACAGTGAAAATTATAGTACTCTGAAAAAATAGATCAAAGAAGATATCAGAAAACGGAAAGATATTCCTTGCTCATGGATATGAAAAACCAACATTGTGAAAATAGCCATAGTCCCAAATGGTTGTACAGATTCAATGCAATCTCAATTAAAATACCATTAGTACACCTCACAGATCTGGAGAAAACATTCCTAAAATACATCTGGAACTAGAAGAGGCCTAGAATAGCAAAAGCAATCTTGGGAAACAAAGGAAAGGCAGGAGGCATCACAATTCCTGACTTTAAATTGTATTACAATGCCACTGTGATAAAATCAGCATAGTAGTGGCACATAAACAGACCTGAAGATCAATGGAACAGATTAGAAGATACAGATACAAGTACAAACACACTCTGTCACCTTATCTTCCACAAAGGGGCCAAACATGTTCAGTGGAAGGAAGATAGCCTCTTTAATAAATAGTGCTGGAAAAACTGGCTTTCCACATGTTGAAGACTAAAACTAAACTAGACCCAGGTCTTTCACCAGCCACTAAATTAAAATCAAAATGGATCAAATATCTAAATATTAAAATACAAACACTAAATTTATTGGAAGAGAAAGTAGGTAAAAATCTTGATGACATTGGGGTAGGCAGAAATTTCATGAACAAAAACCAAACTGCACAGGAAATACTTCAAAGAATCAACAACTGGGATCTCATTTTATTGAAAAGTTTTTTGCACATCTAAAGAAATCACCAATAAGGTAAAAAGAAAACCCATGAATTGGGAAAAAAAATTAGCCAACTGCTTTGGACTTCTATCTAGGACATATAAAGAATTAAAAGAACTCAAATTCAAAGTCCCCAAATTCAAAGACCCAATCCAAAAAATGGGCATCTGAGATGAATACACACTTCTCTAATGAAGAGATACTAATGGCGAATAAATACATGAAAAAATGTTTGACATCATTGGTCATTCGAGAAATGAAAATTAAAACAACACTGAGGTTCCATCTCACCCCAGAAAGAATGGCTATCATCAAGAAATCAACCAATAACAAATGCTGGAGATGCTGTGAGGAGAAAGGAACCCTACTCCACTGCTGCTGGGAGTGTAGATTGGTGAAACCACTGTGGAAATCAATTTGGAGATTCCTCAAAAAACTAGGATTGAAAGTCCCATTTAACCCAGCTATTCCCCTTCTGGGTATTTTCCCAGAAGAATTAAAGACCTCATACCACAGCGATATATGAGCATCCATGTTTATAGCAGTGCAATTTGTTATAGCTAAATTTTGGAAACAACCCAGATGCCCATCCACTGAGGAATAGATAAAAAAAAGTTGTGGTATGTTTATACAATGGAGTATTACTCAGCTATTGAAAAAGATAAACTCCAGGCTTTCATAGGTAAATGGATGCAACTAAAGACCATACGGAAAAGTGAAATAAATCAGACCCACATGTGTAAACAGCATATTGTCTCCTTGGTATAGGAACCTGAAAGACTAGGTAAAACTCAAAATGTGCAATAGACGATAGGAAAGGGAAAAAAATTGCTCAAAGGAAGGAATGACTGGGATGAGGGAAAGAAGAAAAAAGAAAGAAGGAAGGCAAAACATAAATGTATATATGAATAGCTGCAATAACAGTATTGCTGATGTCTGATAGTGTATCGAAATGAACAGTCAATGCTCACAATTTTTTATGTTCTGATCGACTTTGCATGCTTGTGTCTGATGGTCTGAGGAACTGATTTGAAGGTAACAATATGCAATGGAATTGCAATGGTGAACTCCTACCCTCTTGTCTAGTGAAATTCTATACCATCTCTAATGTTTTATCGAAGAATTATTTTCTTATTCTCAGTAATGGTTTGAGCAATCTGTCACTCTTACATCCGCTAATCTGAGCAATGTAGTTGAAGATAACGATATACAATGTAATAACCACTGTTGATTTGTATTATTTTGTCTTGAGATCCTGTATCACTTTGAATGTTCTTGCTTTGATTTGTTTGTGATACTAGTATGCTGCTACTGTTCTATTTTTTTGTTTGTTTGTTTCTTATATACTACTCTCTTTAAAATGAAAAATTAAAAAAAAATAATTCATGCTAAGAAAAAGAACTGTAACAAAAGGCCACATTGTGTACATTTTCATTTGTATGAAATGTTCAGAAAAGGAAAATCCATAGAAGAAGTAAGAAGATTAGTGTTTTGCCCGGAGCTCAGGAGAGGGCAGACTGTGGAGTGACTGCTGTTGAGTACTGGGTTTCTTTGTGAGGTGATGAAAATATTCTGGGATTAGATAATGATGATGATTGCACAACTTTGTGAAAAATACCAAAAAGCATTGACATACATTTTAAAAGAGAAGATATCAAGGTAGTGAATTATATCTCATTAAAAATGCATACAATGGACACTAACAATCATTCAACAAATGGTTGATTTTATGAAAATCTATACAAATAAGATGAAAAGCATCAGCAAAGTTTTCACAAATAAGGAACCATTTATAAGGAGTCTTAGACATAGAAGCAAGTCAATATCTCCCCACATTTTGGCAAGCATGACAAATCATTATAGTTGATGTTATCATTGCATAAGGACTTGGTTATTATTATGTGTGACATTTTTATTTTAAAGATAAAAGAATGCCAACATATCAACAAACACACAGATATTTACAAAACAGCACAAAAACAACAAAAGCAATGCAGAATTTCAGACACAGTGATGGGAAATTAACAATGGTTGTTGTATCACATTTGGTTATCTGCAAATTGGGTACTCAAATAAATATAGGCATGTAAGATTGATCAAACAAGTAAACATAAACTGTTCCTTTCAATAAAGCAATAGAAATCAGTAGTACAACTATTTTAGCTATCCTGTATATTTTGACCTAATAAGAACTCTCTTTTTAGCCAAGTATCCTGGAGCCTAAAAGTTTCTGGCTAATACTGTCCTAGGTATTGATAAACCCCCAAGAGAATACAGAATTGCATAGCTTTTACATGTATTTCTTCACCATAATCTCTGATTCTCCAAAGTTTTCATTGCTGTAACCATGTTAAGATGATACCACTAGGCATGCCAAAGCCTGCCACGGTTAAGTATATGTTTATCTTTTGGAATCACATCATTTTGCATTCATAGAACGTGCAGAAAAACACACCTTCTTCCTTATCGTGTTGACAAAGTGAACCCTCATCAGTTGAACTGGTTTATATAACGTAACTTACCCTGAGCATGCCAGTGACTTGTCTGCAATCTCAGTATCTAAGATGCACACAAATCAATCGTGTTTCGTACAGTCAGGAAGAATAAGGGAAGGTCTAATTTTGTCTGCCTTCGTCAATGTTTCCCATTCAAGCACTAACCAGGCCCGACCCTATGTCTTTCTTAGTCAATGTTTAGTTGAATTAAAACTCAACATGGATTTTCCACCTCTTTATTTATGCAATAAAAACATAATGTTTTTTCAAAATATTTTTAGAAAATGTACCCATTCAGGGGCTGGGGATTTAGCTCAGTGGCACTGCGCCTGCCTGGCAAGCATGACGTCTTGAATTTGATTCCCAGTACCAGAAAAAAAAAAGAAAGAAAGAAAATGTACCCATTCAAACGTTGATTTGCAAAGCTAGTAGTAGTGGTGTGTATAAATGAAGTTTTGAATAACTGCAAATGTGTGTGTGTGTGTGTGTGTGCGTGTGAGTTTAGCTGTTACAGTGTACAGATGCACTTTCAAAGGTATGTTCTCAAACGGTTCCTCTTATAATCATTGGCCTTGTCAACAGTTTCTTGGACAATTCCATTCCTCAAGCACATTGGGTATTTATACCAGGTACACAGTTCTGGTTTTTTGGGGTTTTTTTTTTTTTTTTTTTTTTTTTGGTTTTTGGTTTTTCTCCAGTACCAGGAACCGAACTCACGACCTTGCGCTTGCCACGCAGGCGCTTTGCCGCTGAGCTAAATCCCCAGCCCCCACAGTTCTGTTTTCTTTCTGTTCTTTCAAGGGTTAATATTTGCCCTGAATTATAGACCCTCCAACATACAGAATTTGCTGTGACCTAATATGCAAGAATGTTTTATCAATGTATGTGCCACCGTCCTATTTGACTATTATATATAATGAGGCTGTAAGTACCATGAGAAAAACAATAAAAAGATGATGCAAGAAATCTTTAATACAGCACAAAGAGGTTATCAATATTATGAACTCTTTTTTAAAATTCTCTAAAGCTATGCAGCACCATTTCTGGTTAATGTCTTAAACACTTAGCCTGGCACACAAACTAGTACTCCTGTAGCCTCTGCCTAGCTTTCTTGTCCCCTTCCACTTAACCTGGCAAACTCTGCCATGCAGTTACACTTGATTTTCTTAAATGTCCAATCTTGTTTCTGTATTTTTTCTTTTTTTTTCACCCTGTATGAGACACTGCTTTTTCTCAGTTCTCTAATTCTTACTTAACATTTTGACATTGGAAAACTTTAATTTAAATCAACTAAAGGCCAATACTATGAAACTTATCTTTACTTTATTATACCCAAGATACTTCCTGATACATAGTGATTCATAGTTTTTCCAAATGAATGACTAACAAAGCAATAGAAAAAGTGTATGTCATTGTTTCACTAGTGTAAAACCCGAAAGAGTTAATTTAAACTAAGAGGTATGATAGACATTGTGAAATGATAGGAAAACACTCAAGGGTAAAGGGCACTTGGGACATGGGAAAAGAGAAGGGAAAGAAGGAGAAATTTTGTATGTATGTATATACAGGATAGTTAACATAGCTGTTCTACTGTCTTCTATTGCTTTGCTGAAAGAAACTGTCAGTGAGTCCTTGATTCATCAATATTGCATTTCTCTACCTGTATTCCTGAGAAACCATTTTGAAGATATCAATATGTAATACAACAAGCATTGTTAATTTCCTACCACTTTGTTTGTAACTCTGTATTGTCTGTACTGTTCTTTTGCTATTTTGTAAAATGTTGTCTGCCTGCTAATGTTTTCTTTTTATTTTTAAAATTAAAAAAAAAAAGAAAAAGTGTGTGTGTGTGTGTGTGTGTCCAACAGTTTGTCTTTGGGTTGCTACAACAAAATACCATACATGGGAATGGCTTATAAATAACAGAAATTCATTCCCCATAGTGCTAGAAATTTGAAGTCCAAGATCAATGCCATTTTGGTGTCTGATGAGAGCCCATTCTATGGCTCATAATCAGTATTTTTTCAAGTTGTCCTTACCGGTAAAAGAAGCAAACAAGCTTCCTCAGGCCTCCTTTATAAAGGCACTAATTCCATTCATGTGAACTCAGCTCTTGTGATCTCATCACCTCCCAAAGCCCCCGCTACTGTAACTGCTCTAAGGATTAGATGTCAGCATATGAAATCAACGACGCAGGGGGCAAGGATTCCAACCTTAGCACAGAGGCTACTGGTTTAGGGAAAGTAGGAGCGCTTGAGCCAGCAGTGTTGGAATGATTGCTTAATGACTTACCAGCAATGGACTGTTAGGATAGGTTTATTAAACTCTTTTGAACTCAACCTCCTCACAAACTGACATAATATTACTGTCTTATAACTTCAAATCAACTAAACTAAGAAATTGCTTAAAATAATGCTGAGCACATTATAAACTGTGGTAGGACCTATTAATAGTGTAAGAATAGTTACTAGAATTATAGCATACATGCTAGAAATATAAAATCTTGGTTCTATTCTTTTTGAGGGGCTATTCTTTATCAAAGAATTTCTTAATTTTTTAAAAGAAAGAAAAGAAGTGAGGAAAGACTATAAAATAGTGTAATTAATGCAGTAAATAACCAAAAGCTCTAAATAAGGTCCAAAACGTAAAACATCATGAGTAATAGAATAAGTATTATAAGGTTAATGAAAACCAATCTTTTCCACTCCATATTCTAGTAATTGTTGAATAAAAGGCATTTTCACTTAGATATGTCAGAGATGGACTTGCTTTTTTAAATTATACACTAGGGGCTGGGGATTTAGCTCAGTGGCACAGCTCCTGCCTGGCAAGTGTGAGGTCGTGAGTTCAATTCCCCGTACCAGAAAAAAAAACAAAAAACAAAAATAAGTAAATAAATAAATAAATTATACACTAATTTTTTTTTAATTTTTTACTTTTACTTGTACATATTTGCAGTCCATAATGATTATACGCCTTTTGGAGAATGGGTTGGTACATGCATGTAATATATTTTAATGCTTTATTCATCTCTTTCCCTTTCTTCCTCCCCCCTCCCTCATGTTTTCTTTTTGAAAATACCTATATCCCTTTTTCCTGTCATCTGTCTTTTATTTTGCTTTTTATTTATATTTTGAGTTTTTCATATAAGATAAACCATGTGCTATTTAAGCTTGTGTGTCCATAAATCACACATTGAATCTTGAATACTTACCCTAAATTTGGATGGAGAAAAAAAAGCCCATAGCCAAAATGCACCATAATTCATATTACTCTCATGGTTTTGCTGTATGTTTTTATCGAATTAACTAAAGTATAAGCAGCCAAGTGAGTTTTTCACCTTTGAATCCTTTACCTCCTAATGCTATGCACCTATTTTAATTTCGACAACCACTGCTCAAATTATTGTTGGGCGTCATCTTTTTGAATGGCTTACAGTATTCATGAACCACAGAAGAAAATGTAGATTATTGACCTTAGGTGAAATTAACTTCTTAATAAACTATTATATAACTGTCTTAGTACCTCTGTACTGCTATTTTAAAAGTGCCTTAGACTGGGTACTTTATAAACAATTTCTATTTCATGGTGACAGAGGCTGAAAAATTGAAGATCAAGGCACCAGCAGATGCAGTATCTGGTAAGGACTTGTTTCCTGGTTCACAGCTGGTTTCTTCCAGCTGTGTCATTAGATGGTAAAAGGTGGAAGCAAAACATCTGGTGAGTTCCCTAAATCCATTCGCAAGAGCACTAATCCCATTCATGATGGCAGAGTCTGGCTCACTTCCTGAAGCCCCACCCTTATCACAGTTTGTTTTAGGTTCCACCACATCAGTGGGGGAGGGGAGAGATATTCAGTGACCTATTCTAATTCCCAGAGTTGACCACAAATGAATTTTAGCCATTTCTGAATATCAAACCCAACCAAAGGTTTGAAAATATTTAAATAATGTTCATAATTTTTGAATAAAGCTGGACAAGGTTTTTAAAATCTCAATAAGACATTTCCTCTTCAGAGTAAAAATTCTGATAGCATTGTTTTACAAAAATCATGCTCATTACAGTAATAGTTGTAAATTTGTGTCTTGGTACATGTGTGAGGAGTTATTTACAGGGATTATAGTAGAGAGAGAGAGAGAGACAGAGTGTGTGTGTGTGTGTGTGTGTGTGTGTGTGTGTGTGTGTGTGTGAGATTATTTGTTGCCCCTCCACATCAACTCCTCCCTCCTGTCAGGATAATTATACCACTCAGTATCAAGTTTAGTCATGTGACTTACTATGGCCAATGGAACATGAGTAGAAGTGACACTGGGCCGCCACTAAATGAAATCTAAGAGGCTTTGTGCACATCTACCATTGAGCTAAGCCCTTTGTCCTTGACAGTAAAGAAAACCTGAAACTGAGCTACCACCCACATAAACTCCATACGTTACACAGAAAGAAAGACACCTTTACTGTTGTAAGCATCTGAGATCTTTGGGACTCCTTGCTATTCATCATAACTAGGCCTTAACTGACTGATCAAGACAATCCCTTTTTGGCAAAGAGGAGTGCCAGAGATGGCCTTCTGACTGAGCTATAGCTCGGACCCCTTTTCTTTATTGTTTTTTATTTTGAAATAAGGTCTCTTTAAGACAATACTTTTTGATGTGAGGGTGAGGGGAACTACAGTGAAAAGGTAATTTAAAAACTTTAATTCCATTGTAGCTTAGGAGTCATACCACTTGTCTTTCTGTGAGTCCTAGTGGAATAGTTCTTAAGATTTACACTAAACATTTTATCAGTGTACTAAAGAAGTTACACTAATATTCTCAGTGAATAATAAAGTAGTGTAAAGAAGGTGACATATCATAACTGTAACAAAATAATGCTATTGGGAATGGAAAGTAAAAACAAACAGCAAACTATATCTGGCCCAGTGGTGTAATTACGCTAGGAAGCATTTACTCTCTAAGTAGAAGAATGAATCAATCAGATCTCAGACAAATTGAACTCAAAAAGTATGCTTAAGCATTATGAGTATGCTTATTCTAGTGCTAGAAATGTTCTTTAAAAATAATTTCTCAAAGCTAAAAGAAATTCAAGAAGTCAAAGTCATTGAATGTTTAACCACAGAGTCCTGAAGTATAATAAAACAAAAACAGATTATGACGACTGACTGAATCCTGCGGATGACCCTACAACCGCATTTAGGAAAAAATACTAAATTCACTGATTTTCCAAAGAGAATTTTGAAGGTTACAATTTGGATCAAAATTTACAGCTATTTGTATCAGTCATCTGACTTTGAATATTTCTTGCAAAGAAATATTAATATGGAGCCAAACAAAAGTAAGAAAATAAGTACCATTGATTTTTGAGCTTTAAGAAAGATAAAAATAATATTATTCAAACATAAATAAGAATGAAATCCTGTCATTTTCAGGAAAGTGGATAAAACTAGAAATGTTAAGTGAAATAATCCAGACACAGAAAGACAAGAACTACATGTTCCCTCTCACATGTGGAACTTTGAGGGGGGTGAGGAGTTGATCTGAATGTAGAATAGTGATTAAAAGAGGTGGAGAATTTGATCAGTGTACACAGCATGCATGTATTGAAATATATTACAGTGAACTCCATTACTGCTTCCAATTAGTGCATGATATCCAAAATAAAATAATTACACTGAATTTCAGTTCTATCTAAAGTTTTTGTCAACTGAAGGAGAAATTTGTTTGTGAAGAAGATATATTGTGAAGAAGATATTATTGATTAAATAAAAGGATGGAATGCCAAGGCAAGCATGTAAGTTTTTCATTAAAAGAATTTAAGGAGCGAGTTTGCAAGCATAGACTTGTCCATCCTCTGTTCAACTCTGAGACTGTTAGCACTGGGCAACAGATGGTTCTGACAGTGCTCCGTCATGCCCAGTGCAATAAGAACTGTAAACACTCCCTTCATGTGTCAAGAATCCTCACCCAGAACTGAATGCATACAATTTTGCCATTGAACATGTCCATATCTCTCAGATTTATTCGGTGTAGTTGAATAGGTTTATATCAATGTTCTTTCCCTGAAAACATGCAAATGCTAAGTAAGCCAGCAATTGATCCTTAAGGTAAGAAAGCAGTAAAACCAACAGCTGCTGGCCACTGCAGTTTGCAAGCCTTGCTCAGCAAAATGCCAAAGGAAGAGAAGCTTGTCCAGAATGTCCCACCGTGTCTCTTCCCAGGAAGCAACCTCTTTTCCATCTCCTCCCAGCAAGGGGCAGTGTTACCTCCGTTGTGCTCCACTGTCCTTATGCTCCCCTGCCTCCCCAAACTCGTTCTCACAGCTGCACTTCTCTTTTGACAGCTGTCCTTGTACCAGTCCATGGCATTTGAACAACCAGTTGCTTCAAAAGAATGCAAGTGTATTTTAAAAAGTCAGCAAAATATTTAGATTACTTCAAAAAAAATTAAAAGTTTTCCAGCTGGAAGGATTGGGAAGGCTGTGTAATTATTATTATTGTTGTTTTCCAGAATCAGAAAAAAAACCAGCCTCATTAAGTACCATGTCTCAGGCACGATATTGGAAGTCTTACTTCCTATGCCTAACATAGTCTTTAATGCTCGGGGAAGGTGTTATCAACTCCATGTTACAGAATAAGACCTCCATCTAAGGAATTATTCAGTACCTCATTCATTCCTCAGCTCAGATGAAGACATGCCAGACCCAGGCTTCCTGGCTTCTGTCCAGTACTATGTCTCTGGGTCCAAACCAAGGGCAGCACTCCCCTATGGCAGCTCCCAGAGACCTGCACCTTTATCTTCCCATCTGCTGCATTTTATCAGTATCTTCCTATGCAGGAAAGAACACTGTTTTTATAGAAGAGCATGCACTCTGTATAAAACATATTGGGTGTTTTGATTCAGGGTTTAGTCACAAAAGAAAAAAAATAGCAGTGTAATAATATTCTATTTAATGAGATGCTACATGTTTTCCATCTTTTTTGGCATTTTAGACCTTGTTCTCAGAAATCAGATCACCAGTGTTTTACCCAGTTTTCATGGGTTTGTGGTTTATTTGACCAAGGTTAATGCTAATTGATATCATGCTCCTCTAAAACCATGTCTGCTCATGTAACCCTATAATTGTCCCAGTTATTTGTTGGGGACTAAAGGAACTGAAGAAATAGACCCTTTGGTGGACAAATACCAGCTAGGGGATCAGGTTCATGGAGACATCTCTTCCTTGGAAAGTGCTAAATTAGCTGACTCTTTCTCCATCAGTAGAGGGAAGCCAAAACAGTTCAAAATGCTCACTTTCAAATAAACTAAAGCTAGCTAGGAGTATAATGCAGACCATATAGAAACCTCTTTCCCTTCCCATTTCTGCTTTTCACTCACCAGCACACAAGTGATTAAAGTGGGAGCTCTAAAGTCCTTGCTTAACCATCCTATTAGATGTCACCTTCTTACCAGGACCAATGCAGTCTAAGGGAGTTTTGGCAGGAGGAAAAAAAAAAGTAATCCCATGTTATTGAGCTGTTTTAAGAGGTTTTGCAAAAATTACATTCCCTTTTCACTGGGATCATAAAGTCAGAACAATTTTGAGAGGACACAGAGGGGTAAAAATGTCTTAAAATGTCAAATTCTTTCAGCTAAACCTATGTTACTCCTGACTTCAGCAGCTATCTCCTAGGAAAACCTTAAGATGTACTGAAGTTATCCCCAGGTAAGCTTACTATGTATTTAAAATGACTCGTTGACTTTAAATTAAATTCAATGGCAAAGTATACAGGGTCTCAAAATAAACATGCTAAATGTAAACATGACTGGGTCTGCCCCAGTCCCTGTACCAAGCAGAGCGTGAAAAGGCAACAGGCGAGAAAGTCTGTATGGCTTGGCAGACCTCCTCTCTGGCTTTAGCACCTCCAATCCTACCTCTATGGTAACCACCTCACTCCCTCTTCCCTGCTGCCATCTGTATATGCGTCTCCCTCTAGGCATCTCTGGCCCAAAGTCAACAAAATTTCATGATGGTGAGAAATAGAAACTTCTCTCATTTTTTTCTAAGCATCTTATTAAACATTTGTCTTTCTTTTTGTTCCCTAACTCTTTGACTTTTCTCTGACAACTATCAAACTATTGAATCAGTGCTCAAAATATTAACAAATCATTTTAATATTTCACCATGCCTTTTCTCTTCTATAATGTTTGTATGTCTGTGGACTTTGAATGACCACAATAATTTCTTTATTTTTCTTCTCCTATTGTTTTTTATTTTAAAGAGAAAAAAAAATAACAACAATGAAGACAAAAACAAAACAATACAAAAACAATAAAAATGATACAGGATTTCAGAACAAGATGATAGGAACTAACAATGGTTGTTGTATTACATATTGTTATCTTCCACAAAGTTGCTCAGATTAACAGATGTAAGAATGTAAGATAGATCAAACAATTATAGACAATAACAAGTAATATAACATTAGAAATGAAACAGAGCTTCACTAAACAAGATCGTAGGAATTTAACAATGCTTGTTATATTGTATATTATTGTCTTCAAATTAGTTGTTCTGATTACCAGATATAAGCATGCAAAATTGGTCAAGAAAAATTTTTTTTTGCTTTCAATAAACCAACAGACATCAGCAATACACTTACCCCAAATAACTTCAATCATTTATGTAATTTTTAACTTTTCTTTACTATTTTCTTTCCTTTTATCCACCCAAAGAAAAGGCAAAGTTTTAGAATGGTTTCTCCAGAAAGATACTATTTTCCCAACTTACCGCGAGAACCAAAGGCTTAGAATCAGGTTCCAATGGGATCTTCATGGATGAATAAGAGCAGCATGGGCCGCTTTGAGTGCCTAACCTGTTTCTTCTCTCGTTTAGCTGACACATTACAAACTGAGATTACAATGTACTTGAAGAAAAACCACTAAATTGTGTTAGGATGTCAACTTCAGCTATTCATTTTCTACCATAATAAATTACCACCAATTTAGAGGTTTAAAGCACCCAAAAATTTATTATTGTCCTGTTTTGTAAGCTGAATAACCAACAAACAGTCTGACTGGGCCACGGTTAAGGTGTTAGAAGGATAGCTTTGTTTCCTGGAGACTAGAGGGGTGTGGATTAAATCAGTTTCCTTGTCATTTCCAGCTCCCAGACATTGCCCACACTCCATGATTCATGACTCCTTTCTCTGTCTTCAAATCCAGCTATGTTGCATCTCTCTGACCTTGCAGGAATCACGTCTCCCTTTCACAGAACACAGTTGGGAAAATAAAAATCTCTGTTTTTAAGATCTATGTGATTAGGTAGAGCCTATTTGGTAATCCAAGATAATTTCTGCATTTTACAGCCTTTACTATTACATCTTTAAAGTCTTGTTTTTCCATATAAGGTAGCATATTGCAGGTTCCAGGGCGTAGGACACAGACATCTAAATACCACACCAGTTATTAGAGCTTCATTCCTCATGAGCAAGACTGTAAGTTATTTATCTTTGAAGTAAGTCACAGGAAATCTCAAACCTACCTCTAACTACCATCTGTGTTCAGCTAAGAGAGTATTTCTTTGAGCTCTCAAAAAGTCCCTTGCAAGTAAAGCAACATTTAATCGGTTGCACAGTGCTCTGGTTACATTCGAAGGATCATCTAAAGATTTGACAGTGTCCTGGTAGTTCTGACAAATGGCTGCTAGTTCTTACTCGGCCTTAGGCAAATACTACTTCTACTTTAGCTTGCGTGCAGCTAAAGGAAGGTGTGTGTAACCCGCAGCCATGAGACAGCTCTGCTTAAGTCAAGTTTACCTACAGACAGGAAAATTTGGCCAGTTTCTTAAACTGTCTTTACTTTCATCTTTCTGTCTTTTTTGTTTTATTTTGTTTTGTTTAGTTTTGTTTCTCTCTGCAATTTTTAGGTTTCTCTTTTTAATCCATTTCTGGCAGCAAAAATTCTCCTGAACTTATCAACACTTAGGTGACCTCCCTAGACTTCACATATGGACTTTATTGCTGCAGAAAAAGAAAGATTTATATTTTCAAGAAATATATCCAGTTTATAAAATGTGTGCTTGAATGCTAAATACTGAATTTCACTTGTTCACTCTAAAACAAAAAAGGCTGAAGTTAACATTACTCTCTGTCCTACCCTGTTGGTATGGCATCTTCTTACTGTTGGGTGAACCCTGCCCTGCCTTTAGAACTCCAAGTCAGAAGGAAACTGTTCTATGCTGTAAAGTAAATACAAATACCCAAGTGAGTGAAAGAAAGGTAATAGAACCTTTTGAAGAAGCAAATAACCATGTATACAAAGAATGTGGAAATGACATTTGGATTCTCAAAGGACTAGCATTTCTCAAACTTTTGGGCCTAAGTTATAAATTAACCTTGTTTGAGGAGAAAGAAAAATAATATATAAGGCTCAGTACTATCTGTGGTTACAGCCATCTCCCACAAGTCTTAGAATGTACCCTTCTCAGATAAAAGGGGGACTACTGTACCTGGGAACCAATAGACTGCTTCAAAGCTCGTGGGTGTCTAAGGACACCTGAAGACGTGACCCTGCTTGTCTAGCACAGGTGCACCGTGGGATAGGGTTATGTAACCACGCCTTAGCATAGGTAAACACTGCGCTGTGTAAGAATGTAAATATGAGATAACAATCTGTATAGGAATTATACAATAAGGACACAGGTGGCTCTTGCACTGTTGCTCTTACACTCTTGTGCTCTGCTTTGCTCCATGCTACCTGGTGTTGCTGATGTCTCACACCTGTGCATTCTTTAACCTTAGGATCTCACCCATGAAAATCTCCCTTGGGCCCTCGCGGTGGGCTGACAGTACCTTAAGTACAAATATTATTTTATGAGGGTCCCTTGACTTGCAACCCTATAAGAAGGATTCTAGTATTCTCTAGTCTTTCTTTCACTTTTTCAAAGCAGTTCTTACATTTGCCAGACTAATTAAGACTTGTTAATGCAAAATTAAGGAAGAAAAACATAGGAACTGGAGGTATAGGGGTAGGGGTAGAGTTTCTCCTGCCCCCATGAAGGACATTTGAAAATAAGGGCTCAGGTACAAATGCAGGGAATATGCACAAGGTGCAAGAGGAAAAAGCAAAGGAATTTTTAAAAGCATTGCTCTTGAGAGTTATAGAGGATTTAAGTTCCTTTGAAGCTAATTTTGGTTTCGGTGCTGTGTTCTTTTGACCACGATATTGCCCCAGACCTAACCACACCAGTCAAGACTGAACAAACATTCCCTATGTGGGCGCATCCAATAATACCCTTTGGGATTCCTTGTTTAAACACCTAGTCTTCCTACTTAATATTCCTGCCCTACCGCATGAGGCTTTTCAGCAGAAAGTGGTTAAATTAAACTCCTTGGAGAACCTCACAAGTTAGGTAATTGGAACACAAGGAAGAATCTGTCATCAGATGGCTTTCACTAAGTTAATTACAGATAAAACCAATATGAGGCGCTTAGAAACAGAGATTAAAATTTCAATCACTTGGACTTTGGATAATAATGAATTAAACTGTTGGACTCCAGTGGCATTCTGCTGGGAATATGATTTGGAAAAACAACCAATGAGTGATCTGATTCTGTTCTTGAGAGTAATTTCAAGTAACACAAGCCCACCAAGACTTTACCTCCCTTTGACTTCAAAATGTTGTTCAGGATAGGAATCGTGCAGATGAACAAAAGAATCCATATTCTTTTCCTCAAGTCAAAGTATTTTGTATGTGTGTGGGCCACAAAGCACCTAAATACTTTAAAACTCGGGCATTCTTAGGGATGATTCATTTCTTTAAAAATTAACAAGCTCCACAGATCCAAAAATCACATCACCTTAATAAGAAAGCAGTGCTGAGAGTGAGGAAGAGGAGAGGTGAAGAGACGATGTGGTAGACAACAACCAGATCAGTGTGCATTGTAATCACATGGAAAATGGGATAGAAAGGGCCGGCTTTATTCACAATGTTAGGAAGGACCTAAAGGAGGCTGCCTCAGTGTGTGTGCTTCATGTAAAATACTTTTGCTGGTTTAAGACTCCAGAAAACACATTCTTAAACCAAGATTCCATCCAAATTCCAAGTTCTTTATTAAGCAGCCTTTCCATTGCATTGTTCGTGAGAAAAATTCTCCTTTTTCCCTAGGTGGTTAATGCTTCCCATATTCCACAGTAAGATTTTATAACCTTTCCTTCTGCTGGTGCTCAAACCTACCAGACTCCAGAGAACTGTGCCTTTTTTTTTTCACTTTATTTCTTCTACGATCGCTATAAATTGTAGACTCTAACTTTTAATATGTTTAACTGTTAGAATATATTAGCTAGAAACACTAGGTGCATTTAATTATTTTTTTTTCCGGTAACGGAGATCGAACTCACGACCTTGCGCTTGCCGGGCAGGCACTGTGCCGCTGAGCTAAATCCCTAGCCCCGCATTTAATTTTTTAAAACAGCCTTAAAACACTGTCCTCTGATAGGTCTCTTTTCCATTCCATGTCCTCCTAGTTGTTTCGGGGGAAGAAGAAGCTTTCATTATTGCATGTGACTGAATTATAGAAAATGCTCTATGTGAGTGGGAGTGGGGCACCATTAGTATTAGGGTGGGAGGCACCATTAGTGCCTTTTCTACTTAAATGTCTTCAGCTCTCTGCCTCAAGGCACCCTAGGTGCTGGTGGGTTTTGGCCCAGGAGCGAAGAAGACAAGACCAGGAGAGAAGTTCTGGGAAGCCAAGGTCCCTTGAAGCAGCCATAAACCATCCACACTGGAAAATGTCTTAGTTTGGGGTGCCAGAACAGACTGCCATAGATTGGGCAGCTTAAGCAATGCACATTATTTCTTACACTTATGGAGCCTGGAAATCCGGCAAGGTGCCAATGTGGTCAGCTTCTTGGGGGGGGGGGGGTCCTGGGTTTCAGACTCCTACCCTCTTGCTGTGTCCTCACATGACAGCAGCAGACCCAGAGCACTTGGGAGGGTCCCTGCTATATGAGTCCTAATCCCATTCCAAGGGGCTTCACTCTCAATGCCTATCAACTTCCCAAAGACTCTACCTTCTAATATCGGCATGTTGAGGGTTAATTTTCAACATATGACTTTGGGAGACACAGGACAATCTCCCCAGCATCTCTATCTTCCGGTGTGACACTGTGAAGCACGTTTCATCAGAGAAGTTAGTCCAGCTCCTTGTCAATTCCTCATTCCCTTAAACCCCTTCCTGGGTCCCCTCCCACCCTAATAACTCCTTATCTCAGGATCTGCTTTCAGGGGAGCCCAAGTCTGAGGGTACACTCAACCATGTTTACTGATAGGGAAGGTGGCTCAAAATAGTTTTAGAAGCAGTTGATCTAGAGGAAGAAAGTGGTAGGACAATTTAACTTTAATTCAAGTCTGTGTGCTATAAACTCACATGAGAATCAGGCAGCTTGGATATTATTTTCTCAAAGCTACAGAAAAGCTCCAGAGAGATAGTAACTGTTCAGGGGATGAGGAGTCTTAAAACATGGAGGATTTAGAGTAAGCAGGAGGCTTTAAAGGTCATCTGAGACAGAGGGGCCAACAGAAGCAAAACCAAGAAAACATAATACCCTTGGGTGGAGTAGGCAAGTGGTGGAGATGAGGGAAGACTGTGTTCATGGCCTTGGATGTGATGTTAATTCCAAAGACCATCACTTCCGTCCATAGGCTTTGGGCAGAAAGTAAGTGTTAAGCAGAGGATTGGTGCACCCCAGTTGTTTAGAAACCCAACTCTGAAAGAATCTAATAAGACAGATTTCAGGAATCATAAAAGTCACATAAAATTTTCAAATTATTATATTTACAACAGAGCTAAATAAAGGTTTTGACTAGTTTCAATCAATTATGGCAAAACTAATATTTTTATATATGTTTGCATACAGATATTCATTTGAAAAATGCTACTTTCATGAATACAAAAAAACAGATCCCCCCCAGATTTAAAGATCCTATCCAAAAATGAGCATCTGTGATGAATAGACACTTCTCAGATGAAGAAAAAAATGGCAAATACATATATGAAAAAATCTTTATCGTCACTGATCATTTGAAAGATGCAAATAAAAACCACACTCTGATCCCATCTCACTCCAGAAAGAATGGCTATTATCAGAAATCAACCAATAAATGCTGGCGGGTCTGTGGTGTAAGAGGAACCTTTCTTCACTTTTGCTGAGAATGTAAACTGGTGCAACCACTATGGAAATCAGTGTGGAGATTCCTCAAAAAACTAAAACTAGAAGTTCCTTTTGACCCAGCTATACCCCTGCTTGGTATCTTCCCAAAATAATTCAAAACATCATACCGTGGCTGGGGATTTAGCTCAGCGGCACAGTGCCTGCCTGGCAAGCGAGAGGTCATGAGTTCGATTCCCGGTACTGGAAAAGAAAAAAGAAAACATCATACCACAGTGATATATGCACACCCATGATTATAGCAGCACAGTGTGTAATAGTTAAATCTTGAAAATAGCCCAGATGTTCATCAACTGATGAATGGATAAAGATGTGTTTTCTTTTTATACAATGGAGTACCACTAGGCCATAAATGATAACCTTCAGACATCTATAAGTAAATGGGTACACCTTGAGACCACACTCTTAAGTGAAATAAATTGAAAATGTGTGTGTAAACATCACATAATTTCTCTGGTGTGAAAAACTAGAAGTGTAAATAAGGACAAGAAACTACAGTAGATATTATGAAACAGGAAGAAAATGTTAAATTGGGAAAGGGAACTAGAGAGGGGCCGGGGAACGGAAGGAAGGGAAAAGGAAAAAATGGGAAAGAAGGAAAAATGCAAACAAAGCTGTTGTAAATAAGGGAAGTGGGGTTAAAGGGTTAAAGGGGTTAAAGGGATGGGGCTGGGGATTTAGCTCAGGGGCTGGGGATTTAGCTCAGGGGCTGGGGATTTAGTTCAGCGGCAAAAGCGCCTGCCTGGCAAGCGCAAGGTCGTGAGTTCGGTTCCCGGTACCGGAGAAAAACAAA
>NW_004955407.1:28065604-28067690 GCF_000276665.1 Chinchilla lanigera
TTTTTTTGGTTTTTCTCCGGTACCGGGAACCGAACTCACGACCTTGCGCTTGCCAGGCAGGCGCTTTGCCGCTGAGCTAAATCCCCAGCCCCAGACTCCTTTTTCAAAGTTGATCCTTTTCCAGTATCACCTGTGGCAGTGAAGGCTTCCCTGCATGCTGAGTCTCTAACCCAGGACACCAGGATGTGTGCTTAATGCCTCCCCTTTCTCCAGCTGCTATTTCCAGCATAGCATGAAGTCCTCTCAGTTTCACCTTCTACATATCTCCCAGATTTCTCCACTCTTCTCTTTTGCTGATGTCCGTGATACCCCTGATCATCTCCCACTGGAAGAATAGCAAGAGCCAGTGTTCACTCTCCCTCCCTCCATTCTATTCTCACCACAGAAGTTCATGTCCCTGCCCTGCCTGAGGTCTGGTTGTGACTCTCCCCTGGGCTTACGGAAAGCCCAATAAGACACAGTCTCTAACCACTACTCGGGTTCATCTCTCACAGCTCCCTGGCTTCCTCCTGATGCTCCTACCACAATGCTCAATTTTCAGCTCCCTAGAAAAGCTCCTGATCCCCACTCCCTCAGGGGCTCTGCATGTACCATTCCCTTGTCAGGATGCTTCCCTTGCTCAGCGACCTTCCTCCTTACCTACATAGCCCCTGCTGCCCCTTAACTTCTCAGCCCAAATCTTAGAGAACCTCCCTGGCTCCTGGACCAGGATAGCTCTCTCTGAAGCACTCCTAGCTTTCTGTAGTTTTTCTTCTTTCCGGTGTGCTCATTGGATTGTCTGACTCCCTCACTAGACCAGAAGCTCTGAAGACAACACAGAAATGTATTAAGAAACAAACATGTATGAAGACCGTGTATTAACCTCAACTATCATGTCCACCACTTTAAATGCATCATCTATGCATGCCTATAGACAACTAAAAAACTAAAGCAGCAAGAAGCATCAGTAACTTCTTCTGTCAGGAATGAAGGAACAGGAACGTACCCCTAAGTCTGGCTTGAATTGCCACTTTTGAACACTGCCCTAGACTACACTAAAGAAGGATAGATAGTGCTTATTGAGCCATGTCAGCATGAAGAGGTATGGTATACTTTTCTCTATTTCTCAAATTTTTTTTTATATCATTGTCTCAATACGGCTCCAATAATAAAAAAAGACAAAGAGTGAGGTCCCGGCAAATATAGAAAGTTAAATCAATGTGATTAACGATGATTTCTAGAAGAAAATATCAGAAATTTTGCAGAATCTGTCACTGTGTGTGCAACAAGCTGGAGTATAAGCCCGAATGTTGTCTTCACTCTAAATCTTGTGACCTTGTCCTAGAATAATCTGCCTATGCACTGCACAGCCAGTTCCCAAGCAAAGGCAATTCTGGGCACCCCAAGTGCATTCACCCAAGGGTCCTGGGCTTTTTGACTCATTCCTGGCTGATGTGAAGCTCTCACTTAAACACCTCCACTGACAGGCTCCCAGCCGCCATGGCGGCACTGCAATTTGCACTGCTTAAGTTTTAATACCCTTCACTTTTCCCTTTTTCCAAGCAGGCACCTTTCTCATCTTCTGACTGGGCTTCCGACCAAGCCCAGATACCCTCCTTTGGCTACACTGCCCCCAGGATGGGCAGCTGACCACATAGGAGCATCCATGTGATGGGGCTTGGAAGAACCGCATGGCTCCCTAGCTGCCCACCAGGGTATATTGAATGCATTTCTGAAGATGCAGATGTCAAAGAGCAATACAGCTGGTCCTCATTATTCATGGATGTGCCTCCTCAGTAAAATTTATTCATAACTTCAAAATTAATAGACTTTGTGCTTCCATGGCCATTCACAGAAATATGCACAGTGAGAGCCAGGCACTGTGGTACATGCCTGTAATTCTAGCTCTAGGGAGGCTGAGACAGGAGGACTGCAACTTCAAGGTCAGCCTGGGCTACAAAGCCAGACCCTGTCTCCATAAAACAAAACAAACAAAACAAATAAAAAACAGAAATCCAGGGCTGGGGATTTAGCTCAGCGGCAAAAGCGCCTGCCTGGCAAGTGCAAGGTCGTGAGTTCGGTTCCCGGTACCGGAGAAAAACTAAAA
>NW_004955407.1:28072169-28073100 GCF_000276665.1 Chinchilla lanigera
GTTAAAATACCATTAGTATACCTGACAGATTAGAGAAAACATTCCTAAAATTCATCTGGAACCAGAAGAGGCCTAGAAGAGCAAAAGCAATCCTGGCCAACAAAACCAAGGCAAGCGGCAATATAATTCCTGACTTGAAATTACACTACAAAGCTACTGTGATAAAATCAGTGTAGCATAGTAGTGGCAAAAAACAGACCTGAAGATCAATGGGACAGATTCGAAGATGCAGACACAACTACAAACACACTCAGCCATCTTATCTTTGACAGAGGGGTCAAACATATTCACTGGACGAAAGAAAGCCTTTTTAATAAATGGTGCTTGAAAAACTGGCTCTCCACATGCCAAAGACTAAAACTAGACCCATGTCTATCACCACGTACTAAACTGAAGTCAAAATGGCTCTATTTTTTTTTTCTGGTACCGGGAATTGAACTCATGACCTTGTGCTTGCTAGGCAGGCGCTGTCCGCTGAGCTAAATCCCCAGCCCCCTGAAGACAAAATGGATGAAAGATCTAAATATCAAAACAAATGCTACATCTGCTGGAAGAAAAAGTAAGTAGAAATCTTCAAGACATAGGGGAAGGCAGAGAGTTCATGAACAAAAACCCAACTGTGTGGGAAATACTTCAAAGAATCAACAGTTGGGATCTCACCTGATTGAAAAGTGTTTGTACATCCAAAGGAATCACTAACAGAGTACAAAGAAAACCCATGAGTTGGAAAAAAATTTTAGCCAACTGCCCCTCAAACAAAGGACTTCTATCTAGAACATATAAAGAATTAAAAAAAAATCAGGCCCCTGGAATTCAGTGACCCAGTCCAAACATGGGCATCTGAGATGAATACACACATCTCAAATGAAGAAACACTAATAGCAAATAAATGTATGAAAAAACATTCAACAGCATTGGTCATTTGAGAAAA
>NW_004955407.1:28073200-28086502 GCF_000276665.1 Chinchilla lanigera
CTGGGGATTTAGCTCAGCGGCAAAAGCGCCTGCCTGGCAAGTGCAAGGTCGTGAGTTCGGTTCCCGGTACCGGAGAAAAACTAAAAAAAAAAAAAAAAAAAAAAACAGAAATCCATAGTATAACAAAAATATTGTGTCACCTGATGTACACATTCCCAGCTCAGGTCAAATGTGAAAACACTCTACCTTCCTTTCATTTTTCATACTGTAAAATTAGTGTCATTTTAAATCTATTTATTGCTATGGTTTCAACATTTTTTGTGCTTGTGATTGGTTAGTTCACTGTTTAAGAGCTGAAGCATAGTGCTGAAATGTGATAGATGATAGATAGATGATGGATAGATAGATAGATAGATAGATAGATAGATAGATAGATAGATAGCTTACATACATATATGATAAACCATTCAGGCATGACACTGTGCTGTTGATTATTTGTTCAATACTAAAGAACCAGCAATGTATTTAGATGTCTTTAAGTGGAAATACACATAAAATAAGGTTTTCCACTGATTTTTTGGTGAAAATTATATAATCAGAGGATTATGGGAAACTAATCCTGTATTTTCCCTGAGAGAAATGGTTCAGTATTTGCTAATTCAGTGTTTGCAGGAACTTGAGAGAAAATAACTACTCTAAATAATGAGAATTGACTGCATCTTCATCACACTAACGCTGTAAGGGAGCCGGAGACAGATGCACATGATGTGGAAATCAAAAGGCCTCTTCGGTGGGGTCCATGCTGGGAAGCTGATCCTGGGAGCTGTCCTCTGCCAGACAGGAAAGTCCTTCACTGCAGCTAGAGGAGCATCAGAGCGAAACTCCAAACTCCTCTTGGTATTTCTTGAGCCCAACCCTATTCCTTGGTTAACAGAACTACTAAATACTCTGCCAACATAATTACATAATCTATCCATGGCAAAAGACATACTATGTCAAAATTTCAGTCTTAAATGTTTGACAGGCTAGCTCTGCACTGCAGGACAGGAGCCACAAGCCACATGTGGCCATTGGACATCTGAAGACAGCTGGTGCAAACTGAGATTTACTGTAAGTATAACACACACACACACACCAGATTTCAGACACAGTGTGGCAACAGTGTAAAAGTGCTTGTAATTTTATGTTGATTGCATATTGAAATATTTTATATAGTAAATTAAATAGAATATATTGTTAAAATTAATCTTATCTGGATTTTTTTTACCTGTTTTGAAATGTGGCTACTAGGAAATTTTCAATAGCACATACAGTCTACATGACATTTGTATTAGAAAGTGCTGATCTGGACATGAGTTGCGAGGATTTATAGTAAGAGAAGTGAGAACTTATACTATTACCTAACAGTGATTGATTATATCCTCCTACTTGGGGCCAAACATTGATCTAAGTAACATATTTATTTTCACTGGAACATTTTGAGATAGATACTATCATTTCTATTTTAGAGATGAAAAAACTAGGGCCAGTAGGAGACCCAGGACAGCTGGGCCCTGGGCGTGCAAGCACACACATGCCTATGGAGGGTGGAGTAATCGGTGAGACCAGCAACATGCACATGTCTGAAGCAGCAGCCAGGAGCCAGCAGTTGGGCTCTGGAGAACTCCACCAACAGAAGACCAGTCCCAGACCCAACACCCAGAGGCCAAGACCAGGTCCATACCCAGAACAATTCCCATGGCAAACTTAGCTGGAGTATACAGCACATTTCTGGGATCTGACATGGACACTATCACAGAACTGTAAACACAGAGGTATTTTACTACTTTTATTCTCCCTTGTTTGTCTGATTGGCTATCCCTTCCTGTCTGGTTGGAAGTCATCTTGTTTTGTCTTGTATTTTCTCGTTATTTTTGCTTTAGGACTGTTTTTTTCCTCTCTCCTCTCTCTGGTCTCCTTTTTTTCTTTCTTCTCTTCTTTGCCTTTTCATTCTCCTTCTACTTCTTCCCTCTTTTTTTTAACTATTTATATTTCTTACCTTTGTTTTTCATTTTCTTCTATTGATCCTCTTTCTCTCTTTCCTCAACTACTTCTTGAATTTAAAATTTCAAGTCAGTGAACATTGCCTCTTCCCTTCATGATTAACTCCTTCCAATCTATTTCATTCTTTCCCTCCTATGTCCTCCAGTTTCCCAAAACTCAGGTGATAATCCTTTGACCTCCAACCTTGACTCTACTATATTTTATCTCACTCGTCACTTTAGCCTATTCGCTACACATTTTAACCCCCCAATCCCCTCAGAAGGATAAAATCATCCCACGAAGGGGAAAATCACTGCATACAAGTACATGTTATATGTTTGATTTTTTTATATAACTTTAGAGTTCGCTACTGTAGTCAGAGGTAGCAGGTTAATGGTTACATAAAATAAGTTTATTAGTTTATTAGTAGTTTATTAGTTTATTAGTAGTTAAGCTGTACTTAAAACTATTGTTATTAAAAACTGCATTACTTTACGCAGGATGTCATACTTGTTATACTCAGTTTTTCTCTCCTGTCTGATAACACTGTGGTTATAGGCATCATAATCATCACCACAGCCCAGTACCGAAGGATTGGATGCTGAGCCAAGAGTAACTTTGGGAGAGTAGGTTCTTGGGATAGCTATAAAGAACAACTGACATCTAGAGGACATCCCCGAAGAACAGACATTTCCTAGGGAACCTCATTACTAGTGATAAAAGTAACTATCATAAGAAATCAGCAAGCATCAACATAGAAAACAAAATAAAATAAGAAAGGAAAATAGAAAAAGAAAAGATGCAGAAGCAAAATGCAACCCCAGACCCCCAGGACACCCAGGATAAGCCTGGAACTCAGTGAGAAGGACAAAATTGGATGTCAAACACTGGAAATTTCTGAAACAATAGTAACAGAAGTAAAAAATCAAATGGAAAAAGCTATAGAGAAAATAATATCTCAGGTACAAAAAGAAATGATGCTTACAATCAAAGATATTAGAGAAGACAAAGATAAAAGAATAGATGAACTTAGATAAGGAAGTAAATAAATAATGCCAAACATATGAAAGAAATGGAGTCCATGAAACAGATCCAAACAGAAATACAAGAGATTAAAATCACTACTGAAAGTATATGAGACAGACTGAATGAAGGAGAGGATAGAATTTCAGATCTGGGAGACAAAATTGTAGATAATGATCATGCAAAGAAATATATCTTTTAAATGGCAAGAAACCATTTGAGAGATGCAAATCAAAACAACACTGAGATTCCATCTCATTCCAGAAAGAATGGCTATTATCAAGAAATTAACTTATAATAGCAAATGCTGGTGGGGTTGTAGGGAAAAAGGAATCCTCCGCTGTTGGTGGGAGTGTACACTGATACAACTACTGTGGAAATCAGTGTGGATATTACTCAAAAAGATAGGGTTAGAGTTCCCATTCATATTTTCCTTTTCTGGATATTTTCCCAAAAGAAATAAAAACATTATAGCACAGCAATATATGTGCACCCATGTTTATAGCAGCACAATTTTTCATAGCTAAATCTTGGAAACAACCCAAATGCTCATCAACAGAGGCCTGGATAAAAAACATGTGAAATTTTTATACGATGGAGTACTACTCAGCTATACAGAATGACAAACTTGAGACTTTTATAGGTAAATGGATGCAATTTGAGATCATACTCACAAGTGAAATAAATCAAATTCACATGTGTAAACATTATACTGTATCCCTAGTGTAAGAAGCTGAAAGAGCATATAAGGTCCAAAATGTACAATAGATATTATGAAATGGGAAGAAACTGTTCAAAAGGAGAGAGAAACTGGGATGGAGGAAAGGAGAAAAGAAGGGAAAAGGAAATTATATATAACTATATATATATATATATTTAATACCAATTTCTATTAGTTCATTAAAAAGGTTTGTGCTTATATTGTTTGATCAATTTTTATGCCTATATCTTGTAATATGAGTAATTTCTCTGAAGATGACAATACACAATGTAGGAACTCTCTTACTATCTTATTTGAAATTTAGTGTCATTGTTTTTGTTTTTTCTCTTTAAAATATTAAAAAACTGAGGCAAATAAAGGCTAAATTATTCACTTAAGGTCATTCCAGATCTAACCCTGGTAATTTAGATCAATTTTTAACTATTACACACACACACACACACACACACACACACACACACACACACAGAGTCTATTTTATATAGTCATCCAACTCTTAAACTTACTGGTAGAAATAGAACATGGTTATGCCATTAGTGGTATGATGATATGGATATTTCTGTTAAGGATGGCTACTAATTTTACTAAAATTAAGTTATCATGAGTTTGAGGACAGTGTTTGAAGATCTAGAAATAATGTAAAAACAGAAGCCAAAGGTAGAAGAAAGGAATAAAAATGAGAATAGTAAAAATAATAATAAAAAAGAAAATACTAAAAAATATATAAATTAAAAAGAGAGGTTTAGAAATGATTTTCACTATAAAACTTTTTGAATGAGAACAGGTAAAGTACAGTGAGGTCTCATCTTTAAGTGACTAAAGCTTTCCCCAGTAAATGAGGAACCAAGTGTACATGTGTTATGATTTAGATCTGAAATGTCCCCCAGATGTCTCATGTATTCAGAGGAGGGGCTATGAGAAGATGACTGAATCTTGAGGAGTCTAACTTCATCAGTAGATTAATCTACTCATAGGATCATGATTTTATGTTTTTATTGGCAGCTATTGGAAACTTGGAAGGGGGCCTAGCTGTAGTATGTGGGCCATGGGAGTGTGACTTTGGGGACCTGTCTTATCCCTGCCTACATCTTCCTGGCTGAGTCACATGTTCTCTATCTCTGTTCCCTGATCACCACTCAATGAACAGCTTCCCCCTACTGCACCCTCCTGCAGAGATCTTTTTGTGCATGAGAGCCAGCCAACCATGAGCTGAAACCTCTGCAACCATGAATCAAAATAATCCTTTCCTCATGTAAGTTGTTGTGGGTTTTTTTTTTCAGGTATTTGGTAACAGCAACGAAAATCTAACTAATACAAGAATTCCTATTCTGATAGAAGACACAGAAATCTGCTAAATAAATAGACTGGGGACTTGTAGAACAAAACTGCCTAAGCTACTTGTGTAAAATTGTTTATTTGCTTGTTCCAAAAGTAATCTGAAAATCTCTAGGTGAGAGTTTTACTTAAAAAAAAAAAAAAAAAAAAAAAACCAGTTACATCCATTCATCAGCCACGGGACATGGTCCAAATTCCTGTGCTGTTATGCCCAGGAAGGACAACACCTAGGAGAGCCCAGTGAAACTGAGACACAAGAGAAGGGTATGACATTCCCAAGAGGTACTTTTTGGTTTATTTATTGTTTTTTCCCACAGCTACCCCAAGCACCTCACAGCCAACCACAGCTGCATCAGACACCCACAACCTCTCTGGGAGACATTTGCTTTGGCTTCAGCAAACTTCAGTTGTGGGTCCGTTCCAAGTGACTGCAACTTGCAGCCTCTCTGGAAGATTCCACCCCTCTGCAGCCATCCATAGTCAGGCCATGGGAGTTCCTTCTCCACCCATGACTAAAGAGAACACCTGACAATGCATGTGCATGCTGGTTTTTTCTACATGAGCAACCTGCCCTACACCATCAGTGGGTCATCCCATGCACGGCTTCCCCTTTTGCTGCAGCAAAAATTCTGAGTAAATACCTTTCTGGTGGTGTATTTTGCCTATTTGTGGCTTGCATCTTGAGTACAGGAGGCTGAGGTTGTACACTAATTGTTGGTAGCACGATAGCCTGCTGGCAGTGAAAGTGACCAAGAGCCCAAGCTGGTAACATTGAAGAAAGCTACCAGCCAGAGACCAATACAGAGCAATGAGGAACTGCTGGAAGCTGCCATCTCTGGTTACCAAAAGAGTTCCCAAGACCTGCAAGTAGCTCCTGGCTCTAGCTACCAGGAGAATAATTGGGGGCCACTAATATGAAGTGTGAATAGTCACTGACATTCAAAAGTCAAAGCTGTTAACACTAAAAGAGTTGCTCTTTGCCTAGTCTTGATTTCAATCACAATTGAGCACAAGGATCTTCAACTGGTGACAAAAGGTTCTGGCTGTTTTTATATCCTAAGTGTTCATCTTCGCAGTGTCACTCCAGACCTGACAGATTTCATTGTAAAGCACATATAGTTAGTCTAAGTGTCACAGCACAATGGCATCTCAGCCATGTCCTCTAGTGGACAGGGAATCCTGGGGCAGTAGCAGGTAACGCGGAACCAAGTCACTTGCCTGGAGTCAGAAGACGTGTACTGAAGTCATTTTGTCTCTTCTCCAAGAATCTTAACATATTTTATAGCTTCCAAGGGTCTCACTGCTAAAGTGAAAGAATGGAAGAAGAGAAAGAGGTTTGCATAGAAGTTAAAAATCCTCACAACAGGGCTCAAATCCCAGCTCTTCAAGTTTAAAATTTTGGACCCATTACCTCTGGGAGCCTGTTTCTTCATCCATACGATGTACATAATTATGCCCATTTCTCCAGACTAATGAAACAAAGGAATGAGATCACCTTTGTGATGTGTTTAACAGACTGCCTGGCACATAGTACAAATGCAAAAATAATTTATAAAAATTGAGTTATAATGAAACTTCTTTGCAGCTCAGCAGTCCTATGGATTGGCCAAACTTGCCTTTCCTGTTATTTCTCTTTTTCTGGCCCAAGTCTGTTTCTTATTAAAACACTGCAACTTGGTGGTAAGGGCAGAACTTACTCAGTAATTTTGAGCACCAAACAACAAACCAGCTGATACCAATGCTTCAGCCACGATTTTAAATAGTAAAGCTCATCTTCGTCTTTTCAGTAGAAGAAATGGGGACACATTTACTCAATGTCAAATATGTCAACGAACCATTCAAGAGAGACCACAGAAATAGTCACTGCTCCATGTCCTCTGGCTGTACTTGTTAATAATGTGTGAAGGTTATTAGCATGCCCATTATTTCTCTCTCATTCTGGCTTTTTTCTATTATCACTATACACATAACACCCTACTCAAAACCCAAGACTAAATGCTGGGCAAGACTCAGATCTTCTCACTGCCAGAAGCCTGTTTTAAACACTTTTCTAAAAATCAGAGCCTTGTTTACAAGGTTTAGACCATTACTACAAAATGCAGCATGCAAGTTAGACATTTTAAAACCCCAGTTGAATAATAGAGGCAGCGCTCAAAACCCTAATGAGACTACATAATTGAATACTAGCATTTACATGGGCCGTAATGAAACCTAAGGAGAGTTTGCTTATTTCCTACTAACTCCAGAACAGGACTGGATTCTTATTTGCCCTTACAAATAAATTTTATTTTCAAACTAGATACTGCAGTTGGGTTCTTTCAGAGTTCCTGGCTGTAATGGGAGAATGGCAGAAAATTTCTTAAGAAGGAAAATTGCTTAATGAAAAATTAGTTATTCTGAAAGAATTGCCCAAAATATTTGCATTTATTACATTTTGCATTGCTTCCTGGCTCTTCACAGATCTTCTTCTTCATTACATGTGTCACGTCTACTTAAGAGTAATTTCATCAAGGTCAGTATTTTCCAAAGCACTTTATGTGTACTCTGTAGAGAGAGACAGCTGATACTTCTGACCATTCCATACTGATTGATCAATGGACACTTGCCAGAGTCCAGAGTGCTGAGGAAAGCACTAGACATTTTACCACCATGATGATGAGATTTTTAATGTTTGTCAATTTTCTCAAATTTCAATTAAAGAAAACCTTAAGTTTATACTTGAGGATTAATATGCAACAATTCTACTACTGGGCTTTCAGGATGAGTCAGAAAAAAACTTAGCAAGGCTGAACTTCTGACACTAGTCAACATTCTTGAAGGACAGCTTGAAGACAAGGACCTTCTTATAGAAGCTTTAAAGGGTCTCACCATGTATCTTATGCTGGCCTCGAGCTTGTAGCGACCTTTCTGCCTCAGCTTCCTGAGTGCTGCTGTGAATGTCTTAAAAGAACTCAAAACTTTCTTTGGCTCTCACCGTTCTGGATCTACCAATTCTTTGGCCAAAAATGTCCCTATTTGAGTAGATGATTTTTAGGATTAGGGTAGATAGTTTAGATCTTTGATAAAGTTCACGCAAACTAAGTGAAGTTCAAATTTCTATCTGGATGCAAACAGGGATTAGGAAACAGACTTTAGATTGAATAAATAAATATTGAATGATGGGGCTGTTAGACTCACATTCATAACTTTTATTACAAAATGTGTTAATTAATGAATGAACTAGTGGCCCTTTCAGCCATGTTTTAATATGTTTTTTATAGTTAGTGTCTGATGTTTTTTGTTACCGCTCTGAGTAAAGTCCATGTATGAAATCCTAGTTTTTCAGAAAACAGGCACAATTACTAGATACCTTACAAAGTATCTCTCACTGGAACACTGAGTTAAATGTAACTGTTAAAGCACGAGCTTTCACATCAGTAAGACTTAGGTTTGAGTTGTGCCCTTTAGCTGTTCTCTGATCTTAGGTAAGATGCTGTTCCCCATAGCTTTACCTGTGAGATGCTAGAATGATTGCAAGAACAAACGATGGGGGATATACTAAACCAGGCACTCACTGCTCATTTATGATCACTTGTTGTTATCAGAACATAAGTTTTCAGAGTCCATCTATTTAGCCTACTGATAATGTATTATCCTTCATGTGGAAAATAAGAGATTTTATTTTTCAGTTAAACCTCTGTTGTGATTAGCAGTCATTTGCAGTTCAGTTTGTTTTTTGTTCATCAACTGATCATTTTGAATTGCTCGTCTCCTGCACTATCATGCCAAAACATGAAATGGACAGCACTGGTTTGGTTTTCCTAAGTAGCTCTTCTCACAGTGAATGAATATTGTTTATGAATGTTGCTGGGACAAATGAGGACCCAGCATCAATACTGTATCCTGTTTTAATCATTAGTACTGAAAAGATTTGTCCAAAGTTCAAAGTAACTGGAAATGGAATAGATTTTGTTAGAGTGGTGTGCTTCAATTCCTTGACGTTTTTCAGAGTTACTTTTTAAACAGAACATAGTGATCTATCAGCAAAAATGATTTTGAATAATCCTGAGTATATTTTCAGACTTTGTTTAGAGTTGTTTGCATCCCTGGAAACATCACACCACATCCTTCCTCCAAAAAATATACAGGTTTATGTATCAATTAACAACCAAATTTTTAAACATCAAAAAAAGAAATTATGTAAGTTGTAATTGACTGTGTCACTAATCATGAATTTCTCAATATTAGTATTCCACAAGGGCTGTTTGTTTGGTACTCGGACGTTTTTTCTGAAACACAGGGAGTAAATAAGACAGAAACAGAGCAGGGGAATTTTTAAATGGATTTTTGAGAAAAGAAGACATAAAGTGGTCTTACCTATGTGTAAACTTTCCAGTGATTGGTTTAGATTCAAATGTATCTTAACAAGATTAAAATGCATATTAATTATGACCTTGTTTTACCAAGGGTGTGCATATTCATATAATGATTTTTTAAATGGTGAATGTTTACATTTTTTAAAGTTTATTACAATAAAAGACAAATTGCTATTAATTCCCCTTAAAATGCTTTCCTTTACTTCAGACACACTTATCACAACCTTCTTGCCACCTTTTGAAACAGTTCCAGAGTCTTCCTTCATGAATGTCTTCTGAGCTGTCCAGGATGCCTCAGTGGCCTGAGATAACCCAACATATTTACCATTCATGGTTGTTTGTAGTTTGGGGAAGAGCTACAAGTCACTCAGTGCCAGATCCTGTGAATAAGGGAGAGGAAGACATGCCATGACGTTTTTCCCAGCCTGCCTTTCTGTTGGATGATGCTCAGCAGCAGCATTCACCGTATCTTTGACCACCGTCATAAAGACACTCATGAAAGGCTTCCAAAATTGCTTCAGATAGTGGCAAGAATGATAGGACAAGTGCATTTGAAAGAAAGTATGGTATTTTGAGGGAGATTAATGGCAATATGTCTTTGATTTAATAAAAATTTTTAACTTAAGTGCACACCAAATTTTTATCAGGCCTTGTACATATAATACTCATATGCATAGTAATCTGAGACGACCTGTTGCTATTTAATTATAGCAATGCATGGCATCTCTGGCAGTCCAGACCAGTCAGTTCCTAAACTAATAGTCTCTGTACTGAATTCAGGTGATTCAGCTCATAGCAGAACAAGGTGACCAAAACGGTCTCAGAGTTGAATCACCAAAGCTTTCCCTAGGGATTCAAAAGAAAACAGAAATGAAATGCCTTGGATCTTTTCTAAAAAATAGTAATAATAATGGTGGTAACAGACGCAGTCTTTGTCTTCATCCCAAGCATCATTCAAGCCATCAAGTGGTTGACCTAGAAACAGGAATTCTCCTGAAAACATCTAAAGATAATAACGGCCTTTCTTCCTACCAAAGATGTCTACTTGTTCCTCCCTCAAACCATTACATTGTCTTACTTGGCAAAGAGACTTTACAGGTGAAGTTTAGTTAGAATCCTGAGATGGGGAGATTTATCTGAGTGAGCTCAGTGTAGTCACAAGGGTCCTGAAAACTGAAGAGAGGACTCGGAAGTGTGAGAGTCAAAGGAGGACATGTGATGACAGAAGAACAGACTGAAGTCCACAGGGCCATGAGCCAGGGATGTGCATCCTCTAGAATCTCAGAGCGGTAAGGAAATAGCTTCTCCCCTAGGGTCCCATCTGGATCAGCCCAGAGGCAATTGAAGGTATGGGGATAACAGAAATTGGGTTATTAAAAACCATGGAGCCTCCCCTAAAGGGTGGGAAATTTGTCAAGTGTGTTTCCCTTTCTCATTAAAATAGTAATGTTTGCCCAGAAATTTGTGAACACAGAAGAACTCTAAGTATGTTTTCAGTGGGCAAATACTTGTGTTTTCCTAAATTCATGCTGCAGAGATCAGGATTAAGAGCCAGAGACCACTGGGGGTAGAAAAGTATTAGTTTTGAAACAATGGATCCAATCCAAATGTCATGGGCCAGCTTGAATTCTAGTGAGCCTAATGATTTTTGAAAAGTATCTGTTAGAATTGCTCTCCATGCCAGGCTCCAGGGTAAAACCACAAGTAGGAATTGATCTGTTGTATTTTATAAAAGCCAAATGCTGTTTTTCTGTTCTAAATACTTCTTAAACAGAATCTGAAGTATGACATAAAGGAAGAAATCAAGACAGTGTATTTTAACCTTCTCAAACTGTCAGGTCACAATCTCTCCCTCTTTTCCTCCTGAGGGAGTCAAGCAGTGCCGACTTCCCACCACCTAAGGAGATGTGACTCCCTGGGAGAGGTTATTTATAATTCATCCATTGCTGGACCACATTTGAAAACGTGCAACAAGGGCCAAAGCTTTGGAACTAAGTGCATCCTCCTTTGGTTTTACTGAACTGAGAAAGAATAAGTGAGAAAAAGCAAAGGGGGTTCTGATGCTAGCCTCCTTGTCAGTGCTTTGTGAAGAGTCTTTAAGTATTTACCAGTATTTGTTTCTCTTTCTCTTTCTCCTTCTCCCCAAAGTAACACAGCTATGTCACTCTGACTAGGTGAGAAAGCCATTTCTCCTCTAAAGGTGACTTCCTAAGCTCCCAAATTTCTTTTACAATGGCTTTACATGAACTTGAGATTTCCAACCCTAAGATCTAGGGTTGACCAAAGAGGTTCCAGTAAGAACAAATGACAAGACCAAGACAGTAGCCTTGGGAGGTTTGTATGCTAATCCTGGAAGTAAAGGGAATTTAAAGCACACAGCGTCTGTTAAATCCAATGGCAGCGTCTCGAAAATTATGTGTATGTTTGCTGATGCAGATGGATTGGAAGAACAGTCTCAGGAGAAGCTGACTCCGTTGCTTGCAACAATTCCTATGGAAATTCCTGAGGATAAGAAACATCTATGGAAAGCTTTCTTGGTGAAGATTTCACGGAGGGGTTGGACAGTGGATTTTTCATTGTAGTGTCAGCTTTAATAAGAAACGGTGAGCAGATTGGTTTAACACCATTCAGGGTGTGTCTGTATGGCTGACTTACTGAAGATGGATGTAGTGTGACACGAACTAAAGGCCTGTATCCTGGGTGGAATGAAAAGGAAAAGAAGAAGGAAGTCTCATTTCTGCTTCTTCAGAGGAACTCTAGTCTTTGCCATCATCTTTGGGCTTCGGTTTCCAGACTTCCAGTGCAGACTCTTCACCCTCCAGCAAAGGCACTTCAGATTCCTGAGATGGATTCATACAGGACTCAGCAGTGAGCTCCAGGCCTTTGACTTTTGAATGTATTCTCCAGTTCTCCAGCTCCTCAGTGTCTCTTTCATACTCTTCCACATCCAGCTCTGCAGGTAGCCCTTGCAAACCTACCTTGGAAATCCTGTACTTATTATATTATGTTATATTATATTAATTATATTTATTATATTATATGTTAGTCTGTTGAACTCTAACAGATAACAGAGTTATCAATAATACACATTTCCCTTGCCCAGGCTTTCTAATTATAAATAATTGATGCTACGTAACTTTCCATGATAGCTCATGCTGCATTTCTCAGATGCAGCATGTACTCTTATCTTTAATCTCTCCCCCTTTTTCTATTTACTTGATCCAAGCTCACTCTGCAGAGCCAGTGAATCTCCCACTCTTTTTATTATTTTAAAAATTTTAAAAAACTAACAAAACAATAATGAAGACAAAATCAAAATAACACAAAAACAACAAAAATGATGCATGACCTCAAAACAAAATGATAGGAATTAACAATGGTTGCTACATTACACACTGTTATCTTCAATGAAGTTGCTCACTCCACCAGACATAAGAATATAAGATTGATTGGACAACAAAAGACAGTATCAACCGCCTTCTGGTCTCGTCCGGCTCAGGCCCCACCTCCGTGAGCAGTGGTGCCGGGTCTCAGTATATAGTTCAGACTGGCCTTGAATTCATGGTGTAGCCAAGCCTGGCCTTGAACTCATGAAGATCATCGTGCCTCAGCCTCCTGAGTGCTGGATTACAGAGCATCACCAAGGAGCTTAGTTACTGAGGACCACACTGATTGCTACACCACATGCTGCATGAAGTGATTCTCTGGACTGGACATCAGCACCGAAGAGCACATCTCAAGCTCTGTTCCCAAGGGACCTTACAGCGCCAGTGCAGAGGACAGTGTCTCAGTCTCCGTCTCTGAGAAATTGGACAGCTACAGCTCTGAGGACAGCATCGCGATCTCCTTCTCCGTTGGACTGTACAGCAGCAGTGCCCAGGACAACCGCACGCTCTCCATCTCCCA
>NW_004955407.1:28088302-28099462 GCF_000276665.1 Chinchilla lanigera
AAAAAGAACAGTTAATGGTTACTTGTTTGATCAATCTTGTATGTCTCTTATTTGTTTTCTTGGGAAACCACTTTGAAAATATTAATACATAATACAACAACCATTGTTAATTTCCAACAACTTTGTAACTCTGTTTTGTTTGTATTGTTCTTATGCTATTTTGTAAATGGATGTCTGTTAATATGTTTTCCTTCTTTCATTCCTTAAAATAAAAAAACCCCAAAATACTATAAAGCAATGAAAACAAAAGACAGTATCAAGTAATAAAAAAAAAAAAATTGGAAATGACACAGAGCTTCACCATACATGATGGTAGGAGTTCAACAATGGTTCTTATACTGCATATTGTTGTTTTCAGATCAGTCATTCTGATTATCAAATTTAAGCATGCAAAATTGGTCAAGAAAAAAGAAAATTTTAAGCATTGACTGTTCTTTTCAGTAAACCACAGACATCAGCAATACACCTGTTCCAGCTATCCTTATATATACACATGAATTCTTCATTTATGCTTTCTTAGATAAACTTTGCAACTGCTTACAAACATTACAAAAATAAGTAATTGGGAAATAAAGCTAAAAGGAAAACGCAGGTGGGGAACAGATTACCATCTTTCTGATCAACACAGGCCAGACTGGAGAATTTGCTTAGATCTGAGGAATAAAAGACTTCCTAAAACTGAACATAATTAGCCAGAAATACCCACTAACTTTAGTTATATATTGCTGTAATTTTGAAAAATCCCCAAATTAGCAGCTTATATCAATACACATTTTTTAAGCGATGGGGGTCTCACTCATCTGATATTATATAGCTTGGATTGAAAATGTCCCCCAAAGCTCCCATGTGCTCACAGGTAGGGTTGGCTCTGGAAAGTGATCTGATCATGGCAGTGCTATGCCTCAGTGTGCTGTGGGGAGGTGAGGGCTGGTTGGAAGAGTGAGGTCACCGGGGTTGTGACCCGGAAGCGTATATTTCCCTTCCGGCTCTTCCCCTTTCTATCTCCTTCCTGGCCACTGTGACATGAACAACTTTCCTCCACGCAGGGCCTTCCACCAAGCTTTCTGTGTTTAAGCCTGCTGGACCCAGACTGAAACTTCTCAATATGTGAGCAAAATAAACCTCTTCTTCTGGAAGTTGCGGGTATCAGGTATTTTGTCCCAGCAACAAGGAAAGTGACTAGGACACCTGAACTCAAGCAATCACCTCGGCCTTGCCAGTAGCTGGAACCACAGGCAAGCGCCACCTCACCCAGCAGCACACATTTACTATCTCACAGTTTAGGTGACTCTGGGACCTCAGCGTTGCAGAGCTGGGTCCACTGGTTCAGGATCTCCCATACGGCCACTGTCAAGGTGAGCTGGGGCCATGAGCATCTCAAGGCTCAATGGAGAGTTCCTTCTTTAGCCTTCGCTCATTCCTGCTATTCCTCACCAGCTAGGAGACTGAGGCCCCCATTCCTTGGTGGTCTTGAGCTTAAGACATCAGGCCCTGCCATGTGGCCTTCCATGTGACTGCTCATTCCAGCTCTCTACCTCCCATAGCAAGGGCTCCCACAGAAAGAGAAGCAGACCACAAGACAGAAGTTTCAGCCCTTCTTTAGCCTAATCTCAAGAGTAGAACATTTTTTTCATGTTCTGTTTATTAGAATGGAACCCCCAGCTCTGGCCCACATATGACAGTTACACGAGAGATCGAAGTCAGCAGGAAACATCTTCCAGTGGGACTCCATAACAGACAGGAGGTTGTGCTGGGGGAGAGCCAGACGCTCTTCGCAGCCCCCTCTTAGGAGAAAAAATGTCCTGCTTCCCATGAGACAGTTGCCCAAAGGAGAAATGACAGACAATGGCTGCACTAAATATGCAGTTTCACATCCACCAATTAGATAAATCCCAAAGGAATGGCAGGATAGTGCAGTGAGGCTGCGAGCCTTAGGCCACTAAAGCAGGGAGGGAAATGGGAGAAGACGCAGTCCTTCCAAATTGAAAGAAACATCAGGAGTATGGAATGAGAGCTCCCTAACAAAATACCCTGTTTTTAATATGATACCCAATTTGCATAGGAAGAAATTGAAGCTTAGAAAGTTTGAACAACCAAGGTCATGCAGATCCTGTTGATGGAGTCAGATCTATAAATACTAATTCCTTCTATTATAATTACATGGCCCCATATTCAGCATCTGCTTGGAAACAACTGTGTGATGAAGTCGTTTATACTTGCCAGTGAAAATATCTCCTTTCAAGATGATGCACCACTATTCCGTCTGTGTCCTTAAATGCCCCCTAAGTCTGAAGTTCTCTGACAGTGATACAATGATGGCTCTACCAGAAAACAAAATATATACCTGGCTTAAAAATGAGCAGGAACTGGAACCAGATACCACCTGTCTGGGGAAGCTAAGCAGCCATAACTGTGCAACCACTGCATTCCTGGGAGTCCTGTCGGTAGCCTATGGACCACCCAGAGGTGGTGACATCCAATGGAGGTTTGTCCAGTGTATCTGGGTCAGCCATGCCATTCCTAAAACCCTAATAGGGAGCCGTGCATGGTGGCACATTCCTGTAATCCCAGGACTCGGGAGGCTGAGGCAGGAGGATTGTTATAAGTTTGAGACCAGCCTGGGCTACAAAGTGAGTTCAAGGCGAGCCTGAACTGCATAGTGAGACCCTGTCTCAAAAAGACAAAAGCAAACAAACAAACAAAAAGTCTTATAGAAAGAAAAAGCATTGCTTTGAACTTGAAACAACAACCTCCAGCTTCACTATCCTACCAAGTACACTAAATATCCAGTAATTATCTTTTGAGGTGGACAAATCTACAGCCCCAGTTAAGTAAAACCAATGATACAACCACGAGTTTGATACTCCTTATTCTCACATCCCAACTTACAAGGTCTCCCACCTTTCTCTCCTAAGGTATTTTAAGTTCCTACCTACTCGACTACCCCCACTTTCAATTTTTCCCTATGTGACCTTTAGGTCACCAGCTTGTTTTTGTTTGCAAAGTCCTGTTCACTCCCTGTCCAACCTCTCCACACCCACCTGCCCAGCCCTGGGCTCTCTGTCGCTGAGTTATATTTTCTTCTTCACATGGGTCTTACTTCCCTCCCCAGATGCCTGTTCTGTCACCTTGTGGCTCATTGGGGAATGCAGGTAAGTTACCAGGATCTTGAGGTAAATTATTCTCACAACCTAACTTTTCACCCCTGTAAATATGTGTGCAAGGTATAAATACTGCATGTGAAAAAATCAGTTTGTTATCTTGCCAAACTTCTGCTTATGGTCCAAAGGGGATATCCTGTGGCAGACAACAATGTTGAAGATGAAGGTGAGGACTTTTCAGTGATATACTCATGTTGTCATAGATTGAATGTATTTAGGAATATAAGTGACCCATCTCCACAGATGGGTCTGAACCACCATCAGCGAATTCAGGAAGCTGTTTTGTGAACTTGGGTCTCTCTTTCAGGGGTTCCCAAGATGAACAAGGGGGTCTGTGAAACAAAGATGTGAATGCCTCAGGACTACTTGGAACTCCTGATATGGATATGATGCATCTTGGACTCAGAACTTCAAATTTTAAAGTATTTCAGTAATAAGAAGATTTAGATATTAGTAGCACAATTGTCTTAGCTATCTTGTGCATATACATATATATACTCCTTCCTTATTTCTTTTCTCCTTTCCCCCATCCCAATTGTTCTTTCCTGTTAAGAAGTTTCTTTCTTTTCACAATATCTATTGTACCTTTCAGTTTTATTTACTCTTTCAGGTTCTTAAACTAGGGAGACAATACAATGTTCACATAAGTTATTTATTTCACTTATGACTATGGTTTCCAGTTGCATCCATTTACCTATACAAGCCTTGAGTTTATCTTTCTTTATACCTGAGTAATACTCCATTGTATAGAAATACCACATTGTTTTTATCCACTTCTCAGCTGATAGCCATGTGGGTTGTTTCCAAGATTTTGCAATGACAAATTGTGCTGCTATAAACATGGGTGCATATATGTCACTGTGGTATGATGTTTTTAAATCTTCTAGGAGAATACCCAGAAGTGGGATGTGTTATTTTTATATAACAGATTACTAATCAGCTATAAAGTTTTGTTTTTGTCTTTGTTGTTGTTATTTTGTTACTGTTTTTTCTCTTTAAAATAAAAAGAAAGATAAACTTAAGTCTTTTACAGGTAAATGGATGCAACTAGAGACTATACTCATAAATGAAATAAATTAGAATTGCATGTGTAAACATCATATTGTCTCACCAATGTAAGAAACTGAAAGAGTAAATAAGATCCAAATGGTACAACAGATAGAATGAAAGGGAAAGAAATTGCTCAAAAAGAAAGTACAACTGGGATGGGGGAAAAGACAAAAGAAGGAAGGGAAAAAAGATATGTACATATACACAAGATAGCTAAGAAAATTGCACTACTAATTTCTATTAGTTCACTGAAAGGGATGGTTAGTGTTTATATTATTTGATCAGTTTTGCATACCTGTACCTGATAATCTGAGCAATTACTTTGAAGATAACAAAATGCAATACAATAACCATTGTTAATTTCCTACCATCTTGTTTCAAAATTTTGTATCATTTTCATTATTTTTCTCTCTTTTTTGTCCCTTTAAAATGAAAAATTAAAAAAAAAAATAGGGGGCTGGGAATTTAGCTCAGTGGCAAAGCGCCTGCCTGGCAAGTGCAAGGTCATGAGTTCGGTTCCTGGTACCGGAGAAAAAAAACAAAAAAAAAAATAAAAATAACATCATAGATTTCAGCAACCTCTGGATGTGATTTTTTTCCTTCCTTATTAAGAAAAATACTTTCAAATTTTATTTAATGGAAACACATTGCAGTTTCTCTTTGGCATATGCAAATCACCAGCATCACTATTCTTGTGCCTTGGACCCATGATTAAGTAAAATAAGGACTTGAACACAAGCAGTACAATATCATAACAATCAATCTGATGGCAGAAACACCTACCAAGTAACTAGTGTAAGAGTAGCATATTCATCCTAGATACATTGGACAAATGAATAGTTCATATCCCAAGTAGGACACAGAGTGATAGTATGAGATTACATTATCCTGCTGAGAACAGTGCACAACATAAAAGTTATAAATTATTTCAGAAACTTTTATTTACTAGTTTCAGGCCACAGCTGACTAAGTAACTGAAACTGCAGAAAGTAAAACCATGGAGAAGAGAGGCCTCCTGTAGTATCTGTCTGAACATCTTATTGAAAGATAAATAGGCAGAGAATAGACAGTAGGCAGTAGGCATAGTCAAGATTCACATTTTAAGAATAGTCAGTTCTATCTTTTTCAAAGGTTAAAATGCACTGTACCTCCTCAGCATTAAGTAGAAGCATCAGAAGTATGGTACTTGCTCATGAAGCTAGTCTGTGTATCAGGCGGATACTGGTGTGTAACAATCCCAGAATATAATGCTTCAAATAACACTGGTTTGCATAGAATCATGATTCTGCAACTAAGAGCAGGGAAAGTGGAAATGTTCGGTCATCAACTGAGCATCAGGGCTTGGAAGGTTGGTTAGGTGCCTCTATTTCTACCTTTTTAGGCGGGGTGGCTCCGTGAGGTCTCTGAGTCTACAGCAGGCTGGGGTGTGCGTGTGCATGGCCTCGTGACCCTGGCAAGGCTCCAGGACAGAGTGGAAGGGCATGCAGTCTGGAGAGACTGTGTTGGCTTTCTCTTGCTGCATAACGCTAGCCACAGACTTAGCCCCTCAACAAAACCCCCATTTATTAGCTCACAGTACCACACATCAGAAGTCCAGTCCACTGTAACTAGTGTGTCTTTGCTGCACAAGAGTGAAATCATTGTTGGTTCTTACCTGAAAGCTTTGGGTGAAAAAGTCTGTTTCCAATCTCGCTCTTGTTGTTGACAGATTTCAGTTCCTTGTGGCTGTAGGACAAAGGTCCCTACTTCTCTGCTGGCTGTCAGCCAGAGGCTGTTGTCAGGCCCTGAACCACCTCACATTCTTTCCTACCAGGCCTTCCCCCATCTCCCAGCCAACCAGGCTATGCTAACTCCTTCCGGCCTCCACTGCCTCTGTCTCTAACCTCCAACCCCAGGCTGAAAGGGCTCAGGATTGGGCCAGGCCCACCTAGACCACCTCCCTATCTTCAAGGAGTAAAGGCTGATTGTTAAACTGAGTTGGGAAATTATTTATTCCTGCAAATCCCTTTTGCTTTCTAATGTAAAACGATCACAAGAGGTACAGCTGCCAACCACAGTAAAGGCTAGGATCACTCAGGGGATGGGTCATTATAGGTCCTCCTGGAATTCTGCCTCCTATAGAAACTGGCTCAACCTGCTCACATCAGTTCCGCCTCACCCCAAGACCAAAGAAGATTGTCCCCAATTCACATAGTGGGGCAATAAAAGCCATAACCAGTCTCCATGATAAGCTCAAAACTGACAGATTTCATCTCATATTTTGATATTGCAATATTCTTGGAGGCTTAAATCTTTTCTTCCTAATAATTCTGAATAAGTTCTCACCTCCCTTGTCTATGTTAAACTAAGGAGCTTGTTTGTTTTTGTTTTTGGAAGGCTCCCCATAAACTTAGCAGCAAGAAGAGGTAAGTTTCAGTTGATATAAAATAGATATGAAAAGGGGAAAAAATATTTTCCTGTCCTCAGTGAGATTTTATCTACTTATTATTAAATGTTTTTCAGATTTGGAGTGCAGGGCCAGAAAAAAACAAGGTTTCAAAACTCTGTATCCTTTTTCAGGGGAGGAAGCCTACTTGTGTTTAAATGGTTTTTTAGAGCTAAATTAGTTATTATAATGTTAAAGAAAAAACATCTGCTGGCTAATTCCTGGGCCATCTTGGCAATAGGCACTGAGTTTAGAATGAGAGCTTATAGGAAACATATTTTCTTTAACAGTTCTCAACAATTATCACTGTTCAGGTCTTTCTTGAAGTTCAGCACCTTGCTGCTCTCCACCTCAGCTAAGAGGGCCAAATTTACCAGCTTACACATAATTCCACTTGTCAGTTCTGTCAAAACCGGCAAAGGTTTCCAATACTGATGGAAGTCTAGCCAATAATATAGACTGAGAACCCAAAGAGGGTAATCAAATGATTCAAAAAGTAAAAAATTATTTTTAAAGAGAAGCACAGCAAAGACCAGCTTGGGGAACACACTGAAGTTTGATCCTCACAATGTTTTTATTTGGTAGCAGATGCTGATATGGGAAAGCTTGAGGATTATTCCTTAGCCTCCTCCTGTGACATTCAGATGATTAGTGTGGGTGGAAAGTTCAGAACAGCAGTGATTTCCCAGCAAGTGTGGGCCCCGTTGTGTTCATCTTCTGTGTCACCTTCCCATTATGTATATGTATATCCCATTGTGTATATCCCATTGTGTATATGCTTCCCATTATGCTATTGAAGTAGCCCTGGGCATGTTGCACTTGCTTTTCCAAAAAACTATGAGCTTAGCTGGTGGTCTGTATGGTTTCCACATTTAAGCAATAAAGCAGTCCTTCTTTTTTAAAATGTGACATTTTTTTTCAGCTCAGTTTACTGCCAGAGCTCCCAAAAAGACAGCTGAAGTCCATTAAACATGCTGCTTACTATTATTTGGAAAAGGTGTTGGCAAACTTCTGAGCAGGGTGTGATGTTGTTTATCTGACAATGTAAGGCTGAGACCAGATACAGGCAAAGGAAGGGGACCCTGGGTGCTGCTGAGAACACGGGAAGGACTCCTCGTTCACCATCTTCCCTCTACTTCCCATCAGTGAGAAAGCCAAGGGTCTGTAAAGCACGAAGACCATCCCAGACAGATAGGTCTGCCTGGCTTTGACCTTGAGTCTGTCCCTCAGAAACCTTTCTGTGAAGAAGGAACCTAGAAACAGCCTGTACTCTGGGGGCTACGTATGCAAATCCTAGACCAGCTCCTTGAACCCCCAAACCATGAGTTCTACATTCTAAGAAATTGAGACAGAGATAGTCTTGGTGCTCAGCATTGTTGCTGCTATAACATTTCTTATCCTGGATGAGGAAACCAGCAGATGCTCACACTTAAATTCCTTCCTTCAACAGAGGCCGTCCATAGCACAGACACTTTGAGGACCCTTGTATTTGTGGTAAGAATAACACAGACCAGTTGGGGTCCTCAGCAAGCTTAACTCCCTGGGATTTTAGTGCTTTTTGCTTTCAGTTTGTTTTCCTGGTAATTCCATGACATTTAAGACTATTAGCAACACCCAAAATACACCATCCTCAGTTATAAGACATGAGAGAAACATTTGTAAAGCTCTCCTTTTCTCTTTCATATGCACTTCAAGTGAGACTAGAAGGAAAAAACTAAATGAAGTGCTCACAGATATCCTTTTGGGAAATTAATGAGAGCAGAAAAGGTGCACTGACAAGTATAGTTCTGATGTCACCTGGTGACCTAAAGTTTCCTGCCTCTTCAATTGTTATTGCTAAGCCACAGTGTTCTCCTGTTTGTCATGAATAAAGAACAAGTCTGTCTCTTGTGTGTTTTTCCCCACTGAGAATACAAGCCTAGCCATTTAGGAATTATACTATGGATCAGTGAGCACACTTCAAGCACAATTAAAGAAGTATTTTCTGAAATTAGTATATGTTCATTTAATTAGAAGGAAATAAATATAAAATGTTCTAGATAAAAATAGACAAAATGACTTAGAACTGAGAAAGAAAGTTCTGAGCAAGTGTTTGTAAAATCAGAATAAAAGGAAAGCTATATCCTCCATAGCATTCTTTTTTACACATTTATCTGCTGAGAACAAACTAAGACTTCAGTATTAAAAGAAAAACAGCCCTGGGAACAAAATTACTGACCAGTCACTCTCAAGAGCAGGGCACTGTGTAAGCAGAAGTTTCTATGATGATGGGAATGTCCGATACATACGTAGTCACTAGTTGCACACAGCTTTTTGCATTCAAATCAATTAAAATTCAGTGAAATGAAGAAGGCAGTTCTTCAGGCAGAGCGACCACATTGAAAGTGCTCGGTGGAGATGTGTAGCCAACTGAACCATGTTGAACAGCACAGTTCTGAAAAACTTAAGAAAGAAGTTTAGGATACGCAGTGAAAATACCCGCCAGGTATTCCAAACATGGGTAGAAACAGAAAATGATTCCCAAAAGACCTCTGTGAAGAGAAAAAAAAAGGCCCACTTTCTATCATCTGGAGTATTTTTTCCTCTTTCCATCAAGTTTCACCAGTAATTAAAACAAGTTAGCAGCACTTTTCATCCCCACACCTTGGGCAAATTCTCAGATCTGCCCCTGGAGAGTTCCCTTGATATGTGTTTCACATAATCTGTAGATAGCGTGTTTTCACATAGTCTGTAGATAGCGTGTTTTCACATAATCTGTAGATAGTGTGTTTTCCAAGTACCTACTGTGTGCTTTCCATGTGATTTGCTTTTTGATTCTTTGAGTATATTTATAATGGAAATTCCCCCTACACAAAGCCTATCTATATTTCAACCACATTTTCTAAGACTGTTCCATAAAGCAGTTTTCTCTATTTACTTTAGTCTATTTCTTCAGTCCAAACCATACAACAAGATTTCCAAACTGTCAAAAAAAGGATGAAAATAGACAAAATCCTTTATTGTATGCATAAGCCTTTGAAATGTCTTATTTGCCTATGAGAACAGACATAAAGTAGGAATTCATAGGACCCTTGGTCAAAAACTGAGGGCCAATCACAGATTTCTGACATTTTAGTTAGATAACACAGTTCACATACCAATGATAGGGACTCCTCATAAGTTAATTATGGAAAATGTACCAAATCTAGCTGCAAGGGATTTTTGTGAGAAAGAAAACCCTTTTTTTCAGTTCATGCTAAAGTGCTTCGCAACTACAATATCATAAGCTTTAGACAATTATTTAATGTGTTCTGCTAAATATAGAACACAGTATAAGTATATATATGTTTTATCATCTCTAATAAAATTATAAATATATCTCACTGCCTACACTGGCTTATTGGAGTAACATACACTTGCATGAACTCCAAGACACACAAAGAGCCTTTGCTCCATTATATGAATACTTAATAGGCAGTTCTACCCCAAGCACAATCCCAAGTCTAAACACTTGTTCTAAAGGTTGAACACAAACTAGATAGGTTTCATGAAAAAAAAAAAAAAAAAAGAATGAGATATGCCCAAGCGAACTTTACAATTAGACCTAGTTTCAGTGTCAAACTCAAGTGTCAGTTCCCTACTGCAGCATAACCCAACATTTTACTGACAGGGATAGAGACCGAGACAGAGACAGAGGGAAAGGGAGAGAGAGAAAGTGTGTGTCTTCCTCAAAACACTGTGGAAAGTAGCAGGATTAGTCCAAGAAGATTCAAAGGGAAAACATACCTACAGAGAATATCAAGTATAATACAAAAAGTGGTCTTCTTTAGCGGGAAAACAAGCAAAGTACAGCTCAAGAGAGAATGTGCTGTCTTTGTAAATAAAGTTTTATTGACACAGGTGCGCCTACTTCTGATCTATTGTCTATAGCTGCTTTCAGAATAAAAGCTGGAGGTAAGTAGCTGTGATCAAAAGCGTGTAGCTCATTAAACTGAAAATATTTAGAGTCCGGGCTTGTTGGGACAAAGTTTGCTGACCTCTGGCTTGCTTAAAGTTACAGTTTACTGAAAACAGTAATTATTGGAGCTGTTTACAGAAGCGGCTTTAAGCTTTTCCTCCACGTGCTGTGGAGCGTTTGTGCCTCAATCTATGAGGGCGCTCTCAGCCTCATCCCTCGGCTGTCTTAAGTTCTGAGAATAATTGCTTCTTGTAAACATTCAGTAAACTTCAGAAACTGGAAAGAAGACTGGGGATATCTCTAAGGTTTCACTTCAAACTACGTGTCTGTCTGACGTTGGGATTCTGCGAGTGCTGGTAGCTACAATCACAGGACATCTGCCTGCGTCCGCCTGCAGAGGAGGCTGCCGCGTGGTAGTGCAGGCCACGGTAGTGAGCTTGAAGAATCAGGCATAATTGCTTTTCCAAGTTTTCACCATAAACAATCATTTTTTAAAAGGTTCCAGTAACTTACCCGCTAGGGAAAAAAAAAAAAGAAAGAAAGAAAGAAAAAGGAAAAGGAAAAAAGTGGAAGAATGACTCGGGGGG
>NW_004955407.1:28099562-28105295 GCF_000276665.1 Chinchilla lanigera
CAGTGATGTGCGATGCAATGCTGCCCCCTGCAGCACGTCAGTGTTTCCACCCACGCACGGGCATTGTAATGACGTCTACACACTTGTGCTCGTTGTACTGGGGGGCGGGGAGAAAAGGTTATGCCAGCACCACAGGAAAAGAAAGGTTTGGGGCAACATTTTCTCTTGCTCACATCCTTCGTTTGTCTCCACAGAGGCCACGTTTTTGTGCTTCTTCCACTTCCTGATAAGTTCCTGGGTCCTCAGAGTGATAGTAAATACAGAATAAATGGATGTCCTCCACCCTGTGGGAAATTCTGGGGAAATGTGCAGGTGCTGACTGTGCGTCTTCCCACGCTCCACACTGACGCCTTCGCCGCTGTCGGGTGTCCTGCGGGGGGCGGGGTGGCAATGGAGCTGCAAGACCTAAAGACCAGGAAAGCCATTTAAAAAAAAAAAATTAAAAAAAAAATACCTTGGTAAAGTTGAGGTTAAGTAATCTCTAAAGAAAGTGCTTTGCTTCGGCAGCACTGACACAGAAATGGGGCCATTTCAGAGATCGGCCCGGCCCCTGCACAAGGAGGATCCTCATATTTCTGAAGTGCACATGTTTAAAAATGAAAATAATTCAAAAAGCAAAGTCAAATAAAATACAGATGACGGGAAAGAGGGAGGTAGATTTTATGGAGCTGGGAAGGGAGTCTGAGGTTGGGGAGAGATGGAGGGAGGGGAGAGGGAAAGAAGTAAAAATGATTTAGATGTGATATGTGCGCTCCAGTTCCCCTGGATGAATTGAATATTCTGTATGCCAACATTTACTAATGAAAAGGAAAGTAACAACAATGAAAGAATCTGAAGGGACGCATTTGTGTTCTGGGGCTTCGGTAACACAACACCTCAGGGTAGATGACATCAACCACAGAAATTCATTTTTCCCGGTTCTGGAGGCTGGAAGTCCAAGATCGAAGCTGATTTCCGGCGAGGCCAGGCCACTTCCGGTGTTTTCCCTCTGAACCTGTGTGCTCATCTTTCTATGAGGACCACAGTCATCATGCTCTCCACTCTGTGGTCACTGTAGCAGTGGTTCTCGTCATTTTATTTAACTTTAATTACTTCTCCAAAGATCCTAACTCCAAATGTGATTACCTTCTAATGTTCTGGGGGTTAGAAATTCAACAAAGGAATTGGCCCAGGGTCAGGAGAACATAGTCTAACCCACAACAGGAAATATGAAGTTGGTTAAAGCACCTGCTTCTAGCGTTGGTACCTAAACTTAGGAGAACACAGTAAGTACTAAGACATTAAGATATAAGGAAAGAATAAAAGAAGAGATAAAGAAGAAGAAGTGAGAAAAGGAAAGAGGAAGAAGGAATGCAGATGGAGCGGGGAGAAAAGCCTGATGAATTACTGCATTCCAAATTCTTCCAAACAAGGGATCATGTTTAATGAAGAAATTCGTCCCATCTCTGCTGCTCAGACGTTGAAAATAGGAAAAGATGCCGAAAGCTGGATGATCCCAGCCATGGAGGACCTCCATCCTTTCCTATGGCTCCTGTGTCATACAAAGGGTGTCTTGGAGCTACAAAGTCCCTGTGGTCACTGAATGTTCTAAAGGTTGCAAAGAAATGAGCAAGGACCATCCCCAGGGTGCTGGAGAAGTGATCCAAGCTGGAGGCAGAAAGACGTGGATTTCCTGTTAGGGAAATATTATTAACTGCGCATGGCGGAACACTATCATCTGCAGTGTCTAGGGCAGTATGGGATCCTCAGCTCCCTCCAGTCTGTCTGACTATACAACCAGAAGGAGGCACCTCACCCTACTATACGCTGCTCTCTGCCGCCTATCCCACACTGGCTGAGAATTTCTGCATGGGTCCTAGCTTATTATTTCTTCTTAATACATGGAACAATAGCCTCAGTTTATTGATCCCTGCCACATGTGGGGCTTGTTGTAGGTATCTCATTTGACACCTTTTGAAACTCCTCATCCCCAGATATGCATTTAGTAAGAGCAACTTTAGACAGAAATGGTCATAAAAGATGCAAGCCACTTAAAACCATATTTTAGATCCATTTTGTTTCACGCTTTGAGAAAATCGCCTAGGTTGCGAGTCAAAAACAGTACATTAGGAATCAAGCCGCTTAAAATCGTGTTGCCCTGCAGCTTCACAACAGCGGATACATTCTGGCTGTGAACATATTTTGCTTCAACTCAGGGGCTGATTCTGTTTTCCACCCAATGATAATTTTGAATCATAAAATACACCAAGTAACAGGAAATACAATTTAGATGCCTATCATCCCAAAACAATGACTGAAAGAACACCTACAGTGACTACTACCGGCTGAAATGTGTTTCTTCGTTAATGGAAAAAGTTCAAATCAAGAATAATTGCTCCTTAGAAGTGTAATTCCACGTGTTAGATATAAGGGTTTAACGAGAGGAACGCTTGTTAGCGTTTTGCGGTGCCATTCTGCCATCTGGTGGTAGGTGTGGGGTACTTCACGCTTAGTTGAACGTGACCTCCTAAACTTTAACGGTGTTCCTGGTCTTTTATTAGTCCCCCAGGTCTCCAGCAGAAACAAAGAATCTGATATGGACTCGTAGCTCTTATAGAACCGGATGATTATGTAAAGCAGGGGTGGGGTGTTCCGGGAGCTCACTGCCTTAGACCTGGACAAGGGGTAACCGGCGCTGCGCCAGCAGAGCCCTGGCCTCTCCTAGCTGTGCCCTACCCAGAGCTGAGTCCTGAGGCCACAGAACCAAGGAATGTCCACACCCGAGCCATATTGTAATGTTTTTCTCGCGTGCTGCAGATCTAACTCGGGGCCTCATGCGTACTAACAGATGCCCCAGCCCTAAGCTTTGCAAAGCCTGAGCTGAACCCTCCAAGCCCTTTTCTTCCCGCTACCTGCCCCCTCCTCTCGTCTGCTCCACCCCGAGTCCTCACGGATGCACGAATGCGCTCACTCTGCCTGAGGTTTTAATGATTAATAGCAGCTTACTGCTTCTCAGGTATCATTTTCATTCGATCACCTTCCCGACATATCCTGACCCACGTCTTCTCGGAAACAATAACAATAAGAGGGATTTCAAGACACGAAAGCCGGTCTCCAGGGGTAGACCGCAGCCTAGCCGCGCGCAAGAACCTCGGCGCCTTTTCCAAATCCTGGGCCTCTACTGCCACCTTCAGGAAGTTTGTGAGAACCGCACGTTCTAGGGCTGCTGGGCGCTTATAGGAAAGCTGGGTAAGAGGCGGGCGTGGCGTTTAGGTTAGGGTATTTCGCAAAAGCTTGGAACCCTTTATTTGCTACTCTATCAACCAATGGAATAATTGAAATACCTAACACTGCATCTATAATGTAGATAGATGTGATAAAAGCTTACAAGGGTTTTATATGTTATAGGACAAAACGAAGTGGAGTTAATACACACTCGTCCCGCACTGAGAACCGCTGGCAATTTGCAGAGCTTTGCATTTGGCCGTCAGTGTTCTGTGCACTTTGTTACTGTCGACTTGTTTGCACTTTTTTTTTGAAACAAGGTCTCTCTTTGCAATTCAGGCTGGCCTTGAACTCACCTGGTAGCCCAGGCTGACCTCAAACTCACAGTGATTCTCCTGCCTCAGCCACCTGGGTGCTGGGATTACAGGTGTGTGTGCGCCGCCACGCCCGGCTACACGTTTTTAACTGCTGCAGTACCCTGGTGAGACGCACACTGCCGTGAGCCCTGTTTCCGAGCAGAGGCAGCTGCGGCTCTGAGAACCCGTCTTGTCTGAAGTTACAGGACCGGGTTGACGGGAGCCGCCTGGCTTCCGAGTCGAGTCAGTGCTTCTCGTCACCAGGTGAATGCTGTCTTCTCAGCAAGTCAGACGGTAACCAGAAGGCAAGACGCTGTGACGCTGACCGCTGCGCCCATTCCAGGCCCAGGACTGCAGAGATCAACAACATAGGCAAAGTCCGTGTCCACCCAGAAATGTGCTAGTCGTAGCGGCCGCTTTACGCTGGACAGTCGAGGGAGAGGTGACCTGAAGCTGAGACCAGTCTGAAAAAATTGAATCTATCCACAGGAAGACCTCAGGAGCACATCCCACAAAGACAGGAGCCGCGATTCAACGCCCTCCACCTGTCTGAAGAGCGCAGGTAAGGCCCAGGATCAGGGTTAAAGGAGGAGAGGGCTGAGGGCCGGGCACAGCTGCAACGCGGAGAGCTGGGTGAGCCGGACTGAGTGCAAGGATTTCATAGTGGGTGTGAAGAAAGCTTTTAGAAGTCTTCAAGCTTAGCCAAAAGATATTCCAGCTGTTCATACAGAGACGGGAGCTTCACGAGCCAGCGGGGAAGAGGGATTCCCCGTCAGAAGTCACTTGCAGCAGAGCATTAAAAGTCAAAGATACCTTTGACCAGCAGCACAGGATGGACAAATCTATCCCCAGCATGGAGGCGCACACCTGTAAACCCAGCACCCCACACGGAAGGCCGAGGCAGGGGGATCATGGCAAGTTGAAGGCCAGCCTGGGCTACATAGTGAGTTGAAGGCCAACCTAGAAACATAGAGAGACCCTGTCTCAAAAAACCAACCAACAAGCAGGGTAGACACATCGAAAGGGTAGTGGCTGCGTTGTGACCGTGTAGGGTCCTGGTGTCACCTACATGCCCAGCATGGGAGGAAGCAGGGAAAGTGGATGGGAACTCATGCCCAGGTGCAGGAAGCTGCGATGGCTGGAGGACAGGAAGCTCCAGGGAGAGGGGAGTAGATCTAAAATTGTACACGAGACCCGGACTGGAGGACCGACTCTGTCTTCCAATGGTTTGACACTACTGCAACATTTGTCTAAGTCTCTACAAGATTTAGTAGCAATTTCCATAGTGGCATTAAAATATTCCAAGCCAATACATAAAGGTGGGCGTACACATTAAACTTAACTTGAAAAAAATCCTTCTTCAACCCTCAAACGAAATATCTAGAAGCGAAGATGCAGTTACTGTCTACTCTCAGTCCTTCTATTACTTATTTGAAATGGATCTTTGTTTTACATAATTCTGAAACTTTTGGAGTCACATTTGTCCTCGGTTTAGATATATTTTAAGAACTATTGTAGATTGGAGTGACTTTTTTTTTGTTTGACAATAAAATTTTTCTTCACGCAGGCTGCCGTCAAATATTGGACCACCGCAACTCTTCCTCAAGTTGTTTTTCCATGATTTTAAGGTTCAGAATTGTTGCTGCTTTTCAAAGAAAACTCCAGGAATTCAAAAAGATTTTGGATCTAGCATTCATGTACTGGAAATAGGGAAATGGAAAGAAATACTCCATTTTCTGGGAAAACATGCAGAATTATCAATTATGTAATACTAACCTGCATTGAAAACTCAGTCCCTTTTCTACTGTCAGAGAGAAACTGAGTCTCAAAAAGATGAAAAAAACCCAAACTTTCTTTTCAGCAAACTAAGATAAATTAGTATATATGAAAAAAATTGGCATATATGTCAAAAATATTTTTGAAACAATGGAAGGTGTAATTTGGGAAAGTATTTGAATTCTTCCTACTTCCTATTTATCTGTCTTCTGTCTCTGTCTCTGTCTCTGTCTGTCTCGTCTCCCCTCCCCCTCTTCTTCTCCTTCTTCTTCTTCTTCTCCTTCTTCTCCTTCTCCTTTTCCTTGTCCTTCTCCTTCTTCTCTTCTTCTCTTCTTCTTCTTCTTCTTCTTCTTCTTCTTCTTCTTCTTCTTCTTCTTCTTCTTCTTCTTCTTCTTCT
>NW_004955407.1:28105395-28121728 GCF_000276665.1 Chinchilla lanigera
CTCCTCCTTCTCCTTCACCTCCTTCTCCCTCTTCTTCTTTCTCTCTCTCTCTCCCTCTTTCTTCCTCGCTCTCGCTCTCGCTCTCGCTCTCGCTCTCTCTCAGTGAACACCGGAGTGAATATGTTTCCTGTGTTTCAGAAACTCAGCAGGACAGCAGCCTTTCCACCTTCAAGTGAACATAGGTTGTTTCTTAGCAAAGCAATGCCCCATTCAATCAGACTAGGTAAAAGGCAATGATAGTTCTGATTATTTGTATTTTTCAACTAGTTATTTTGGAGTGTGAACCACTTCCCATCCTTTCAGAGATCGTGACAAAGTTTGGAAGAGAGAGTCAATGTTATGCAGCATAGCAGCACCTCTGTGCTTCAGACCCGGCCCGCCCTTGGTTACACTCATTCAAATTTCTTAGTGGACTTATCAGTCAGAGTGAATTGGCTGCAAGCCATATCTTCTAGGCTTCAGTGTAATACTCATCTTGCTTCTGAGATTACCAGCTTCCTGTGCTGTGAGCAAAGATCACGTTACAAGAGCAAAACTGCCTCTAAGAGGATCCTACTATGCAGATCAAGTTTAAAGTTACCCAGGACTTAACAATATGGGTATTCACACTTCTTGACTGAATTCTTACATGTTTTTCAAAGGTAACCCGCTTGTTAGAAATTTTGTGTGGATTTTTTGGCTGTGTCTTTTATGCCAAAAAACTAGTTCATGCTTTCAGATGATCTGAGCACAAACTCTGGAAACGGTGCCTTGGATCCTTTGACCTTAATTTGAGGACTTGAAATTTCTGTACCTCAGTTTCTCTTTCTAAAACCTGAGATAATAAGTTCTTATGAGTGTTAAGTGGGTGGATGTGAGTGTGGACCAGTGCCTGGCACATATAAGACACCTTATAAGTCCTGTTATCATGAACTTATATTATTAATTCTGTTATTGAGAAGAGAATTATCTTCTTGGTTTCGATGGTGGTGCAAACTCGTAGCATTTTAGAGTTTCAAGGACTTCTACAGGGTTTGCAGTCCACCTTCTTGGCCAGTGTTTGATTCTCCTAAACTGCTATGGCAGGAAGGAAAGCAAATGTGGAGACCCAAAGATAGCCCACATTGTTTGGCTAAATAAACCCTGCTTCAGGGATCTAAAACAGTAACTCCTAAGACTGATCTATCCTTTGATTGCAAAGTATGTGGTATTTATTGTATAATTAGACTTATCAAGAATCTAGAGCAGTTTGCTTAAAAATAGGTTATTTAATGGAACACATATCTTAGTAGGTTTGGCATATGAGTAATTTAGCCACCCTTCAAGTTTTTGAAGAGAGTGAACTGGAAAGTGAAAATTCTACAAAAGTAGCCCAGGATGGTCTCAAACTTGCAGTGATCCTCCTGCCTCAACCTCCCAAGTGTCTAAAACCAGAAATCAGTTAAGGGAAGAAGAGATTTTACAAGTTAAGATTTAGACTAATAAAATTTAAAAGCCACATTTTATTATCTATCTTGGTCAGAGGTACCAGGAGCAAAATATTTGTTAAAGAAAAAAAAAAAAAGGAAAGAGTTTTAGTTTACAGACAGAGAATTAGGCGGGGGGAATGAACAGAGCATAAGACTTTTTTCTCTTAGTCTAAAAACATTTGGATTAGTCTCTGGTCCCACTCAAATTTTAAAATCTCTAAAAGTAAATGATTTCCTGTAAGCCTTAAAACACTTCCTGTTACTTAGAAATTGGCTAGTTGATCCAAAAGGAGAGAAAAATCTGTTAGGAAGGAAAATCAAAATACCCAAAGGTAGTGTCAGCAGTCTGGTTATCTGGTAATCTTGACAGCCAGAGAGTGAATCACCTGATTCTCAAAATAATTCAAAACAAAACCAAACAAACAGCTACTTTTTTCATAAAACATAAAGTTCTCTTTTTTTGTGGTACTGGGGAATTAATGAAGCTACATTTCCAGCCCTTTTAATTTTTTTTTTTATTTTGAGGCAGAGTCTGGCTAAGTAGCTTAAATTTCACAGGCTGGGTTTAAACATATGCTCCTCCTGCCTCAGCCTCCCAGGCTTCTGGAAGTAAAGTCATATGCCATTACCCTAGGCTGAGGTTTGTACACAATGTTTTAATTTATGTATGTGAGCCTGGCTTCCAACATACTTCAGATACAGAGAAACACCCCACAGTAGGGTTGGAGCTGCTTCCACAGTAATGCCTTAAAGTTATCATCCTTGTGCCATGCACGTCTACTTTCTTCCTCCATCTGAGAGTAGATGGAAGGGTTTCAGCTGGACCTAGCTGCCCACATGATCTAAAACCAGATCCTCCTCGCTGGCTGTAGATCCTGATGCTCAAACATGTGTGCAATACCCTGCATCTGCTTCAGGAGAACACAGACCACTGTCCGCTGCTCTTTCGCTGGCCAAGTGTCCTCAGGAAAGTCGTTACTCAAGTACTCATCTGATGAGGGAGAAGGAGAAACGAGGGGTAAGCCCGGAACGGCATGTCTCCGAGTTACTTTGAAGACAGTGCGTGTGAGATGAAGTCACAAAGTAGGAAGTGCTGTACCGTGGAAGGTATTGCTACAAGGCAAGGTGTGCAGCCCTGTCATCACACCGTGAGCCGCGGCGTGGCCAACAGTTATCAACAGACAACAGACGTGTATGTGTAAGGTGAACCCACCCGGGTCCATTTGTGTTTGATGTTTTCATGGGCGTCATCACATCCTCATTTCCACAGCAAGGACTGCAGAGCTGAATGATGGGTCTTTTGGGCTAAGCAGTAGAAAGTGGCTCAGATGTTTCCGGAACCCTCAGTGAGCTCATATGGCATGATCTTTCTGGCAGATGGCCGGAGTAGACTCCAGCACCTCCCAGGCCCCTGTGGGAGCTGAAGGATTGGCATTCTCAGCACCACTGGGGAAAGTCTGCAGTTGTTAAAGTTGTTGGCCCTAAGGTGGAAAGAGTGCCCGATCCCTGATCTACTCTATATCAAACTCGAAGGTGGGTGATTTGAATTCCTACTAGTAGGTTCACCTTTGGGATAGCTATGTAAATTTCACTGAATTAACTACATAATATGAAAAGAGTCACTTTATATAAAACAGCACTGTTTGGGATGCAGACTTTACTCCATGTAGTTTTCTGAAATTTTTTTCCCTATAACCTACCTACTGTATTTGTCTAGAGAGAGATTCAGTCCATTCAGACACACACACACACAGAGAGAGAGAGAAAGAGAGAGAGAGAGAGAGAGAGAGTCCTGCTGTCCTTTCTTTTGGAGGGTTGTCCTGTCCAAGGCATTTGGAGTTCACATCTGGCCACAACCTGTCCTGAGTGCTAGACATGAAACTACAGGATTTAATGTTTCTCCTATTGGCTTTTAGTCTTGCTTTAGTCTGATTCTTTTCTATGTTCCTTTTTCCCATTTGGAATGGGAATATTGCCCTATGCCATTGTATCTTGGAAGTAGCTGACTTTCTTTTTATTTTTATAGGGGTTCATAGTAAAGAATTTGTCTTGGGTTAGAGAGGAGACTTTAGACTTGGACTTTTTAACAATGCTGAAACTGCTAAGACTTTGACAGCTCTTTAGAGGTGGATAAAATACATTTTACATAATGAGATGGACATGACCCGTTAGGGGGTCAGGGCCAGAATGTTATGGTTTAGACGTGAAGCATCCTGCAAAAAGTTCATGTTCAGAGGGGAGGCTTTTGGAACGTGGTTGGACCTGGGCCACTACACTCATCAGTGAGCCAATCCATTGGTGAGTTCACAGCTAAATGAGTCCTTAAGCAGCAGGGCCTGGTTGGGAGAGGTGTGTTACTAGGAGAATACCTTTGAAGGATATGTTTCCCTCTCCATCTTCTCCTTCCTCTCTCTGTTTCCTGCTGCCATCAGGAGGGCAACTTTGGTCTATGATGCCCTTCCACCATTTCTTCCTTGGAACCAGCCAACCTTGGACTGCATCCACCAGAACAGTAAGCCAAATAAACCTCCCCTCCTTTAAGCAGATGTCAGATACTTTGTCCCAGTGATAAGAAGGCTGACTGATACAGGCGTCCCTCCATTAAAAAGTCAGTAAAATTCTAGAGATTACTAAATATGGTCTAAATTTTTTATGGAATGCAAGAATAAAATAGTGGAACCTCATGGATTCCCAAGGTCAATGAGAAGCTTCCTCTCTTTAAGCAGATATTATTTCCCTAGTAAAGAATAAAAGTGAAGAAAAATAGTATAATGATCTGACTTATATGTTGAATCTAAAAAGTCCATCTCATAGAAAGGTGGCCATCAAAGGCTTCTGAATAGAGGGGGGAAAAGGAGAGAGAGAGGATGTTGTTAAAGGTTCCACACTTCACTTAGACTCGAGGAATGTCTTAGTGATCTGTTGGGCTGCCTGGCGACCATAGGTAAAAATATATTTCAATGATGCTAAAATAGATTTTTAACATTTTCACCACTCAAAAAAAAACTGATAAATTGATGAGGTGATAAATACGTTCACTAGCTTGACTGAGTCTTTCTATAATATACAGGTAGAGTGTAATATTATATTGTACCCCATAAATATACATAAGTAAAATTCATCAATTAAAGATGAAAAGGAATGCAGCCAGTACCCGCAGCCTGTCAGTTCCTCCAGAGGAAGACGCATAGATGCATCTGAGGAAGCTCTGGAGAGCCAATGAAAAAGAGGTCGTTGTTTCCGAACTTGGCAGAGCCCACCTCCAGCCCTGTAAATGTCAGCTTGTGTCCGTGTGAGCATCTGACGTTGCTCAGCACCACATACCAAAGGCCAGGAATTTGGCAGAGAAAGCTGATTACAATGCCTAAAAATATTCTGTTTTATCAAAGTCTATTCTGATGCCTTTAGGCATGTGGGCAAAATGCTAGAACAGCAAGGTCTTAGGAAGAAGAAATTCTGAGGAGCTTTCCAAAGGTCCCAGCAACACAACCTCATTGTGCAGGAAGTAAGCCCTCAGCTTCTGTTCTTGCTGTCTATTCTTATCTTCGCAGTTTGCTGTCCTTATTGTTAAAGCCATGTAAGGTAATGCTCTCCTGTGTGTAAACATTTACCAAACATACCCTGATTTAATTCAACAAATCATTATTGGGAACCTGCTATACACAAGGCATTTGGCTGGCCCCATGGGGAATATATGGTCAGATAAGTAACTGTCCTTGTTTCTAATGTACTTGCAGTGAGGAAAGGGGTGACACCTTCTTTGAGAATGAGCTGTTCTGGGGTGAATGAATTTATTCATGCTTTAGATGAGGCAAAACTTCAAGTTCATGAGGAAGGGACAAGGAGGAAATTCACTTTGCTGGTGAGGACTGGCAATGCTTTCTTCAAGACCTGGATCCTTCAGAGTAAGATCAGGCAGGCAGAGACGGGCAGTGCTCCAGACAGACAGAGTAGTGTACGTACACAGAGGTGGAAAGTGCAGGGATCTGGAAAAATCAGTGTGAGACTCTTGAGGGTTTCCACTATCACAGGTGATGGGCTCTTCCAAAATGAGAAACTTGGCATCAAGAACATGTACAACAGGACAGGAGACCCTACACAAGAGGAGAAATGTCACTTCTGCAAATTTCCCAAAGGCACATAGAGATGGTTTGTGCTAGCGGTAGACAAGACTTAGCCTAATATAGTGACATGTTAAAGAACTGTCCTTTTCTGGCTTTCATATACCTAGACACACAAATTCTAAGCAAGCTGCCTCAGAGTCAGTTTTTCTTTTTCAGTAACTCGAGTGCTCTTTGTCCTGCCACAGAAAACAGAAACAACAAAATGACACCCAGGATTTGGAAGCAGATTTATTTATACCAACAGACACTGGTCAGGATCATTCCCAGGATATCAGGCTTTGATCTCTGCTTGTCTAGGGCTTATATGGCATAAGCAAGCAAGAAGTACAGAGGCAGAATGGCTCGTCAAGTGGGGATTGATTCTTACAATATGCATCATAGTGACCAGCTGTTTCTAAGAGACAGAAGCAACCAGAACTTTAACCAGAACTATTACCTGGGCAACTAACAGACAGAAGTGTACTGGTGAGGGGTATCTTTTGTTACACTGTCCCCCTCTTTTAGTTTCCCCAGAAAATCTTTGCTGGCTATGTTATATGTGATCTTTTGAGACAAGGCCCAACCAGAATCAGTCCTTTAGCACTGCTCTGGCAAGGGAGTGAAGGAGTTAATCAGGTCTAGGAGCGTGCCCAATGTGCCTTGGACACTGGAAAAAATCTTTATCATTTGTTAAGGCCTTACTGGTTATTTTCTGTTCTCTCAGGACCATCATCCATAGAGCTAAGGAAAAGCAAGGACTGGGGTAGGCAGCCTGAGAAGGCACAACACTCAAGCGAAATAGGTATGGAGCAATCCTGTGAACAGTATCCTCAGGCTTTAGCCATGCATTGAGTGGTCAGCATCCAAGTGACCACAGCAGGCCTTTGAGTGCATTAGCTCTTCAGTATGAGGTCTCTGGTCCAGGTAAATTCTCCAGCAGATCCTAGGCTGGATTTCTGAAACTTATAGAGGTAGTTAATACATACCTGGGTTATATGTGTGTGAAGGAGTGTCTATAGGTGTAGCTGGCAGAAGAACCCTATAGACTCCTGTTGTGTTTTCAGTGCAGATAGGGAATGTCTTACGACAGCCTGAGTAGGTGCAGATGAGCACTAACAGATATTTGTAACCCCTGTAAGGCTTTATTTCTGTGTAATCTAGCCATATATCTTTAAATGGGAAGAGTCCACTATATTGCATGTCAGGGCCAGTGACACAGATGCCAAAGCCTGAGCTGGCTGCAAGGGTATGGGTCCCAGCACTGCAACTTGAGCTTGCAGAACAAATGGTGGGGGTAGATCTGGTTCTGACATTCTGAGAGTACCAGATAAAGTTTTTCTGGCTGGGGTTGCTGTTTTAGTCCATTGGATCCCCCAAGGGGGCTTAGGCTCTGGATTGGATTATTTTGCATCATTGGTGGCAGGTTTCCAAGCAGTAGCTGGAGAGTTTGGTCAAAAATAACTTTGTCCAAGGTGACCACAGTATATCTAGCCTGTCAGACTCCTTTCCTCACGGAGCTACTTCCATCTGCAAACAGGGTATACTCAGCATCTGAGTCTATTTTTAGACACAGGGCATCCATTTTTAGGAGGTCCATTTTAAGGTCCAGTACAGCATGTGGCACCTGAAAAGTTAGGTTTCAGCCTAAGGTGAGCTTATCAACTTTCTTGATCAGAAAGACAGTGACTGTCAGAGCATAAAGGCAAAGGGGAGCAGGCCTTAGTGACCAGATCCAAGTATTTGCACAGGTAGGCCCCTGGGCACTCCCAGAGGCTAACAGTCTGAGTAAAATCAATGTTTTTGTGAACTGAAGGACCCAGATTTTATAGAAGTCAGCAAGTCCAAGAAATCTGCAGAGCTTTTTTCTTGTAACCAGTTTCTGCCAGCTATCCCAGCAGAGCTTTTGTGTCTTTCCAGGAGGGAGCTTGGGTGTCATTAATTAGAAGTGTAGTGATATTTTTTACTGAGAAACAAATTTTTGAACCTCTGGGAGGTGAAGTCCAGGTCAGTTGACTTTTGAGTCCAGAACTGGGGTTTTTCTATTTAAAGGCAAAGAAAGGATGGCTGACAGGAGACAACCAAAGGCAGAAGGAGGCATTCTTTTGGTCCAGGTAGGTATACCATCAGGCTGTGGCTGGCAGAAGACTGAGACAATGTGTATGGAGGTCAATTGTGTCCAAGAAATCTGCAGAGCTTTTTTCTGCAGAGCTTGTGGAAGCATAGGCAGCTCAGAGATCTTGAACTGGCTTTACAGGCAGGAGAGGTGTATTTTCACAGTATGACAGTCTATACTGTTTGCACAAGGGACCATGATGGAGCTGGAAGGAAGAGAGAAACATACTGTCTTGGAGAACAGGTGCTGGTGTTCTGGCCAAATCTGTTGTTAGAGCCTCCCCAAAAATAGTTGGCAAGTTTTTAACCCCTTGTGGTAATTGAGCCCAGGTGAGCTGCATCTTGTCTCAGGACTTTCCCAGTTGAAAAGCCTTATGGGAGCGACTCACAAGCGAGGAAGACATCTTTTAAATATAGACATCTTTTAAATATAGACATCTTTTAAATATAGACATCTTTTAAATATAGACATCTTTTAAATATAAACCAAGTGGCATCTGGAGGTAACAGTTCCAAAAGGGAGTATGGGTTGGGAACAGCAGAGTGCAAGGTGATTAATAGTTCATCAGGAACTCTGACTGTTGTGCAGATGGATGCCTGTTTATGCTTCCCGAGACATCTGACAGCAGTGCGGGTCAGAGTGAGGCAGCATGGTTAATGGCCAGGCCCAGAGGTCAGTCTTTGGCTTATACCTCTGGGAAGAGAGTTTTCAGAATTTCAGGATTGCAGTTATTTGTCACAGGCTTATGCAGGCATCATCTTCCTTTCAAGGAAAGTACAGGGTTGAATGAAAGGGAGGCTGACTGGCGTGGTGACAGGAATTTATGTTCAGTGAGACATCCTCCCACGCTGCAAGTTTGTGCCTGACAGAAGGGGTGAGAGGCAAGAGTTCCAGTTGCCCTGGTGATGGTATCTTTTTGACAGAATGAACATTTGAAGGCAGAGAGTTTTGTTTTACTATCTATTAGGAAAGTCACACGTTTGTCCCTAACTTTTGCAATGACTATGGGCTCTCAGGAGCTTCACTTGATAAAGCTCAGTCTGTCCTATCCATGCAGGCCCAATAGAGTGAGGACTGGTTCAGGTTGAAGCAGGTCTAGATAGTCAGGATTTTTGGGCCTCTCAGATGGAGGAGGCATTTATTTTTTAATGCCTATAGTCCTTATATCAGGCTTCTGGGTAACAGTAGTAACTTTTGACATATGGATGGGCTTTTGTTCCCCCTCTTTGATGTGTTTGAGAAGTGCCTGACTGATTTTAGATTTCTAGGTGGAGTGACCTTTGGAAAAGGCATGGCAACATGTTCATGAGAGCTGACAGTCCAATTTTTCCTCAATTAAAATGTGGAACTCAGAAGGAAATGCTGACAGTCATCTCTGGTGGGCATTAGATGATGCCGTCTGAGGAGGGTAGGTATCACCATGAAGCAGAAGATCTGAAGGTAGGGCCTCGATGGCCAAATGCAGGCAGTGTCTAGCTGGAGCCAGTTCAGTTGGCTGGAAGTAGATGAGTAGGGCGCGGGGGAATAAAACTGTTGGCAGCAACTACAGTGACCGACGCGGATGCCAAAGTGAAATTCTCAGGAAGACTGGGCCTCTTTTTTCCTTTTTTTTTTTTTTTTCTTTGAGGTACAAGGAACAGTTGGGTTTCATTTTTAACTACATAAAATCCCATTTTCCTGCAGTCAGAGACTATAGGTTTTGACTAATTAGTTCCTATTTCTGGCTCCCTAGGTGTGTTGTGTACCCTTGAATGATGGTGTAACAGACAAAGGGTAGATACCCCTCAGACAGAGAGGCCACTCAGATGCCTGCCTGGCTGTGCCTCTTGCAGGGACTTAGATGTGACTTAGCTAAGGAGGGTGCAAGGCCTCCATTATGCCATATGTTGACCGCTGCTGAACATAAGGCTTCTGTTCTGTAGCCACTGCAACCAGTGATTCCCAGTCTTGGTGCACAGACAGAGCAGCCTATTGCTTATGCTGTCCATTCCACTCACTTACACATTCATTCAACAGGTACTCAAGGTTAAACATTCCAACCCACTTCCCTTGAGGGTAGTCCTGACTAACAAGAGTTGATCAGACTGCCCTTCTGCTTGAGCTGAACAGGACTGACTGACAGACTAACTGAGATGCTCCTGACATTCTTACTGGAAACAGGCAGGCAGACAGACGGCATCTTCCCTCCTTTGGGATCCAGTGTGAGCTGTTCATGCAGAGAACCAGGAATCCTCCTCCAGACCTGTGAGAGGACTCAAGAAATCTCAAAGGCATGGCTTCCTGTTGGCACCTGGAGAGGTCCTTACTCCATCTGCAAGGGCCATGACCAGTGGCCAAAGAGGTCAGTACAGTTGATCTTATCAACTGACACATCAGATGCAACAGCAAACAGAAACACCAAAACAACACCCAAGATTTGGAGGCAGATTTATTTACATCAACGGACACTGATCGGGATCATTCCCAAAATATCAGGCCCTGATCTCTGCTGGTCTAGGGCTTATATGAGATAAGCAAGCAGGAAGTACAGAGGCAGAATGGCTTGTCATTTGGGGATTGGTTCTTACAATATGTATCATAGTGACCATGTATGCATCACAGTAACCAGCCATTTCTAGGAAAAAAAAGTAACAGGAACTATGACTGGAACAACCTGAGCAACTAACAGACTGAAGTATACTGGCTGGAGGTGTCTTTGACAACAGTCCTAGGTTTCAGTTTAGGAATCTGTTATATATTACAGATTTACAATAAAGCTGTAACTCATGGCTTCCACCATAGGATCTGGGGAACTAAATCTAAGAAGTGAAGTATCTTTAGTGGTAAGGGATTTGGAAGATTTTCTTCAGATTGAGATCTCCTTCATCTTTACCTGGCACTTGTGAAGAATTAGCTACCACTTATGAAAAGAATAGATCACCAATCATCAGAGAGAGCAGGCCATACTGATTTTGTATAATTATCCAATAAACAATAACCATCGTCTACACAGCAATAATGTGATGAAATGGGGGCTGGGTAGTAACTAACAAGAGTGAAATACAGTAAATATAATGCCATTTTTGTGACAAAAGGATTGCTCAATCTGTTAATGGATTGGATGAAGGAAAACAAGAAAAGATAAAAAGAAAATTTAAAATATATCCTAACACTGAATATATATATAAAGAGAAATGAATGTGGCCAATTCCTACATTTCTAAAACCTAAACTCTTATCAAATGAAGTCAAGTAACTGCTAATCTAAAGCACATATTTCCTGGCTGTTCTTTATAACTCAAGAGGATACAAGGAAAATTCTGGCCTTTGATCCACTGCTAGTGCCTATAGGTGCACATTATTATTCCAGTAAGAGGTGAATTGCCCAACCATGCATTCAAAACTCTGCCCCCACCCAACCTCCCACTACCTGATGTCACAACCAAGCTGACCTGGGCTATCAGTGCCACCTGGTGGTTAAAGTACTAAGCTTTTTAACTTCACACATCACCGTGCCTTCTCATAGAGGCAGATCATGCATGTAACAAGGGCCCAGTTTTTCCTGTCTTAAATCAATCTTTAGCCATTTACTTTCACTTCAGGTAAAATCTTTTAAAAACTTTCTTTCTCTGCCTTATTCCATGTATTGGTGATCTCAATAAATGCTCCACTTAATAAAAATTCCTTTATCTTATTCTTTAGCTCATATTTGAGTCTCACTTTCCTATTATAAAATACTTTAAATATGCATCATTTTACTTGATTCTTCAAAGAACCTTTTGAGTTACATGTCACTTATCACAATTTACAGAGAAAAAAATTGCCTTGGACCAAATGGTTTAGCTAGTAAATAAAGCAGTTCTGCAAATCCAGGATGTTGGTCCCAAAACAATTTCTCCTTCAGGGGCAGGTCAGTGGTAGTAATGACATACCCGCCACAAAAAAAGAAACCAAACTTTTTACATTTTGCGACAAAATTAACATAATGAAAAAACCAAGACTTCCAATAGCAAAACACTTTGAAACTACCCAGAAGTCTCCTTCAGAGTCCAGACCACATCTTGATTCAGAAAGAAATCCTCAAAAAGAGTATCTAAGGTGGGTGTGGTTGGGCTGGAGCAAGAGAATCACAAAGTCAAGTCCAACCTGAGCAACTTAACAACTAAGTGATATCCTGCCTCAAAATAAAAAAAAAAAACTGAATTAAAACAAAAGAACTTCAGTGTGAAAGCCTTGTGTTCAATCCCCAGTACCAAAAGAAAAAAGATAAATAGAATTAATGCTACAATTTACTTATATTAAATAATTCACTTGTAGCTTACATTCCATTACTCATGGCAAATACAATATTTCAGTTTCATCATATTTTCTGTGGAATACACTGAATGATTATTACACTGGGTTTCATTAGGCATATTGCTATTCTTGCATTAATTTATTTAGAAATGTTTATTAGATGTTTTAAATACTAAAATCCTTTGCCATGCAGTATTAGGTATATCACACTAGACCAGAGCACTCCAAATCATGGGGATTTCAGGCTATTTGGAAGGTGCGGTCCACATTTAGTGAATATGTGTAAGAGTGGTTCAGGAGGTAGTAAGGATAAAATCCAGTATCCTTGTGTTATTTGAACAGATAATGAAATCATTTGGCATATTTTCATGTAGTTTTAAGAATATTTCATAATTTGGAAAAATGGGGGTGGATTAAGTAGAAACAAATTTCAGTTTACTTCCATAAAAAAAAAAAATTTGTCCAAGATTTCCTCATTTCTATCTGCCCCATTTCCCCAACTGTTAAACAGGATCAACAGTACCAGCAGTCCAGAACCCAGAAAGCCTGTATCTTAACCCATTTTCGATAGCTATAACATAACTCCATGGTCTTGATAGTTTTCAAAGAAAGAAGCTTGTTTCCCATGGTTCTGGAAACTGAGAGGTCCAAGATCAAGGTGCCAGCATTTGGTGAGGGCCTTCTTGCTCCATCAAAATATGGCAGAGGCCATGGTATGGAAAAGAAGTGAACACAGGAAACAGAGAGAGAAAGCAAGGGCAAGAGAAAGCCAAGGAAGCCAAACTCAATTTTCTAATAACACTTGCTCCGGTTAGCTATTGGACTGCAGTGAAATGGCCTTAATCCACTGGGGAGTGCCCTCATGACCTAAGCTTTCTTAAAGGTCCCAACTCCCAATGGTGTTACTTTGGAAATTAAATTTACTCTGCCATAAAGATAAATTTGAGTCATTGGTAGGAAATGGATGCACCTTGAGACCATAATTTTCAGTAAAATAAATCAAACACAGCAGCTTAAATATCATGCAGTTTCTTTTATGAGAAACCCAAGTTCTAAATAAATAGCAAAATAAAAGATAATAGAAGTAGAGAGATAGCAATCAAGTAATGCAGGGAGAAATTAAAATGTGTCACGTACATGTACCAAATCCACACAAGGAATGTAAAAGTGATGTACTGCAAATGTGTACTAATAATTTTTTTTAAATCGACATGAATTTTAGAGGAGACACTCAAACCTTCACATTCCCTGTGTTCAGATGCAGATGTATGAGTGAGCCCAGGTGAAGCTAATAAGAGAAAATGCCAACTAATTCATGGATGGTAAGGCATAAAAAAAAAAAATCACTGTTACCTGAAGACAACAAGTTACAAGAGCATTTGTTACACAGCAATAGCTAACTGATACAACAAGATAAGAAAATTTCCTATGGGCTGTAGGGCCAGAAGAAGGTCGAGTTGGTTTGGTATCTCAGAGCAATGGGTGACAAGAAGAAATGACCAGGATAAAAGTAAGCATAAAGCCAGAGGAGAGAGGTGCGAAGGGCAGTATGGAGAAACAGAAAGAAGATCTGTTCAGGAGCTTCCTGTAGGTATGAAAAAGAAAACGTAGGGGCTGGAGATTTATCTCAGCAGCACAGCGCCTGCCTGGCAAGCACAAGGTTGTGAGTTCGATTCCTGATACTGGAAAAAAAAAAAAAGAAAAAGAAAATGTAAGCAGAGGAAATGTAGCAAATGTGGCTTGCAAAATGAATGAATTTCTCCATTCAACCTTATTCTCAATAAACTCAGTAAAGATCTCAGTTGTTTATTCTTAATTCAACATTGCTTTGAGATTCATTTAAAATATTTATTCTCAGTACTATAATTATTTTTACTTTAGTGGTAAGGGGTGTATAGTGAGTGATTTTCCTTTTAGCAGTATGCACAGCTGAGCATATAAGTAAAGCAACATTCTAACAATATGGGAGGGGCTGGGGATTTAGCTCAGCAGCACAACACCTGCCCCGTAAGCACAAGGTCGTGAGTTCCATTCCCAGTACCAGAAAAAAAAAAAAGAAGAATGTCCTTCTAACAATATGGGAGGGCATATACAACCAGAATGTAGTCCTCAAACAAAAGATGAAGGAGTTCAACTGTTCAGCCCATGGTTACTTATTCCTGGCACTTAAGCAATCTAATGGGGATGGAAGATTAAATAGAAGCTCAGGGAAACAACTGAACAAGATAAGCAGGAGCCATGATTGAGAATGACTTGTGTTATCAGTTAGTGATAGCTAAATCCTGGAAACAGTCTGTATGCCCATCAGCAGATGATTGGATACAGAAAATGTGGTGTCTGTATATAACGGAATACTACTCTGCTATAAAGAATAAAGAATGGCAGATTTGAGACATTTGTAGGAAAATGGATATAGACATTTGTCAGAAAATATAATGTTGAGTGAAATAAACCAGGCACTCCAGTTTAAATACCGTGCTCTATCTCTCATTTGAGTGAGACAAAGTTCAAACTAACAGAATAATACAGGATGAGTAGAAGGAGACTAGGAGATGGATCTCTTGCAGTAGGGAAGAGAGGAGATCCGAGGGAACAAGCACAGGGTGTGAGGAGGAGAGGAAAGGGAGTAAGTACAGTAAGGATATGCCATAGACATGAACCTAATCACCAATTAATGTCAATTGTGTGCCACAACATGAGCTAAGTTTAATAATATATTCAATGAAAATGTGATACAAGAATTGGAGCAGGAAGAGGGACAGGGAGGGAAGGGAATTTAAAAAAAGAAAAAGAAGCAAGCTGTGGTATGTACACGTAACCACACCCCAAGATGAACTGCAAACATGTACTAATAAGTTGTAAACTACATGAACTGCAAACACGTACTAATAAAAAAAGAATGAGTTGTGCTACATAATTACTTTGAGTCAGTGTTTAATTGAAGGTCTAGAACTTAGAAGGAGAATCAGATTAAGGCAAGGAGTAAAAAATTTTTTAAAAAATTCCCAGAAAAGGCAGGAAAGAATTTGGCAACAACACTAATTCATTCATTGCAGAGAACCAGAGGGATTTCCAGAAGATGCGGGGAAAGAAATTCTTGTAGCAGTGAGGGGCTCACAAACAGGCACAAGGGAGAACTGTGACACTGGGTAAGAAACAGGGATGAAAAGAAGAAAAGACTAAGAATAGAACTCAGCATAAGGCAACAGGAATAAAACCCATGCGCCATTGTTAATACATGTGAGTTGCATTAAATATAATTCTTTGAAACGTTTTCTGTGAAACCAGTCCTCCGGCATGAAAATTACATGCCATTCCTCTTGAGCATAGGTCACCTAAAAATAACTTCCAGGTACGCAGGAGAGCTGGCGAGCAGGCTGGAGCTGAGTGGTATGTGGACCTAGATATGTGCTTTGAGTCCAGAGAATGTACCATCCAGCAACACAGGCCAAGTAAGAGAAGCATGCCCTCCTGCACAGCCCTCCTAGGGTTGCCAGAGTTTGCTGGACTTTTGTTCCTGTAACCAGCTGAGAAGCCTGGAATACCCAGTTTTCAAAATGAAACTACTACAGTCAGTGAATAGGTGCTCTGATGACCCTTTGAGTTCCAAAATCCAAGGACTTTGTGGGCAGCCTGAGCATCTGCCCATAACCCTGGGTTCTGACGGGTCCTGCACGTGATTTAACTAAGCTCTGCTACCGCTATCTGGAAATGCTTGGTTAGTTGTTCTTTTTGTTTGTTTATTTTGCAGGTGTTTTGTTGTTGCTGTTTTTAACAAGAGCCCAGGATTTTCATCTTGCATTGAATATCACACATCATGTTGCAGGTCCTGCCTAGGCTCTGTTGCTTTGTGCAGGTTGGACAAGGACAAAAGTATTACCACTTCTGAGATCACACAGGGCAACTTCTTTCTTTAGAGCACAAACTATCACTCCACATCTATGAAAGCACACAGTGCACCAAGTGTCCAAGAGAGGAGTCCCCAAGCCCCTGGCCATACACTGCTACTGGCAGAAAGCGACCAGCAGATGAGGGCATAGAAGTTCATCTGTATTTACAGCACTCTCTATCACTTGCGTACAGCGTGAGCTATGCCTTTTGTCAGATCAGCACAGGTGTTAGAGTGTCAGAGAAGCACAAAGCCCACTGTGAGCTATGCATGAGAGGGATCTAGGTTGGACACTACTTTGGATTATTCCGAAACTATATTCCTTCCCCACTCTTGTTCTGTGGAAAAATTATCTTCCACAAAACTCAGTCCTGATAGTCAAAAATAGCTGGGGACTGCGGCTCTGAAAAGAAGGATATAACTGAAAGGTACAATAGATATTGTGGAAGGGAAAGAAACTGCTCGATAGGAAAGAACAACTGGAACGAGGAAAAGGAGAAAAGAAA